>NW_017619471.1:1342446-1942446 GCF_001879475.1 Ipomoea nil
CCTTTTGTCTTCTTCGTATTTATTTTAGTTTTAATTTTATTTTGTATATCGTTTTGTTTGGATTACTATTATTATTCTTATTATATTATTATATTATTATTATTATTATTATTATTATTATTATTATTATTTATTTGATTTTTGATAAATTCGCCAAAATTTTAATAAATTTGTCATTTTAACATTTTGACTTTAATCAAAACCTCAAAAAATTATATAGTAACTCAGTAATTTGCTCCAAATGGCTAAAAACTAATACAACACATACATTTTGTGTTAATCTTTCACAACCCCCATTAATAATAAATAAATAATAAATAAATAAATAAAAACCAAAATAAGAATACAAAGTTGAGGCTTCTTAAATAAAAACCTTTTGACATCTCAATATTTGTCCACATTGATGGGCAAAAAATTATGTTTGTAAGGGGATCATTGCTCCTCTTATATAGAGGAGTTCTCTCTTTTCAAACATTTTCAATGTAGGATAAAAATGATATCAAAATCATTTACAAAGGGAACCCGTGACTACCCTTTGTCTTTTTTTTTTTTTTTTTTTTTTTTTTTTTTTAATTTTAATTTTATTTTGTATATAGTTTTGTTTGGATTATTATTATTATTATTATTATTGTTGCTGTTGTTGTAATTTGATTATTTGGCAAATTCGTAAAAATTTTAAGAAATTCGTCTGTCTAACATTTTATATTTTATCAAAACACCAAAAATATTATTTAATAACTTAACAATTTGCTCGAAACTGCTAAAAACTAAAACAACTTATATACATTTTTTGTTAATCTTTCCCAAACCCCCTAATAAATTAAAAAAAAATTAAGAATCCATTAAGATAAGTTTCTTTTTAAATAAGAGACATTGACACGTTGGGTTGTAATAGGTTGTGGAACCATGTCCACCTTGCAATTCTATGTTCATAAATACTGAACTATAAGTTTATTATTACAAAGCTATATATTCATAATCTTTGAACTTCATATTCATAATTATTGAACTCTATATTCATAATTACAGAACTCTATGTTCATAGTTATTGAATTATATGTTCATAACTATAAAGATATATATTCATAATTTTTTAACTTCATATTCACAATTATTGAATCTCTATATTCATAATTAGATAACTATGTGTTCATAATTATGTTCAAAATACTATGTTCATAATTATAGAACTATATGTTCATAATTTTTGAACTATA
Source organism: Ipomoea nil (assembly GCF_001879475.1). Classification (NCBI taxonomy): domain Eukaryota; kingdom Viridiplantae; phylum Streptophyta; class Magnoliopsida; order Solanales; family Convolvulaceae; genus Ipomoea; species Ipomoea nil. The sequence continues at coordinate 1,343,664 of NW_017619471.1, forward strand.
TATTGAATATTACTTATTTTATATTCATAATTATGAACTATTTTTGAACCATGTCTACCTTGCAAGGTGGACACAGTTCCACAACATAATTTGTTGGGTCAATAGTACTATAAAAAGCCATTGGACTTCTCAATACTTGCCCACATTGATGGGCAGCAATTGTATGATTGTAAGAGGAGCATTGCTCATCTTATATAGAGGAGTCTAGAGCTCCTCTTTTCAAACATTTTCAATGTGGGATAAAAATGATCCCACATCTTTGTCTTCTTCTTCTTTTTTTTTTTTTTTTTTTTTTTTTTTTTTTTTTTTTTAATTTTAATTTTATTTTGTATATAGTTTTGTTTGGATTATTATTATTATTATTATTATTATTATTATTATTATTATTATTGTTGTTGTTGTTGTTGTTGTTGTTGGTGTTATTGTTATTATTTTAATTTTATTTTATACTTGAACAATTATATTTTTATTATACTTGAACAATAATATTATCAATTATATTATATTATAGAATATAATACCATATATAATATTACCAATTAATAGATTTTATTTAATTTCCATTTGACATTTACTTACCAAATAAGTTTTGAATCTCTATATTCATAAATACATAACTATATATTCATAATTATGCTCACAACACTATGTTCATAATTATAGAACTATATGTTCATAATTGTTGAACAATATATTCATAATTATGAACAATTTTGGAATCGTGTCAACCTTGCAAGATGAACACAATTTCACAGCATAATTTATCAGGTCAATAGTACTAAGAAAAAAAATCTTTGGACTTCTCAATACTTGCCCACATTGATGGGCAAGCAATTATGTTTGCAAAAGGAGCATTACTCCTCTTATATAGAGGAGCTCAAGAGCTCCTTTTCTAAACATTTTCAATGTGGGATCAAATGATCCACCATCATTTACAAAGGGGAGTCCGTGGCACCCTTTTTGTCTTCTTCTTATTTATTTTAGTTTTAATTTTATTTTGTATATCGTTTTGTTTGGATTACTATTATTATTATTATTATTATAATAATAATAATAATAATAATAATATTATTATTATTATTATTTATTTGATTATTATTGATAAATTCGTCAAAATTTTAACAAATTCGTCATTTTAACATTTTAACTTTAATCAAAACCCCCAAAAAATTATATAGTAACTCAGTAATTTGCTCCAAGTGGCTAAAAACTAATACAACCCCATTAGTAATAAATAAATAAAAACTAAAATAAGAAGACATAGTTGAGGCTTCTTAAATAAGAACCTTTTGACATCTCAATACTTGCTCACATTGATGGGCAAGAAATTATGTTTGTAAGGGGATCATTGTTCCTCTTATATAGATGAGCTCTCTCTTTTCAAACATTTTCAATGTGGGATAAAAATGATCTCAAAATCATTTACAAATGGAGCCCGTGACTCCCCTTTGTCTTTTTTTTTTTATTTTTAATTTTAATTGTATTTTGTATATAGTTTTGTTTGGATTATTATTATTATTGTTGTTGTTGTTGTTATTTGATTATCTGACAAATTGGTCAAAATTTTAAGAAATTCGTCTGTTTAACATTTTATATTTTATCAAAACACCAAAAATATTATTTAATAACTTTACAATTTGCTCGAAACTGCTAAAAACTAAAACAACTCATATACATTTTTGGTTAATCTTTCCAAAACCCCCTAATAAATTAAAAAAAAATTAAGAATCCATTAAGATAAGTTTTTTTAAATAAGAGCCATTTGACACGTTGAGTTTTAATAGGTTGTGAAACCGTGTCCACCTTGCTGTTCTATGTTCATAAATACTTAACTATAAGTTTATTATTATAAAGCTATATATTCATAATCTTTGAACTTCATATTCATAATTATTGAACTCTATATTCATAAATACAGAGATATTCACAATTATTGAATCTCTATATTTATAATTAGATAACTATGTGTTTATAATTATGTTCACAACACTATGTCCATAATTTTTGAACTATATATTGATATTGATTATTATTATATTCATAATTATGAACTATTTTTGAACCATGTCTACCTTGCAAGGTGGACACAATTCCACAGCATAATTTGTCGGGTCAATAGTACTATAAAAAGCATTTGGACTTCTCAATACTTGCCAATATTGATGGGCAAGCAATTGTATGGTTATATAGAGGAGATCAAGAGCTTCTCTTTTCAAACATTTTCAATGTGGGATCAAAATGATCCCACATCATTTACTAAGGGAGCCACCTTTGTCTTCTTCTTATTATTATTTTTTTTAATGTTATTTTGTATATAGTTTTGTTTGGATTATTATTATTATTATTATTATTATTATTATTATTATTATTATTATTATTATTATTATTATTATCATTATTATTATTGTTGTTGTTATTGTTATTATTTTAATTTTATTTTATACTTGAACAATTATATTTTTATTATACTTGAACAATAATATTATAGTATAGAATATAATACCATATATAATATTACCAATTAATAGATTTTATTTAATTTCCATTTGACATTTACTTACCAAATAAGTTTTGAATCTCTATATTCATAATTACATAACTATATGTTCATAATTATGCTCACAACACTATGTTCATAATTATAGAACTATATGTTCATAATTGTTGAACAATATATTCATTATTTTGAACAATTTTAAAATCATGTCTACCTTGCAAGGTGGACACAATTCCACAGCATAATTTATCAGGTCAATAGTACCAAAAAAAAAAAAATCTTTGGACTTCTCAATACTTGCCCACATTGATGGGCAACCAATTATGTTTGTAAAAAAGAGCATTGCTCCTTTTATATAGAGGAGTTCAAGAGCTCATTTTCTAAACATTTTCAATGTGGGATCAAATGATCCAACATCATTTACAAAGGGGAGTTCGTGGCACCCTTTTGTCTTCTTATTTATTTTAGTTTTAACTTTATTTTGTATATATCATTTTGTTTGGATTACTATTATTATTATTATTATTATTATTATTATTATTATTATTATTATTATAATTATTATTATTATTATTTATTTGATTATTGATAAATTCGCCAAAATTTTGACAAATTCGTCATTTTAACATTTTAACTTTAATCAAAACTCCAAAAAAAATTATATAGTAACTCAGTAATTTGCTCCAAATGGCTAAAAACTAATACAACACATACATTTTGTGTTAATCATTCACAACCCCCATTAATAATAAATGAATACAAACTAAAATAAGAAGACAAAGTTGAGGCTTCTTAAATAAGAACCTTTTGACATCTCAATACTTGCCCACATTGATGGGCAAGAAATTATGTTTGTAAGGGGATCATTGCTCCTCTTATAAGAGGAGCTCTCTCTTTTCAAACATTTTCAATGTGGGATAAAAATGATCTCAAAATCATTTACAAAGGGAGCCCGTGACTCCCCTTTGTCTTTTTTTTTTTTTTTTTTCTTTATTTAATTTTAATTTTAATTTTATTTTGTATATAGTTTTGTTTGGATTATTATTGTTGTTGTTGTTGTTGTTGTTATTGTTATTTGATTATTTGGCAAATTCGTCAGAATTTTAAGAAATTCGTCTGTTTAACATTTTATATTTTATCAAACAATTTGCTCGAAACTGCTAAAAACTAAAACAACACATATACATTTTTGGTTAATCTTTCCCAAACCCCCTAATAAATTACAAAAAAAATTAAAAAAAAAAATAAAGAATCCATTAAGATAATTTTTTTTTTTTTTTTTTTAAATAAGAGCCATTTGAAACGTTGGATTTTAATAGGTTGTATGTTCATAAATACTGATCTATAAGTTCATTATTATAAAGTTGTATATTCAAAATTTTTGAACTTCATATTCATAATTATTGAACTCTATATTAATAATTACAGAACTCTATGTTCATAGTTATTGAATTATATGTTCATAATTATAAAGATATATATTCATAATTTTTGAACTTCATATTCACAATTATTGAACCTCTATATTCATAATTAGATAACTATGTGTTCATAATTATGTTCACAACACTATGTTCATAATTTTTGAACTATATATTGATTATTATATTCATAATTATGAACTATTTTTGAACCATGTCTACCTTGCAAGGTGGACACAGTTCCACAACATAATTTGTCGGGTCAATAGTAGTACTATAAAAAGACTTTGGACTTCTCAATACTTGCTCACATTGATGGGCAAGCAATTGTATGGTTGTAAGAGGAGCATTGCTCCTCTTATATAGAGGAGATATAGAGCTCCTCTTTCCAAACATTTTCAATGTAGGATCAAAATGATCCCACATCATTTACTAAGGGGATCCACCTTTGTCTTCTTCTTTTTTTTTTTTTTTTTTTTTTAAATTTTAATTTTAATATTATTTTGTATATAGTTTTATTTGGATTATTATTATTATATTATTATTATTATTATTATTATTATTATATTATATTATATTATTGTTATTATTATTATTGTTGTTGTTGTTGTTGTTATTATTTTAATTTTATTATATACTTGAACAATAATATTTTTATTATACTTGAACAATAATATTATCAATTATATTATATTATAGAATATAATACCATATATAATATTACCAATTAATAGATTTTATTTAATTTCCATTTGACATTTACTTACCAAATAAGTTTTACTACAAAAGTTTTGGGGGGAAAATTTGTTAGGAGGATTTTACTTTTATATATATATAGATATAGATTATTATTGTTGTTGTTGTTGTTGTTGTTATTATTTTAATTTTTTTATATACTTGAACAATAATATTTTTATTATACTTGAACAATAATATTATCAATTATATTATATTATAGAATATAATACCATATATAATATTACCAATTAATAGATTTTATTTAATTTCCATTTGACATTTACTTACCAAATAAGTTTTACTACAAAAGTTTTGGGGGGAAAATTTGTTAGGAGGATTTTACTTTTATATATATATAGATTGTACAAAAGTGTATATATATATATATATATATATATATATATATATATATATATATATATATATATATGGTTTGTGAAAGTATAAGAATATATAAGTATTTTAATTTGAAAATTATATAAAATCCGAGCCTATTATTTTACGGGATGAAATGAAACTTACTTAGTTTATGCTAATTTTTATCTATTCTCTATCTTTTTCTGTCAAATAATTTTTACAGGTGAACTTGGATAGGAATTCAAGATGAATTCAAGCTAAGAAGGAATTAAGAATAGACCGATTGGAGATTTATTATTTGAGAAGCTTATGTATAGCATTATCCTTTATTGTATTATTATAGAAGTTGGATTCGGGTTGAGCTTATTCGATGTTGTAATTTTAGCCTTAGGAATTAGGTTGTTGGTTGCCTAAGTGTGGCGATAGCACCCTTTATTTTGGTTAGTTAATGCTTCCGCTAGAGTATTATTAAACTTTTAATTGAGAAAAAGTATTAAAATTAAAGAAAATTTTGTTATAAAATTTGGGGTGTTACACTCGTTCATTGACACAACGTTATCCTCACCAGTATTTAAGGCCTCCAAAATTTCATCATCGACTATTTGTTGATCCAATTCGGCATCAACATCAATTTGTGGAGCAGCTGGTTCATTGAACGTGGCTTTACTTTCAATTTCAGCAGCAGTAGCACCAACTTCACGAGCAATTTCGGCAATGACATTGATTATGTTCTCGCTCACCACATCTTCTACTTGTGTAGGTTCTTGTGAGATGGGTTGAGGTTGAACATTAACTGGAACGTTGGTCTCGCGGGTTTTCTCGTCTTCCCGAACAGTTATCACCTCCTCAACTGTTCGAGGTAACTATTCAACTCCTCGAATGGTAGGTTCAGCAGTTTTAGCCTCTCGAGCAACTACTACTCGATCATGTTCCCCCTCGACTGGTGCCGTCTCGGCTACAATCTCTGTTAACCTCTCGACCATCACCTGTTTTGACGTCTCGGCTTCTTCGGTGGTGGTGCCTTAGCACTGTTGCAAAAATCGGTCTAGGCGCCCGCCTAGGCGCTAGGCGCCCCTAGACCGTGGCGGTTTTCCCACTAGGCGCCCCCCTAGGCGTTCGGCGGCCTAGGCGTCCGCACATTTACTAAAGAGTCAATTAGCCCCTCCAACTTTTTAAAGATGCAATTACACCCATAAATAATGCATTTTGATGCAATGAATCCCAAATACAGGTAAATGACTTGTTATCCTAGGTCATGGAAGATCTGGCCATTTTCCGGCGTATTTTCAAGCTAAAAAGTGACCGGCGACCGTTCGGTGACCACTGTGGTCACCGGAGTCCGTGACCGGCGACCGTCGAACGGTCACCGGTCACTTTTTCCCCTGAAAATACGCCGAAAAATTCCTGAATCTTATCACAGGTCATTTACTTGTATTTGGGCTTCATTGCATCAAAATGCATTGTTTATGGTTGTAATTGCACCTTTTAAAAGGTGGAGAGGGTAATTGACTCTTTAACAAATGTTTGAGGGCATATTTGACCCTTTTCCCATATATATATATATATATATATATATATATATATATATATATATATATATATATATATATATATATATATATATATATATATATATATATATATATATATATATATATATGTACACACACACATACATACATATAATATGACATAAATACACCCGTAGACTAGTTTGAGACTTTAAATCTTTGGATAATTGAAGTATTTGAGTATTTTTAATTTTTAATATTGTTTTGATGTTATGACTTATGAATTATCACTATTTCATTTATTTTGATGTGTTATTTGATTGAATGTTGAAAACAACCTCATTAAAATTGTCAAACTGCAAGTCTGCCACTGTTTTTTTTTTTTTTTGTGCCCGTCTAGCGCTGCCTAGATTCCACCTAGGCCGGTTAGGCACTAGGTGCTGCCCGGGCGCCCAACTAGTGCCTAGCACCTACTGCGACCACGTGTCTTAGATACTTTGGAAGTTTTCATCTGAGCAGGTTCCTCCATAGCCAATTTCCTCTTTGTCTTGGCCTTCTTTACAACTTCAGCTAGGGGAACATTGGACGAGTTTTCCTCCTCTATAGACTTTTTCTTCTTAGGAGGAGTACAGTAGCACCCTTACCCTCCAATGTTGGTGGCTTTGTCCGCATGAAATACGCATTCCGGTGAGCTGGGACACCAGCTCGAAGCTTGACTCCTTTGGACCTCATCAGTTCAGTTACAAGAAAACTGAACCCAACAACTTGGGTGATGGTCCTCCTTCTTCGATCAACCGCTTTCTAGATGGACTGCCATATGAAATTGAAGACCACCATCGACAAGTTGACCAAATAGTTGTTTAACAGGGCACTTAGCATTGTAAACATCTCCTCTGAAACATCATCAGTGCCTGATACTTTGTTTTCAACTATTCGGTTGAGAATATCCACTGCACTTTCGAACTCTGGCTTTAGAGTTTTATTTCTGAAAGAAATTAAAACTTGAGTTCCTCCGGTGCCTATTCTCTATGAACTTCTTTCCACACATATCTTCTTGATTGTAGGTGATGGATTTAATTAACCTAGGTAGCCCGAATTAACAAATTCGATAATTAAAGAATTAGACAAGTAAACGAATAATGATACGAAAAGACAGTGAATTTTTGTCACGGGAACAAATCTTGTATTAAAGAATGTTGTCAGATGATTACAAGTGAATATGGGTTTTGACAATAAAGATGATGATTTCTTAACAAGACAATCACACTAGTATTTCTACTTAAGAGCTCCCTAACCGTCCCCCTAAAAAGGATGAATCAGTTGCAACCTCTTGGACCGTGTACGGCCTCGCGCTCGGGCTTCCGTCGCGCACCAGCCGAGGCCCAGGCTCAGGCCCAGGCCGAGCGCAGCCTGTGCCCCAGGCCAAGCACGGCCTGGGGCCCAGACCAGGCTCGACCTAAATTAAACGGCTAGGGTCAAGCGCGGGGCCCCGGGTTCACCCAAATCCTCCTTGTTCCGCTCCACCGGTTCAGTTTGTTCTAGGCCCATTTCTAATATATCCATCACCAGTCTCCTACTCTCCGAGCTACAAGAAGTCGTCAGTGATGGATAGCCTTCGAACTTCTTCATGGCTATTGTGAGTTTGTTCTCTTTCTCTTGCTCGTGACGCTCACCAATTTGCATGAGGATGTTCTAAATTTCTCTAGCCGATTGATATTTCCTAAGCCTCAGAAAGAGAGTTTCGTCAACTGTTTTTAACAATATATCTTTCGCTATATTGTCAATGTTGTTTCTTGTACTTTCCTTGGATGTCCAAGCATGTCTACGCTTTGGAAAATATTCGGGAGCATATGGCCTTGTGTGGCTGTATGGGTGTTAACCATCACTATTTGCACAAGCCTTTCAGTGATTACTTCCCACATTTCATCATGTAGGGCCGAAAGGTGTGCATGCATGCGCACCTTCCAATCATCAAACTTATTTAAATTAAACATGAGATTTTTTTGACATATGATGATCCATTTTATACTAAAAATTCACGTGTAAAAGAAAAACGATTTTTCACTTTAAAAAGAATATCACCGGCCATTATACACAGAGTGTTTACCGATAAAGGTAACTGCTCTAATACAACTTATTTGTCCCAATGAGTAGGGGTTATAAGTCTGGAAGAGGGGGGGGGGGGGGGTGAATAGACTTGTAGAGTTTTTGAAAATTAACGATTCAACTGAATAAGCTCCAAAGGGATACTTCTTTGCAAATTCAATGATTCGAGAGTTTTACACAGCGAAAATAATTTATACTCCTTGTTAGATAATTTTGCACGTAGTTCATTCTTTGAAAGTTTTAATGTTTGTGTGAATGATGTACAGTAAGTAAAGCAGTAATGTAAAAGAGAGAGGGAGAGAGAGAGAGAGAGAGAGAGAGATTTTTTTAGTGGTTCGGCGACTCATCCTACTCCGCTCTTCTCGTTAAAACACTTATGGAGGTTTTCACTATTATGTTAGTACAAAATGAATGTTCAAGCCTTCAACACAAAGCCAGCCTTGAACTCAACAGGTTTTTCAAACTCCTTAACGAGTTTACTCCGCCTCTTTCTACTTCTACCGAGTAGAGATGCAAAGGGTTGAAGATAAGATTTCTTCAATCTCCAACTAAGAGTTTGGCTTCTTTGAATTTGGATTTGAACTTCCTTCGCAGCACAAGTCTCTTGAATCTAGATAAGAACTTTGAGCTTTTTTCTCTCTCACTAGTCTTGCTTGAGTATTTCTTTGCACGCTTTGAACACTTATAAATTTTATTTTAATAGAACAACACATTCTTCAATCTTGAGTGAATGTATTTATAAGCATTTTAGAAACTTGTCCGTTGGAGGTAAACTCATTTCAAACGTGTATTGACCAGTGGCTAGAGACCATCGTATAATCCGGATGTTAGGTAGACTTTTCAGACTTTCCAGTCGTTAGACCACTTAATTTGCGCTGAACATATCTTTTTGTTTTGCACAAAATGTCTATGCATTTTTAGGAAAATCTTCCTTGGGATGTATACCTAGGACTCTCTTTCCCTTCGTCACATTCCGGTTGGCACATAGAATGATAAGAGATAATATAGTGCTTGGTTGTTGTTAGTTTGTTAAGTTTGTTTCGTATTTATTGCTGTGGTTACCTTGAGTTTAGTAGTTTTAGTTTCACCTTTGTAGTATAAATATCTCTTCTGAATAATGTAAATTCATCACTTCTTTACCAATTCACATGGTATCAGAGCAATAAATACGAAACAAACTTAGGGTTCTGCATGTCTTTCGTGGACAGTACCCAAATATTCAGTTTCCCCCTCGTCCTACACGCAAACAAGAGGTAAAACCACAGGCTCATGTTGCTGCCACCTCACCAGTTGCACCCTCCTGGTTGCTAGACAGTGGTGCCTCCCATCATGTTACCACGGATCTTTCAAATCTTGCTCTTCACACACCATATGATGGTACAGATGAAGTTATGATAGGGAACGGTTCTGGTCTTCCCATCTCACATACTGGTTTTGTTTCTCTCCCTTCTACATCTAAGTCATTTTCCCTTTCTAATGTTTTGTGTGTTCCCACCATGTGTCGAAATGTTATCTCTATTTCACAATTTTGTCGTGATAATAATTCCCTTATTGAGTTCTCACCCACTACCTTTTGTGTTAAGGACATTCAGACGGGGGCACCCCTCCTAACCGGACCATCTAAAAATGGAGTTTATGAGTGGCCGACGTCTCCTAGTGTGTCTACTCATGTCTTCACCACAATGGTTTGTGACAATAATTGGCATCACCGCTTAGGTCATCCCTCCGCTCCCATCCTCGACCAACTATTGGTTCGTTTAGGCATTTCTAATTCTTTTGCTCAGTCACATTGTAATGCATGTCTTAGCAATAAAAGTCATAAACTTCCCTTTAAAAACTCCACTCTTACTACAGCAGAACCGCTTGAGGTTGTGTTCAGTGATGTTTGGACTTCTCCACTACATTCCTTTGATAATTACAAATACTATATTATTTTTGTAGATCACTATACAAAATATGTATGGTTGTATCCACTCAAGCGGAAGTCTGACACATATGATGTGTTTATACGCTTTAAGTTGATTGTTGAGAATTTTTTAATAAAACACTTCGAACCTTGTACTCTGACAATGGTGGTGAGTACAAAGCCTTGTCATATTTCTTAACACTAAGTGGCATCTCTCATCTCACCTCTCCGCCACACACTCTCGAGCATAATGGGTATTCGGAGCGTCGACACCGTCACATCGTTGAGACGGGTCTTGCTCTTCTTACCCAAGCCTCCATGCCACTTAGTTACTGGACTCTTGCCTTTTCCACTGCAGTCTACCTCATTAATCGCCTTCCCACACCAACTCTTAACCATCACTCCCCTTACTCTAAACTCTTTGGTAGTGAACCAAAATACTCTAGTCTTCGCAGCTTTGGATGTCTGTGTTATCCATGGCTCAAACCATATACTGTCCACAAGCTTCAGTCTCGTTCATTACCTTGTGTTTTTGTCGGGTACGGGGCATCTCAACATGCTTTTTATTGTTTAGAACCAACTACAAATCGTATATATGTGTCTCGACATGTACCGTTTGTTGAAGCGTGGTTCCCATTTGCACATATTGCTAAAGACCTCTCCCGCCCTTCGTCCTCCAGCGCAGGTGAGTGGTGTTCTATCTCTCTTCCCATCGCCCATTCACCGGCGCAACCACATTACCAAAACATCACACCGCCACCCCTACATAATCTTCCTCCAAATTCCCCTATAACTTCCCCTCTATCACCTATACTCCCCTCACCTCCTACTCAAAATACTCAGTCGTCTCCATCACCATCTCTGCCTGGTTCTATATCCCACTCTTCTCCCTCTAGTTGCTCACAAACGAGTCAAGTTTCATCTCCTGCTACTTCTCCTCCTGACCCACCAGCTTCTGTACCAGTTCCTGCCCCACGTGTCGTTGTCACTCGGTCGAAAAACACCATTTTTAAACCCATTCAAAAACTCAATTTATCAGCTCAAGTTGTTCCTATTGAACCTGTTTCTGTTAAGCAAGCTATGCAGGATCCAAACTGGTTGGCAGCCATGAAGGATGAGTTTGCAGCGTTAGCTCATAATGAGACTTGGGATCTTGTCCCCCCCGATCCATCTCACAATCTGGTGGGTTGCAAATGGGTCTTCCGCCTCAAGTATCATCCAGATGGGTCCATTGCTCGATACAAAGCTAGACTGGTTGCCAAAGGCTTTCATCAGCGACCGGGGCTTGATTATACTGAGACTTTCAGTCCGGTTGTTAAACCATCGACTGTTCGGCTGGTCTTAAGTCTAGCTGTTACTCATGGGTGGGTAACTCGTCAGTTGGACATTAACAATGCATTTTTGAATGGAACTTTGAATGAAGATGTGTTCATGACTCAGCCTCCCGGTTTTATTGATCGTACACTACCTCAGCATGTGTGTCGGTTACGAAAGTCGTTGTATGGTCTGAAACAAGCCCCTCGGGCTTGGTACACTGAGCTGCGTAATTACCTTCTGCAGATTGGTTTTAAAAATTCGAAGGCAGATACTTCATTGTTTTACTATACTCATCACTCGGACTCTGTCTATGTCCTTGTGTATGTTGATGATATAATTGTAACCGGCAAACATGAAAAATCTGTTTGCTCCTTTATTTCTTGTCTGGCTCGCAGGTTTTCTTTAAAGGATCTTGGTTCTCTTTCCTTCTTTCTTGGTGTTGAAGTGTCTCCTTGCTCTCACGGCCTCTTTCTCAACCAAAGGAAGTACATTTATGACATACTTTGTCATGCGGGGATGGCGGATGCTAAACCTGTGGCCACACCTATGGCTATTTCTCCTCCACTACATCTTACAACCGGACACACTCTTTCGAACCTGTCTGAGTTTCGGGCACTAGTTGGGAGCTTGCAGTATTTGTCATTGACCAGACCAGATGTAGCATTCGTTGTTAATAAACTTTCTCAATTTCTGGCAGCACCAACCGTAGACCATTGGGCGGCACTGAAACGTTTGCTTCGATATTTATGCGGAACTTTGGATCATGGTATTTTCCTTTCTGCTGATTCACCGGTGCAACTTCATGCTTACTCTGATGCTGATTAGGCTGGTGACAAGCATGATTACCGCTCTACAGGAGCTTATATTGTCTACTTAGGACGTAATCCTATCTCGTGGAGTTCTAAGAAACAGCGAACTGTTGCCCGTTCCTCTACGGAGGCCGAATATCGCACTGTTGCTGGTACTGCTGCGGAACTTGCTTGGATTTCATCTCTCCTGAGCGAGCTTGGCTTTTCTCTCCCGGAGAAACCAATTATTTATTGCGATAATCTTGGCGCAACCAGTCTTTGTGCAAACCCAGTTTTTCATTCTCGTATGAAGCATGTTGCTCTTGACTTTCACTTTATTCGTGAGCGTGTCCAGAGTGGTGCACTTCGTGTTTCTAATATTGCAAGTGATGATCAGCTGGCTGATGCTCTTACGAAGCCTCTACCACGGCGCCGCTTTCAGCTTCTGGTGTCCAAGATTGGCCTCGCCGGACGGCTGTCCATCTTGCGGGGGCATGATAAGAGATAATATAGTGCTTGGTTGTTGTTAGTTTGTTAAGTTTGTTTCGTATTTATTGTTGTGGTTACCTTGAGTTTAGTAGTTTTAGTTTCACCTTTGTAGTATAAATATCTCTTCTGAATAATGTAAATTCATCACTTCTTTACCAATTCACATGGTATCAGAGCAATAAATACGAAACAAACTTAGGGTTCTGCATGTCTTTCGTGGACAGTACCCAAATATTCAGTTTCCCCCTCGTCCTACACGCAAACAAGAGGTAAAACCACAGGCTCATGTTGCTGCCACCTCACCAGTTGCACCCTCCTGGTTGCTAGACAGTGGTGCCTCCCATCATGTTACCACGGATCTTTCAAATCTTGCTCTTCACGCACCATATGATGGTACAGATGAAGTTATGATAGGGAACGGTTCTGGTCTTCCCATCTCACATACTGGTTTTGTTTCTCTCCCTTCTACATCTAAGTCATTTTCCCTTTCTAATGTTTTGTGTGTTCCCACCATGTGTCGAAATGTTATCTCTATTTCACAATTTTGTCGTGATAATAATTCCCTTATTGAGTTCTCACCCACTACCTTTTGTGTTAAGGACATTCAGACGGGGGCACCCCTCCTAACCGGACCATCTAAAAATGGAGTTTATGAGTGGCTGACGTCTCCTAGTGTGTCTACTCATGTCTTCACCACAATGGTTTGTGACAATAATTGGCATCACCGCTTAGGTCATCCCTCCGCTCCCATCCTCGACCAACTATTGGTTCGTTTAGGCATTTCTAATTCTTTTGCTCAGTCACATTGTAATGCATGTCTTAGCAATAAAAGTCATAAACTTCCCTTTAAAAACTCCACTCTTACTACAGCAGAACCGCTTGAGGTTGTGTTCAGTGATGTTTGGACTTCTCCACTACATTCCTTTGATAATTACAAATACTATATTATTTTTGTAGATCACTATACAAAATATGTATGGTTGTATCCACTCAAGCGGAAGTCTGACACATATGATGTGTTTATACGCTTTAAGTTGATTGTTGAGAATTTTTTAATAAAACACTTCGAACCTTGTACTCTGACAATGGTGGTGAGTACAAAGCCTTGTCATCTTTCTTAACACTAAGTGGCATCTCTCATCTCACCTCTCCGCCACACACTCTCGAGCATAATGGGTATTCGGAGCGTCGACACCGTCACATCGTTGAGACGGGTCTTGCTCTTCTTACCCAAGCCTCCATGCCACTTAGTTACTGGACTCTTGCCTTTTCCACTGCAGTCTACCTCATTAATCGCCTTCCCACACCAACTCTTAACCATCACTCCCCTTACTCTAAACTCTTTGGTAGTGAACCAAAATACTCTAGTCTTCGCAGCTTTGGATGTCTGTGTTATCCATGGCTCAAACCATATACTGTCCACAAGCTTCAGTCTCGTTCATTACCTTGTGTTTTTGTCGGGTACGGGGCATCTCAACATGCTTTTTATTGTTTAGAACCAACTACAAATCGTATATATGTGTCTCGACATGTACCGTTTGTTGAAGCGTGGTTCCCATTTGCACATATTGCTAAAGACCTCTCCCGCCCTTCGTCCTCCAGTGCAGGTGAGTGGTGTTCTATCTCTCTTCCCATCGCCCATTCACCGGCGCAACCACATTACCAAAACATCACACCGCCACCCCTACATAATCTTCCTCCAAATTCCCCTATAACTTCCCCTCTATCACCTATACTCCCCTCACCTCCTACTCAAAATACTCAGTCGTCTCCATCACCATCTCTGCCTGGTTCTATATCCCACTCTTCTCCCTCTAGTTGCTCACAAACGAGTCAAGTTTCATCTCCTGCTACTTCTCCTCCTGACCCACCAGCTTCTGTACCAGTTCCTGCCCCACGTGTCGTTGTCACTCGGTCGAAAAACACCATTTTTAAACCCATTCAAAAACTCAATTTATCAGCTCAAGTTGTTCCTATTGAACCTGTTTCTGTTAAGCAAGCTATGCAGGATCCAAACTGGTTGGCAGCCATGAAGGATGAGTTTGCAGCGTTAGCTCATAATGAGACTTGGGATCTTGTCCCCCCCGATCCATCTCACAATCTGGTGGGTTGCAAATGGGTCTTCCGCCTCAAGTATCATCCAGATGGGTCCATTGCTCGATACAAAGCTAGACTGGTTGCCAAAGGCTTTCATCAGCGACCGGGGCTTGATTATACTGAGACTTTCAGTCCGGTTGTTAAACCATCGACTGTTCGGCTGGTCTTAAGTCTAGCTGTTACTCATGGGTGGGTAACTCGTCAGTTGGACATTAACAATGCATTTTTGAATGGAACTTTGAATGAAGATGTGTTCATGACTCAGCCTCCCGGTTTTATTGATCGTACACTACCTCAGCATGTGTGTCGGTTACGAAAGTCGTTGTATGGTCTGAAACAAGCCCCTCGGGCTTGGTACACTGAGCTGCGTAATTACCTTCTGCAGATTGGTTTTAAAAATTCGAAGGCAGATACTTCATTGTTTTACTATACTCATCACTCGGACTCTGTCTATGTCCTTGTGTATGTTGATGATATAATTGTAACCGGCAAACATGAAAAATCTGTTTGCTCCTTTATTTCTTGTCTGGCTCGCAGGTTTTCTTTAAAGGATCTTGGTTCTCTTTCCTTCTTTCTTGGTGTTGAAGTGTCTCCTTGCTCTCACGGCCTCTTTCTCAACCAAAGGAAGTACATTTATGACATACTTTGTCATGCGGGGATGGCGGATGCTAAACCTGTGGCCACACCTATGGCTATTTCTCCTCCACTACATCTTACAACCGGACACACTCTTTCGAACCTGTCTGAGTTTCGGGCACTAGTTGGGAGCTTGCAGTATTTGTCATTGACCAGACCAGATGTAGCATTCGTTGTTAATAAACTTTCTCAATTTCTGGCAGCACCAACCGTAGACCATTGGGCGGCACTGAAACGTTTGCTTCGATATTTATGCGGAACTTTGGATCATGGTATTTTCCTTTCTGCTGATTCACCGGTGCAACTTCATGCTTACTCTGATGCTGATTAGGCTGGTGACAAGCATGATTACCGCTCTACAGGAGCTTATATTGTCTACTTAGGACGTAATCCTATCTCGTGGAGTTCTAAGAAACAGCGAACTGTTGCCCGTTCCTCTACGGAGGCCGAATATCGCACTGTTGCTGGTACTGCTGCGGAACTTGCTTGGATTTCATCTCTCCTGAGCGAGCTTGGCTTTTCTCTCCCGGAGAAACCAATTATTTATTGCGATAATCTTGGCGCAACCAGTCTTTGTGCAAACCCAGTTTTTCATTCTCGTATGAAGCATGTTGCTCTTGACTTTCACTTTATTCGTGAGCGTGTCCAGAGTGGTGCACTTCGTGTTTCTAATATTGCAAGTGATGATCAGCTGGCTGATGCTCTTACGAAGCCTCTACCACGGCGCCGCTTTCAGCTTCTGGTGTCCAAGATTGGCCTCGCCGGACGGCTGTCCATCTTGCGGGGGCATGATAAGAGATAATATAGTGCTTGGTTGTTGTTAGTTTGTTAAGTTTGTTTCGTATTTATTGTTGTGGTTACCTTGAGTTTAGTAGTTTTAGTTTCACCTTTGTAGTATAAATATCTCTTCTGAATAATGTAAATTCATCACTTCTTTACCAATTCACATGGTATCAGAGCAATAAATACGAAACAAACTTAGGGTTCTGCATGTCTTTCGTGGACAGTACCCAAATATTCAGTTTCCCCCTCGTCCTACACGCAAACAAGAGGTAAAACCACAGGCTCATGTTGCTGCCACCTCACCAGTTGCACCCTCCTGGTTGCTAGACAGTGGTGCCTCCCATCATGTTACCACGGATCTTTCAAATCTTGCTCTTCACGCACCATATGATGGTACAGATGAAGTTATGATAGGGAACGGTTCTGGTCTTCCCATCTCACATACTGGTTTTGTTTCTCTCCCTTCTACATCTAAGTCATTTTCCCTTTCTAATGTTTTGTGTGTTCCCACCATGTGTCGAAATGTTATCTCTATTTCACAATTTTGTCGTGATAATAATTCCCTTATTGAGTTCTCACCCACTACCTTTTGTGTTAAGGACATTCAGACGGGGGCACCCCTCCTAACCGGACCATCTAAAAATGGAGTTTATGAGTGGCTGACGTCTCCTAGTGTGTCTACTCATGTCTTCACCACAATGGTTTGTGACAATAATTGGCATCACCGCTTAGGTCATCCCTCCGCTCCCATCCTCGACCAACTATTGGTTCGTTTAGGCATTTCTAATTCTTTTGCTCAGTCACATTGTAATGCATGTCTTAGCAATAAAAGTCATAAACTTCCCTTTAAAAACTCCACTCTTACTACAGCAGAACCGCTTGAGGTTGTGTTCAGTGATGTTTGGACTTCTCCACTACATTCCTTTGATAATTACAAATACTATATTATTTTTGTAGATCACTATACAAAATATGTATGGTTGTATCCACTCAAGCGGAAGTCTGACACATATGATGTGTTTATACGCTTTAAGTTGATTGTTGAGAATTTTTTAATAAAACACTTCGAACCTTGTACTCTGACAATGGTGGTGAGTACAAAGCCTTGTCATCTTTCTTAACACTAAGTGGCATCTCTCATCTCACCTCTCCGCCACACACTCTCGAGCATAATGGGTATTCGGAGCGTCGACACCGTCACATCGTTGAGACGGGTCTTGCTCTTCTTACCCAAGCCTCCATGCCACTTAGTTACTGGACTCTTGCCTTTTCCACTGCAGTCTACCTCATTAATCGCCTTCCCACACCAACTCTTAACCATCACTCCCCTTACTCTAAACTCTTTGGTAGTGAACCAAAATACTCTAGTCTTCGCAGCTTTGGATGTCTGTGTTATCCATGGCTCAAACCATATACTGTCCACAAGCTTCAGTCTCGTTCATTACCTTGTGTTTTTGTCGGGTACGGGGCATCTCAACATGCTTTTTATTGTTTAGAACCAACTACAAATCGTATATATGTGTCTCGACATGTACCGTTTGTTGAAGCGTGGTTCCCATTTGCACATATTGCTAAAGACCTCTCCCGCCCTTCGTCCTCCAGTGCAGGTGAGTGGTGTTCTATCTCTCTTCCCATCGCCCATTCACCGGCGCAACCACATTACCAAAACATCACACCGCCACCCCTACATAATCTTCCTCCAAATTCCCCTATAACTTCCCCTCTATCACCTATACTCCCCTCACCTCCTACTCAAAATACTCAGTCGTCTCCATCACCATCTCTGCCTGGTTCTATATCCCACTCTTCTCCCTCTAGTTGCTCACAAACGAGTCAAGTTTCATCTCCTGCTACTTCTCCTCCTGACCCACCAGCTTCTGTACCAGTTCCTGCCCCACGTGTCGTTGTCACTCGGTCGAAAAACACCATTTTTAAACCCATTCAAAAACTCAATTTATCAGCTCAAGTTGTTCCTATTGAACCTGTTTCTGTTAAGCAAGCTATGCAGGATCCAAACTGGTTGGCAGCCATGAAGGATGAGTTTGCAGCGTTAGCTCATAATGAGACTTGGGATCTTGTCCCCCCCGATCCATCTCACAATCTGGTGGGTTGCAAATGGGTCTTCCGCCTCAAGTATCATCCAGATGGGTCCATTGCTCGATACAAAGCTAGACTGGTTGCCAAAGGCTTTCATCAGCGACCGGGGCTTGATTATACTGAGACTTTCAGTCCGGTTGTTAAACCATCGACTGTTCGGCTGGTCTTAAGTCTAGCTGTTACTCATGGGTGGGTAACTCGTCAGTTGGACATTAACAATGCATTTTTGAATGGAACTTTGAATGAAGATGTGTTCATGACTCAGCCTCCCGGTTTTATTGATCGTACACTACCTCAGCATGTGTGTCGGTTACGAAAGTCGTTGTATGGTCTGAAACAAGCCCCTCGGGCTTGGTACACTGAGCTGCGTAATTACCTTCTGCAGATTGGTTTTAAAAATTCGAAGGCAGATACTTCATTGTTTTACTATACTCATCACTCGGACTCTGTCTATGTCCTTGTGTATGTTGATGATATAATTGTAACCGGCAAACATGAAAAATCTGTTTGCTCCTTTATTTCTTGTCTGGCTCGCAGGTTTTCTTTAAAGGATCTTGGTTCTCTTTCCTTCTTTCTTGGTGTTGAAGTGTCTCCTTGCTCTCACGGCCTCTTTCTCAACCAAAGGAAGTACATTTATGACATACTTTGTCATGCGGGGATGGCGGATGCTAAACCTGTGGCCACACCTATGGCTATTTCTCCTCCACTACATCTTACAACCGGACACACTCTTTCGAACCTGTCTGAGTTTCGGGCACTAGTTGGGAGCTTGCAGTATTTGTCATTGACCAGACCAGATGTAGCATTCGTTGTTAATAAACTTTCTCAATTTCTGGCAGCACCAACCGTAGACCATTGGGCGGCACTGAAACGTTTGCTTCGATATTTATGCGGAACTTTGGATCATGGTATTTTCCTTTCTGCTGATTCACCGGTGCAACTTCATGCTTACTCTGATGCTGATTAGGCTGGTGACAAGCATGATTACCGCTCTACAGGAGCTTATATTGTCTACTTAGGACGTAATCCTATCTCGTGGAGTTCTAAGAAACAGCGAACTGTTGCCCGTTCCTCTACGGAGGCCGAATATCGCACTGTTGCTGGTACTGCTGCGGAACTTGCTTGGATTTCATCTCTCCTGAGCGAGCTTGGCTTTTCTCTCCCGGAGAAACCAATTATTTATTGCGATAATCTTGGCGCAACCAGTCTTTGTGCAAACCCAGTTTTTCATTCTCGTATGAAGCATGTTGCTCTTGACTTTCACTTTATTCGTGAGCGTGTCCAGAGTGGTGCACTTCGTGTTTCTAATATTGCAAGTGATGATCAGCTGGCTGATGCTCTTACGAAGCCTCTACCACGGCGCCGCTTTCAGCTTCTGGTGTCCAAGATTGGCCTCGCCG
The DNA here is from genome assembly GCF_001879475.1 of Ipomoea nil. Classification (NCBI taxonomy): domain Eukaryota; kingdom Viridiplantae; phylum Streptophyta; class Magnoliopsida; order Solanales; family Convolvulaceae; genus Ipomoea; species Ipomoea nil. The sequence continues at coordinate 1,363,807 of NW_017619471.1, forward strand.
GACGGCTGTCCATCTTGCGGGGGCATGATAAGAGATAATATAGTGCTTGGTTGTTGTTAGTTTGTTAAGTTTGTTTCGTATTTATTGTTGTGGTTACCTTGAGTTTAGTAGTTTTAGTTTCACCTTTGTAGTATAAATATCTCTTCTGAATAATGTAAATTCATCACTTCTTTAGCAATTCACATAGAATGTCTCGAGCATGCAGTTCTTTTCGAATGGTTAATTGTCACTATTCGAGTTAACGTTTTGAACCTTAACACTCTACTACCTCTCAGATATGAATGGTTGACTTTACCATACGTTCCTACTTAGACTTGAAAGGTATTCCCTTCCACAATTTGGCCTTTACAACCTTTCGGTCTTGTAGTCTTCTACTCTTCGAAAGGTAGGCTCTTCCACTATTCGGTCTTTGCAACCTTTCGTTGTTGCAATTTTTTACTCTTCGAATCTTATTCTTCATGCTATTCGAAGTGTAACCATTTGAGTTACTATTCGGACTGTTTTGTCTATTTAAAACGTAACTTTTTGAGGTAACATTCGGACCATTCAAATTGAGGAGAAATAACCTAAGTCTAAGAGATAAAACAAATGGCGACTAAAATTCCTAAATTTTGGTATCATCAAAATCTAAATTATAAATGTTCCTAACAATTTCCTCCTTTTTGATAATGCCAAAACCTATACCAATATTATAATGATATTTTTAAACCTGAATTGATTTTCCACTACAATTAAGCCCATAATTTGAGTTTGACAAATATTTTACTAAGGAATTTTAAGTACTGGAAATTAAACACAACACAACACCCACACTGAAAATTTTTATTAATAATCTCAAAAAATTTACAAGTACAATTCAGTGGGCAAAAGGCATAAGTAAATAAACATTACAAAAATTCTTCAGTTGTGCAGTTTCAGTCCTCGTTCTTGTTGCTGCTTCTTAGCCTTCTCAGTTTCCCTGTCCAAGATCTTGTTGATTTGATTCCTTGAGCTTAGGATGTTTCGTGCTACTACCAAATGGTCATATGTACGACTGATTCTAAAATTGTGGTAGTTATGGAAAGCATCAGGGACATTTTCTCCTTCGATTACGCAGCTTCTCCACCATCTAATGCACTCAGCGATGGTCATCCCATCTGTAACACCCCCAAATTTAATTCTCAACACATACCATAAATAAACTAATAAAACAGAACTGCCATGAATAGAATTCCTGAAGTACGCATACCACCGTTTAGAAACTAAGTAATAATTCGACTTACAAAACAACTTTAAGTCCTTAATAACAAATGAGGGTGAAACCGCCACATCTAATCTAACACTGACTAGATGTAAGGCTCTAAACCATAACATTCAACCACAGCTTAATCCAAAAACTAAAGAAATACAATATGAATCAATAACTCCAAAACACCATAAACAAGATAGCTACTAAGTTCTAACGCGCGCTCTCAGCCAACAACTTATTCATTCACCTGCACAAAACGCAAACAAGAGAAATACAAAACAAGAAAATTAGCAAAACATTGCTAAGTAAGGTTTACTCCACCCTGTAAAACGGGTTTAATATAGTATATATTCACAATCCAAAATAATTAGCCACAAGGCTTAACAATTATCAACTTCCACATAACACTTACTTCACATCACACACCACATAGAGATTTAGTTTTCTCAACTTAAGATTTCAAATCAATTCTTTTCCAAATTACACGTTTCCAAAAGAAATAATTTTTAGGAAGTATAGATGAATATCAAACCAAATAATGGGCCGGGTCTTAATTACTTAAGCCCTAGTGAACGGTGATCACTCCACTGAACACTACGCAAAATCCCATTTAAACCAACCAAATAATGGGCAGGGTCTTATTTAATAAGCCCTAGTGAACAGTACTCACTCTACTGAACACTACACAAAAATCCCATTTAAGTGGAACAGAACTAATACCTTAAGTGTGCACACCCCCAATGGATTTCCAAGCCCAATGGGTAGTAACTAGTCCTAGTAGCCAGGATACGTTTCTACTGACTACTACTCAACAGGGTAAATACCCTAGTGGTAGACTCCGCTAACCACTCCTCAAAACAACAGGACTAAAAGTCCTAGTGAGACAGGATATGTTTCTACTGCTCACTCCTCACAATAACAGGGAGTTTTCAGACTCCCTAGTGAATTAGTATATTTCAACTGTTCACTCCTCAACAAACTGGGTCAATCCAGAATTCATAATTGAACACTATACAAGTCAACAAAACCTTTTTATTCTCCATATTTATAAAAAAAATGATAAGAGTAATGATATTTCACAAGCAAACAAATTCTCAATATCTCAAATAAGAAACTGACAGAAAATTTCAGAAACGATGACCTGAATTGCAGAATTTATTGAGAAAAAACGGTAACACATTTTCCCATGAATTTTCCAGATAAGTAGTAAAAAGAGTCTAGACTTCACACAAAAATTTTCAAGCCAATTCAAGGTCTAGAAGTATTTTTCCAGAAATATTTCCCAACACTGCGCCAGGCAGAAACTAAACTGGCAGTACACTGCCTCAACTTTACGAAATTTTTCTGGAAAAACCGAAACATATTCTTAACCAAAACTTTTTATAAAAATCAAATATAACAACTCTAGGTTCTCCATAAAAACTTTCAAGCAAAAAGAAGTTTAGGAAGCAATTTTCACGAATTTTTCTTTCCAGCTGCGCCAGTCAGAATTTTCACAGGCAATAATCAAATTCCGTAAAATCTATCCTTTTTAATCACCACATAATCACCATATCTCATATGCCCACAAAACCAAGAAAAATATACACATCTTTATAGAGTAAAAGTAAATTTTGATAGACATAAGCACTTACCTGGATACGTAAAACAAATCACACACTTGACCCGAGTCCTACGTTTGCTCCTCTGCAAACCCTCCTTCGAACCAAATTGAATGTTCATATAAAAACAGAAAATCACATAAGCATAAAATCATAGAAATTTTACCAGAAACACATAATTAAACTTACGAATAGATGACACTAGATGGAAGAAAAAAATTGACGCCTAGGAGTTTTCTTGTGTTGAAGCCGAAACTGGGAATGAAAAGAATGAGAGTGTCGACTGTGAAGATGAGGATTAAGGATGGGAAGGTGTCGTATATGGTAGGGTTTGTTTTTGTATTTCTTTTGATTCCAATAGTAGCGTGTGTTATGAATTAGAGAGTGAATTTAAAAAGGTTTAGGTAACTAATATCATAGAATTATATAGTGAGTTTAAAAAGGCTTAGGAAACTAATATCATAGAATTACATCCTGACTAGACATATATATCTCAAACTTAATCTAATAAACTAACATATATATATATATATATATATATATATATATAGAAGAGCGCTCATATGCGGCGGGGTCTTACGGTGCGGCGGTGCGGTCAAATTCCAGAATACACCAACAGTGTTAACAACATGCACCAACAGTGTAATAAAAACACACCCCAATGAAATGTAATAAAACATCACAAAATACACCACAGACTCAAAAAAACACACCATATAACTCACCACCCTCAATGGTGTATTTCCGAACAGTGTATGGTGTTTTTACTCACACCTAATGGTGTGTGTTTGGTGATGCAGGGCTCTGTTTACTCTGTTTTGTGTGGTGTATTTCCTAACGTTGATGGTGCATATTTGGTGAACTATTGGTGTTGCCGCACCGTAAGAAATAACCGCACCGTAAGACACCGCCGCACCTGAACCCGCCTCTATATATATATATATATATATATATATATATATATATATATATATATATATATTCTAACGTACTGGAGAATCACATATATATACTATAACTTAAGTTAAATTTATTTATTATTATCATATAAGTATTATGGGTTTAGGAATATTAATAACCATATTTTTTTTAAAATAGTTTATTTATAACAAATTAAAATACTCAAATAATCGGGGTATCACACCATCTCCAAGGGAGATTCCACTATCTTTCGTAATATTGAAAAGTATCCCTTTCAGTTTTTTATCCAAGTTATTCCAGATACCCTTCCGGTAGGATGCAAGGTGTTCTTGGATTTCTTTACCAGCTTTCTCGGCGTCTATTTTTCTTCTCTTTCTTCTCACGGTCATTGTCATCATCTAGCTTTTGTTGAGCTTCAATGGCTCATTTGCAGTCAGTAATGTATTTTGCATTTCTCCTACTGCTTCACTTCCTTATCCAGATATGAAGGTTTTTGCCTCGAAACTTGGTGAGCTGTCGTAGGCTCCCAAATTAAAACCTTACAAACGTAGTAGCGGGAGTAAAGATCGATCCCACGAGGAATAACTAGTTTAACTTTTGTGCTCAAATTAAAGGTAGGGGGTTTGGAATATATCGAGAATAAAGATAAAATAAAAGAGAATTTAAATAAGCAAGAACTTTAATTGAACGAATAAAGCAATGAAAATAATATATTGAATAATAGAAAACCTTAGTTAGTAAAGATCCACCACCGGAATTTAACACTGATCATTGATTCATAAAGTAATTAATATGCAATTGAATATTTGTCGTGAAATTATTTCATTTCCGTTTTCCCTTAGTTGTAGGTAAGTAAAGCACACGCGGTTTAATTACCCCTAACCACTAAATAACCTAAGACAAGCGCTATAGATTTAATTTAATAGCAGCAATAGGAACTAGGAAAACCGACAAACTAAATAACACAAGCACAAGCGGTTGCATTTAATTTAGGAAAATATTCTACCCGAGACCAATTATCACTAAGCCGTCAATAATTAACCTCAGTTGCTACTGAATATTAGAATAATTTGTAGCACAACATTAACTAATATAGCAAATAATTATATCAAGTAAATAACTAGTAGGCCTCCCTAGCAATTAAATGATACAACTATTCAAATAACTTAGAAGAATATTTAATACCCAAATGCATAAAAATTATATAATAAAAATAAATAAATAATCTTACAGCATAATCAATTCCGGGGCTTCAATTCACTAAACCAAACTAGAAATTAGCCATGAATGGACGTTGATAACAGCTTTACAGAATAATCGAGAGGGGAAGAATGAACTTTTTACAAAAGGAAACTCCTACTATTTATAGCATTCTAAAATAAACCTAAACTATTTCCTACCATTCATTGCCTATTTTTGTGCCTCTCGTCTGAATTCCTCCGCAACGACCGAATGCCGTGAGACCGGGAGAATAGCTCATACTTTCATATTGACTCGCCTGTACGAAGGAAAAGAAAAGAAGCCTGATATATGTTTACAATGATTTGGACTAAACCATTCAAATAATATTATAATATACTAGGAGTTCAAATAATGATTTGCATGAAATAATACTTAAAACATTCATAATATACTAGTACAGTACGTAGTATGTATTCTTATATATTATTTATTATATATATTATATATTATATATTATAAAAAGAACTAATTATAAGATAATATTAAATAACTAATGCAAAATTATTATAAAGATGTAACTAAAATATGGGTATAAAATATGCCTATCAAATTCCCCCGCACTAAAACATTTGCTTGTCCCCAAGCAAAAATATTATTTGCAAAGTAAATTAAGATGAAATTCCCAAAATTCATAACACTTCATGAACAACAATCTGAAGCACCCTGCAATTAATAAGTTGGCACCCCTGTTCAAAAATGGACAGAACTAAACAAGTAAGCTCTCACAAGAATATCACTCATCACTCAAGTGTTTGATGGGTATAGATTTCACTCATGATCATTCCTATAAAATTGCTCTACCATAGGCTTGCATATCTTCTCAATCACCACTACAAGAGCCTTGCATGACACAAATCAGAAGGGCTTTCCATAGGTTGTAATGGGGCTAGGGTTAAGGTAGGGACTATTTTAGGAAAGTAGCTTAAACAAAACCTTCAAACTAGAGGAGCAAATAAGTACACAGAATCCAACACCTTCATTTTCCATTCAAAAACACTCCTAGTGAGGCTCCAACATGAGTATCATTCTCGAAAGTATAGAACACTTCCTCAGTAGTACCAGAATTTCCCTTTACTTCATTTATTTAGCAACGGAGGGAGGAAATGCCATGGTTTGAGATGCCGACCTTTGCATGTAGATCGCCAAGGCTTTGAGTGACCACGCACATATCATCCTTGATTTCTTCAGTGTCATCCTTAATGAAGCATTGGTTGCTTATTATCCGTGCCTGGTCCTCTAGAATATGAGCTACATAGGTCATCATCTTGTTCATCGTCATCTCTATGAAGGTTGAAGATTCAACCACCAAATCTTTAAATTCTCTATCAGCATCAGATGACGGCTCGACTGCACGACTGTTTGAATACACAACCTTTCATGTAGTAGCTGCTTCATTAACCAAAATTTCTTTGGTCTTAGTAGAATCTAAATTACAAATGTTCCTAACATTGATCAAATTAAGTAGTTGAATTTTTTTGTTTTATTTTTGGTTCAGTCAATATATGTGTGTCAGTGTGTGTGTGTGTGTGTCTTTTTTTAATTTTAAATGCTTATGATTAGTTACAGGCAAGGTTCGATCCTATGACCACCCATTTCAAATATGTATGTATGTATTGGATCATATGAAAACTAGTCCTTAGAAAAAAAATTACCATAATACCACTGTGTTTTTTTTTTCTTCATCCTGGACGCTAGATCGGGACGAAATCAATGGTTGAGATTTAACCTCATTTTTCACCTAAGACACTCTTCGCATATGATATCTAAGAGTTAATATCCTTTGGGATCCTTCAAATATATTGGTTTTACCATGTTTAGTCCAAAACTTTCAAATTGACTACTCGTGGTCCTTCGGTTTTCAATTGTTACCATCTGTGATCCAAGTTAACTATACATGGTCCTTCAACTATCAAATTTTAACCAGCTATGGTCTTTCGATTTTCAATTCTAACCATCTGTGAAGGATCATGGCTGGTTAAAATTTGATAGTTGAAGGACCATGAATGGTTAACGTTGATCACATATGGTAACAATTGAAAATCGAAAGACCACAAGTGGTCAATTTAAAAATTTAGGACTAAACGTGAAAAAACAAATATATTCGGAGGACCAAAGTACCGATCCGATCGGTACTCGGTCTAAGGAAACCAAAACCGAACCAATTTGTTTTTTTTTTTTTTTTTTTGTTTTTTTAATAGATATGTATAATAATATATTATTTGCCCAAGATAAGGTTTGAACCCTATTATCAAATTATAAATCAAGAGTTTTACCCATTAAGCTATAAGAACATTTATGTTAATACTTACATTTGTATATTAAAGGTATACATTTTTCATTAAATGTTGTACACTTCAATTGTAATGGACAAAATTATCCCTACTACATTCTTGTTAGACTAAAATACCCTTATACCGTTATAACACCGTTACTATTTAATTCTAAAACTTTCATAATTCTATCATTATTATCATACACCTATATCTAATTATCTATGATATCTTTTTCCTATTATTTAATTATCATTTTATTAAAATCATTATATAATTACTTTAATTGTTGATTATATTTTAATCAAAATTCTATGAATAGTAAATCATATGTGTGTGTGTGTGTGTGTGTGTGTGTGTGTGTGTGTGTGTGTGTGTGTGTATATATATATATATATATATATATATATATATATATATATATATATATATATATATATATATATATATATAGGCACGCACACGCACCAATATATGTGACCGGGTACTATATTAGTATTATAAATATTTTATTTATTTATTGGAAAAATAAAGTATAAATTATATCAAAATTGTTTTCTTAATAAACAAAATATAAATTTTGTTCATCTTTTTAGTTTTCAAATACGATGATTAAAATTTACTACTTTAAGAAATTGCGAAATATATTTGAACTATAATTTGTAATTATTTGCATTTGTCAATTTTTTTAATGTTGGGCATAAATTTTCGCGCATCACGCGTACAAAATGCTAGTATTATATATAAATATTATAATAATTACTAATTTCAACTCCTCAAGTCCTCAGACCTCAACTGTAAGTCGTAAGTCCCAACATTTGATGTTTTAATAATTCGTATTTTTCAAATATTAACTATAGATGGATGATTCTTCATCTTGTCATCAACAAAACACTTCAAGTGGCACTCCAAGTGAGCCAACTAAACAATCGATCAGGCAAAAGAGGAAACGTTCAAATAGTGGACTTCTACAAAAACCGAACCGAATACGAACTTTTCAAACCGAAACCGAAACCAAACCGAACTCTATTTTTAAACCGAATGGTTTAATTATTTTTAAAATTGAAAAATCGAAACCGAAAAAAAAAAAAAAAAAAAAAAAAAAAAAAAAACCGAAACCCGAAACGCCTACCCCATACATACAAGGGATCAGATGTGAAGCATTTCCCATGTGAAACTGGCAGATTAATCACAACCTTTGATCTTGCCAAAATTAATAGCCCATAATGAAGAACAATTAAAAATGTGGTGGCATTATAATCATTTTGAGTAAGGTCAAAGCTTAAGTTTAAAGCTTAAGTTTAAAGCTTAAAGTGTGTAAGTTCAAAGCTTAGATGCCTAAGTTTAAAGTTTAAGGTGCTTAAGTCTAAAACTTAAGATGCGTAACTTTATAGCTTAAGATGCGTATGCTTAAAGTTTAAAGTTTAAGGTGCGTCACTTTCTAGTTAAAGGTGCATCAGTTTAATTCTTAAGGTGCGTATGTTTAAAGTTTAAGGTGCATTATTTTACAGCTTATGGTGTATAAGTTCGAAGGTTAGGGTGTTAGCTGGAGCCTAAATTTAAAGCTTAAAGTGCATAGTTTATAGCTTAAGGTGCGTATGTTTAAAATATAAGATGCGTCACTTTCTAGTTTAACTCTTAAGGTGCGCGTATGTTTAAAGTTTAAGGTGCTTTATTTTCCAGCTTAAGTTGCATATGTTCAAAGCTTAAGGTGCGTTAGTTCGAGGCACTTGATCATTTGTATTCATGTTGTCAGGAAGCGCGTTTGTTTGTTTTTTTTCTTTTTTTTTTTTTTTATAAATTTTCCTTCTGTTTAATATAGGAGATGGTTCACGTGCGAAACTTCTCACAGGTGAAAAATGGGGTGAGATCTGAGCGTTGATTTATTTTTTTTTCGCTTAAAATTGATAAATCTGATTAATCGAAAATTTTATTATAAATTAACCAAATTAACAATTTGCATAGCGCTAATCCTACCCACAGCTTCTTTGCTCTTGGCAATCTATTGTTGCAGAAGAAGAGAATATTTGCTGTTTGGTACACCGCAAATTAATGAATTATATCATGGACCATTTTTCATTATTATAAAATTGTATGTTGATTATAAAGTATTATTAATGATGATTTATTATTATAATACTGTATGTTTATTATAATAATACTATATGTTCATTAAAATAACATAAAATTAATGTTTTTTAAACATAAATAAAATTAATGTTAGAAAATATATTATTAAACATATCCTATTGATATATATTTTGAATTATACTCATATTAATACATTTTGAAGTTTAGTTGTTTATTAATGGACTTGCAAAATTGATAAAAAGAACCTCTAGTACTTTTCTTAATGTACTTATTTTAAGTTCATTTGCATTATATTATAGTTACATTATTATTGAAAATATGAACATCCAATATCGCAAAAATGAACCTCCAATATTGTGAAAATGAATCTCTAATATTTTATTAATAAATTTATTTGAGGTCCACCATTATAATGTAGTTGCATTACAATTGTAAAAATAAACTACAATATTTTGAAAACGAACTTGTAGTATTGTACAAATGGACCTACAGTATTTTAAAAATAAACATCTACTATATTGTAAATAAACATGATATAGCAACTCTTAATATAATCGTATGTTAATTTAAAATATGAACATAAAATCAATAGAAGTGTCATTTGAAAAATTCTAATTAGAACTTTTTAATGATATATTTTTTATATATTATTTTTATTAATACAAAAAGAAAAAAGAAAAAAAAAACTTAAGTTGAAAAAAAAAAAAAAATCAACTTGATTAAGCTTACAAGATAGACAATGGTCAATAACACAACAACCCTTGATACACACCAACATATTGCAGACCTCATTCTCTTCTCCATCCTTAATTTTTTTTACACCCTAGGATGCACATTGAAATTTCCATGGAGATACCTTGTACTCCCTCTGTCGATTAACAAGATTTGACTCAACCTATTTATATATTTCAAAATTACATTAAAAATATTATTAAACATAAAAATTGAATTTCAAAATTATATGAAAACATTAAAGAAAATAGTGAATTTGTTTTTTGCTTGACTATATAAAATGTGACAAATGAATATATAGAGAAAAAGATATAGTTTAAGTAATATTGTTTTCTTAGATTACTAAGTTTCTTATATTCTAATTAGTTTCTTTCATGTATTTTATAAATACAAAAATGAGAGAACCAAAAGAAGGAATAAGAGTCAAATAGATCATCAAACTACACACAAAATTACAATTGTATCCCAAAAAAAAAAAAAAAAAAAAAAAAAAAAATACAACTGAGTCCACTACGCAAAATCCTAAAGTGACATATTTACCCATTGGTTTTTGACGTGGCGGTTATCAAATTAAGAAAATACTCTATCTGGATCGTTTTACCGTTCACGTGTCATACTTACTATTCATTGGTCAAACCAACTCTTTCTTATTTACTTATTTTTATTAGTATTTTTTTATAATTTTTAAATTTAATTTTGTGTTTAATAGTACTTTTAATGTATTTTCTAAATATATATAAATTTTACATATTAATTCTAAACTTAATATTATGAAAAATTAAATGGTAAAATAACTTCAGTCAAGTCTCGTTAACCGAACTCGACACATAAAATGGGACGAAGGGAATAATTTATTTAAAATTTTATATATAAAAAAAAAACAAAAACAAAAACAAAAAAAAAACAAAAAACAAAAACAAAAACAAAAAAACAAAAAAAAAACCAAAACAAAACAAACCCTCCCCCGACCATCTTCTCTAGGCTGCCAAAGACGAAGAACCAGACTTCATCTCCGATAACCAAGAGACGAAGGTCTCTTCGTCTCCAAGAATCAATCTCCAGTTTTCATCTCCAGCAACCTAGAGATGAAGGTCCCTCTATTCGTCTCTGACCCAAGACGAAGAGGTCCCTTTGTAGCCTGGAGACAAAGACCGAGGGGGGGAGTGAGATTTTTTAAAATTATTAAAATAAAATTAATTTTTTAATCCGGTAACCATCACATCATCAATCAATGAGTAAACATGTTACCGTTACTTTTGGCTCAATTGCATGATTTCACATTGTTAATGGACATAAATTGACCTAATTACAATTTTTTTTGTTCGATGGTCCAAGTACAGTTTTGTGTGTAGTTAGATGACCTATTTGACGGGCTCGTTTGGTTCGCGAAAAATATTTTAAGGGAAGTGGAAGTGGAATTCCATGGAAAAATAATTACAAGGAAGATAAATTTCATTGTTTGGTTGGTGGAAAAAGAATTACTAGGAATTAGGAATATTAATTCTATTGTTTGGTTAGATTTGGAATTGTAAAGGAATAATGAGTATAAATACCTATATGCCCCTACAAATTAATAAGAGTAATATAATTAAAAAAGTAAGTAAGAGTAAAATAGGCATTCCATCTCAACTTTTCTTCCCATCTTCCATGGAAAACAAAATCCTTGGACCAACCAAAGATTTTGTTTTCTTCAAATTTGAGGAATTCATTTTCCAATGGAAAATGAATTCCATGAACCAAACACAAGAAAACAACATTTTCCTCTACTTTAAGGAAAATGTTTTCCTTTGGAAAACATTTTCCATGAACCAAACATCCCCATAATATTGAATACTTCGAATTTGTATTCAACCTGGATTTAAAAATTAATTAATTAATTAATGAGTCTTCAAATCCTTCTTCATCATCATCAAATTTTATTAAAGTATCATGTTTTGTGACAACTCTTCTGATTTAATGACTTAATTGTTAAATAGATTCATATTATACCTAATAGCTAGTTTATGAATGTTGATAGCGTACACCAAAACAAATCAAGTATAATAAAACAAAGTTCCTTTCAAAAAAAAAAAAAAAAAAAAAAAAAAAAAAAACTTCTGAAAGTTAAGGCAACCATTAGAGCTGAAACAAAATAATTTCTAGCCAAGAGAAAAATGCTCCAAATCTTAATAACAATTCAAGATTCAATTGACTTGATAAATTGTGCTCACCTCATTCTCTGAAGACAGTTTGAACATACTCTAACAACCAGTTATGCAGCCACTGGAGGAGGAACATGGGGATCTTTGATAGATTCACGCCATGCGTACTCTCGGGCTCCATTCTGGTCAACAATTTTTATCACAAAGTTCGGTGGGGCTACAACCAACCTAGACCGTATCTCCATTATGCACTTATCTGCTAAATCAATGGCTTCTTCCAATGTCATGTCATTCTTGTAGTGCCTATCCATCATGGCAAGCGAGAAATAGGAACCATAACCAAATGCTGCTTTGTCAACTTTGTGAAGGGTGGCAATATAATCAATGTAGTATAGAGACGGGCCTGTTTCCTTGTCATAACCAGCCAGGATGATATTCACAGAATACGGGTTCTGAAAAATATAATATAATGGTTCTGTCAAAAAATGTCAGGATAATACTTTACAAGCTCACTGTTTAATAACTCTGTTGTCTTTCTTCAGAAACCTTAGAAAAGTATGATTTATCCAAAACTCCAAAGCGGGTCTATATACCCCAAATCTATTCTCAATGGATATCTTGGATATCATGATATCTCAAAAGGAAGGGAGAAGGAATCACGCTTTAAACTGCCAAAGATTCAAAATCACAAAATAAATTCACTATATAGCACTTTATTTGGTAAGTAAATTCAACAGATAAAAAATTAAATCATCCAAGCTTCAAAGAATGTAGTTTATACCCAAACAAAAAAAAAAAAAAAAAGGTGTTACAAGTAATTGGGAGAAAATAATTGAGTACGAAGTTCATTTATGCCAGTGCATTATTCTTCCTTTAGTTTGTCATAAACTTGTTGCCTATCACTTGGGAATATCCAGATATACAAGCTAGGATGATACTCATGTACCTATGAATTAAAGTTATCACTAATGGAAGGTCTCAAGGTCCCTGATAGTGGGTCTAACATCAAGTGGAATTAACTCTTAAAAAATTTAAAATTTTAAAAGAACACACAAAAGAAATTTGAAAGGAAAAAGAGTAGATGCATATGTAAGAATGCAGTGGGTGCACCTTTAAAAATTTATGCACCCTATAAAATCAAGGTTATCAAGATGTCGCCTAGGTGTCCGGTCGGTGGAGAGTGGAGACCCGATGCCTAGTGAGCTCGCATCGCCCACTGGTTCGAACCGGGTTCGACCCAGATTAAAAAAAAAAAAAAAAAAAAAAAAAAAAAAAAAAAAGGGGAAAAAAAAACCCTTCCTAGCCTTCGCACCACTATCGAGCTTCATTTTCGTCGCAAACTCCATCTGCCAGACTTCCAAGCTCCACCGACCACCGCCGTCACAAACTCCAGCCCTCTTAGATCTAAAGTAGCCTTCTGCCAACTGCCATTCTTTCTTCCTTCTTCTTCTTTCTTCTTTCTTCCGTCTTTCTTCTTGGCTTCTGGTTTCACTTGTACTTCTATTATATATATATATATATATATATATATATATATACACACACACCTAATATGCTGGCAGTGCACTCTGCTGCCACATTTATATAATACAGTAATACACACTACTGGCACTTGGCAGTGTTCTGCTCTATTATTTATATATATTACTCATCGCCTAGTCGACTAGGCGGTCGGAGGCACCTCGCCTAGAAAGTCCACCTTGATAACCATGTATGAAATATTTCAGTTTTTTGACATCTAAGCTTATACTCCATAGTCCATAATAAGCCTTTTTTTTCCCCATTAATGGATACATATTTAATAAACGAAGTAATCTGAAATGAGATGAATGATGTTATACTCATGTAGTTTAGTTTGTTTAACCTACTCTTGAAGTCAACTAAAACAAAACACATCAGAGTATAGAGTAAATAAAAGGTGGTTAAGTTTGTTTTGGATCCCTAAAACTCTGAAGAAAACATATGTTTACAATATTAGCAACTTAAAGTCTTTGGCCAGAGCCACAAGACTTCCAAAAATGGAATGGAAATTATTTTCCAACTAATGACGAATTTTCTTGCTGTCCTAGTGAACAAACTACTCCTAGACTGCCAATCATTAACTAAAAAATATAAAACATGAGTTCCCATGAATCTTGACGACTAAACTATTGGAGGTCATCTATTAGTGCTTTCTTTGACTTCTTTCTGGCTTGACTGCTTGAGCTTAAATATCTATACATGATGCACCATTACCTACAAATGTTAATGTTTTAGGAGTTTTGATCCGCACTTTCAAGCAAGATTTTTCAATTGTTTCTATCACATTACTCTACTTCATTCCATATGTATATACAGAAAGTCAGAAATTGCTTTTCAACAACCACTAGTTAAGCATTCATTAGTGCTTTGTCCTTGGTATTGTTGCTTCTATTCTTGTCAGAATATTGCATCATGTATTCATGTTCACCAAAAACAAGAAAATAGAATAAATTTAAAAGAGTTTCCATGAAATCCAATAAGAAACAATGAGCAACTTCCAAATGTATAGAGGAATTTCAAAGTCTGAAGACAGATACAGTGCCATAACTGTTCACTTTAAAGGGAAAAAAGGACTTCCAAATGTGAAGAGGAATTTCCCTGATAATATCCTCTATTCCTCTTTGCTATTTAAGAAGAAATAACAAAAATAGTCTCTTCAATCAGTTCTGTATCATTTTCAAGAGAGCTTGAAAATATGAAGACAAATCTTCTTCTATAATTTGAGGCAAAACATAGAAGGATTATCCTCTAAGACATCCAGCATAAGCAATACACACTTTCTGATATCACTAAACATGTCAAGGAGCAAGAGAATACTTTGTGCAGCAGTGGATATCCTATCCCTATAACCCTATTAGCAGATTAATCACTCTTGCTTCAGTATTAGACGTTCATGCTTAAGCACCACACAATCACAAGTCAGCAGCACCAAGATACAAAGGAGAGCAGTAGCATGAAGTGTAGTTGCAACTTGCAACCTCCACCATGGAATATGATAAACTTAGTATGTTTTGCATGCTATTCATTTTAAAGATTTGTGCTTGTGCATTTAGAAGTTTACACTGATAAACTATAATAATAACATTTTTGTCAGTGGACTGCAAAGCTATCAGCTAGCTTAGATTCCAATGATTTCATATCAGTTTTTCAATTTTTCCAGAGTTTGAATTGTGATTATACTAGTTTATACTCCAATTTAGAATCAATGAAATTCAGACCTAGCTTAGCAATCTTTCATTAATGTAAAACAACACCATATATTCAAAAGCAAAATCACATTCAATGAACCTGAAGCCCTCTACATTTAACCAAAACTTTAAAATCCCTAAAAATCATACCTTTCGCAGGGCAGTGGCGAGTTCACCTCTAGTGAAATTTGCCGCAGCTGCTGTCGTCAAAGGAATACCGTTTCGGAACTGATATAGAGCCACATTCTTCTGAATGTACTCCGTAAATTGCACTCTGGAAATCATCCCTCCAATATCTTAGAGAAAACAATATAAAATCAAAATGAACACATAGACGTATATATACCTGTCACCGGCCTCGCCGCTAGCGCCCATAAGTTTATGAGAATCGAGGATCATGATTTTGTCCTCGTTGGATTTGTGGACGAGGATGCTGTGCACGGCTGAGCTGTCGGCGACCACCAGTGCAAAACCGTTGCCCACCAGTCCAAATACGCACTCCATTTTCTTCTTCTACAAGATCCCTCGCAGATTTTTCTTGATTTTCAGCGATTTCTATCACTCCCTCCCTCTCCAAGCTTGTAAGAAAAGTATTTTGGGTTAATCACTTAATTTCTATAGTTTGCTTCATGCGCTGGTAAATCATAAATGGCGTCTTGTAGAGCAATAATAGGTTTCATCTCCTACTTATATTATTTCCTTTTTAATTGTTATTTCTTAAATTTTATTTCCCACTTTGTTAATTTCTTTTTACAAAAGGTGTCAATTTAACTTATCAATTTTAGAGTATAAATACCAATTTTAATTTCACGAGTATTAGTAAAATAGCAGTTTTAATCTACACATTTAATTAGAGTAAATAACAGTCAAGGTCCCTCGAGTTTGGTGGCACCACCTATAGTTCCTAACTTTCGTAATTACTATATGTGGTCCTCCGAGTTGCAAAATCTGACATGTTGTCATCCTTCCATCTAAACCGTCAAAAGAGGGGGTAAATATGTCATTTGCCATTGTACCTCTCTCCGCCTCCTCTTGAGCTGGAGCTGCTTCGCCTATGTACCTCTCTCTGCCTCCCTCCTCACACACCTACCTTCCCTCCGCTTCGTCGTCACCTCCAGCCCTGGCCTCAACCACATCGACATCCTCGAGTGCTGCCGCTTAGGCATCGCCGTGGCTAACGCTGCTGACATTTTCTCCGCCGACGTCGCGGACCTCGCCCTCGGCTTGCTAATCTCCGCTTCTCACCGTTTCGTTAAAAGTAGGGCTTGGCCTATCAAACCTCATTATCATCAATAACATCAACATACTCATCCTCCACATATTCATTGTCACTTTCACTATCAGTTTCCTTAATACCCTCACCTATACAATTAAGCATAAATTGAACACATTCAATAAAAATAATATGCACAACAGTATTTCCAACATATTAATGTGAATACTTTAACATAAACAACAAATCACATTAAACACATTACTTTATAGAATGGCCAATACTTGCATATGAAAACACAATACAACAAAACACATTATGAATATAATACTTTACACAATACAACAATACACACTAGCCAACACAATAAAACACATTGTCCAATACTTTACACACAACCAACTTGAAACCCAATTTTTTCTACTCACAAAACCAAACTTGAAACCCAATTTGTTCTACTCGAAAAACCAAACTCAAAACACTCAATGCGAAAGAAAAACTTGTATATAATGGAGACTAACCATACTCTTTTGTCGATTGCTCACTTTTTTCTCTCAGAGAATCCATGGTTAACTTCAATGGAAGAATGAAGTTGTTGGCGAGCTCCTTCAATGGCAGAATGAAGTCGTTGTCGTGTTTCTTTAATGGCAGTGTTAGGAATATAACGGAATAATGTGGAAGCGAATAATCGTAAATTGAGAATTATAGAAGTTAAATAATTGGGAAAATATATAAATGAAAAAAATTATATAAAATGAGAAATGAATAATATATATATATATATATATATATATATATATATATATATATATATATATATATATATATATATATGTGTGTGTGTGTGTGTGTGTGTGTGTGTGTGTGTGTGTGTGTGTGTGTGTGTGTGTGTGTGTGTGTGTGTGTGTGTGTGTGTGTGTGTGTGTGTGTGTGTGCATATGAGAAGATAAAGAAAAGAATTAAGGGATGAATAATGAATTGAATTGAGGTGATTCATTACAAAACAAATGTTGAGTTATTTCTACACTAAACAAATAGAGACAAAAGTGGCATGCAGCGACTGAGACCAAATGAATAATATATATATATATATATATATATATATATATATATATATATATATATGTGTGTGTGTGTGTGTGTGTGTGTGTGTGTGTGTGTGTGTGTGTGTGTGTGTGTGTGTGTGTGTGTGTGTGTGTGTGTGTGTGAAGATAAAGAAAAGAACTAAGGGATGAATAATGAATTGAATTGAGGTGATTCATTACAAAACAAATGTTGAGTTATTTGTACACTAAACAAATAGAGACAAAAGTGGCATGCAGCGGCTGAGACCAAATGTCGGATAATTACGTGCGCAGTGAAGGACGTGAACATGCAACGCAGAGGAGATATTTTGGGAACACACTGAAACAGCCAAATCAAGTTCAAATACAAATATATGCACATAATATCAAAAAAAAAATCATCTTAGGGAATTCAAGATAAAGAGAAGGTGGATAGATAAGAAACTAATAAGTCCTGAACACTTGGCTTTTAAAATGTGAATTCAAGATGGCTTTTATCACTGCTTAGCCTTAAGACTTAATCTGCAAACGAGAAAAAAAAAATTAGTAACACTAAGTAATATTTTTTTGTGAATTAGTGTACCTAAAATTTTATTAGCAGGGACAAAAAGAAATTTAATTAGCTGGATTGCTGACGCCCTAATTTTTGATGCCACAACTCAGACTCATTTATGCTGGACCTGCAACAAAGGATATCGTTTGTTAGAATATAGCAGCTATCTGTTGATCGCTTACCTTCCATAACACAATGATTTTCTGGATCCATAACGTTGCAGTTGTCTTTTGCGAAGTTGACATTCCAGTTTTGGTCGCAAAGCTGGCTGATACTTATTAGGTTGGCATGAAGACCGTTCACTAGCAACACTTTCTCTAGCTTGGGTAAGTCAGCCACGTTTAGAGTACCTACTCCAGTGACTTGACCTTTAATACCATCACCAAAGGTTACTTCACCTTTGCTAGCATTCACGCTACTTAGGAATTTTGAATTTCCTGTCATGTGACGTGAACACCCGCTGTCGAAATACCATTTTTCTCCTCTTCCTGCATTTTTAGAGTGAAACGAGACAAATGAAATATAATCGCTTTTCTTAACCCAAATTTGTTTTGTAAAAGGCTTGATGTTCGTGTGTCTGAATTTTTCAACCCTTTGACCCTTGTAAAAGTAGTAACATTCGGGTCTGATATGGCCACGCAACATGCAATAATGACAAATAGGGTTATAACGTTTATATCTAAGTTTATTGTCTCATACTTTACCATGATTTTGCCTCGCTGAACTTGACTCAGAAATATCTTCTTGATCTGGTCCAGATGCTTTGATAAAGATGGTTTTGTCTTTGTTGTTACCACCAGTGAAACCTAGACCAAATTTTGTAGCGGATTGCCTTCCTGAATCGAGTATTTTGTCAAGAGTCGAGGTAGTATCCATCATTTGGATTTGATTTTTGAAGGTGTTTAGTTCCTGCTTCAGCGCCTTTACTTCCTGCTTTAGTTTTTCTTCACGGTCAGAAGCTTCTTTAAGCAGTAAATCCCTATCAGCTACTTGGTTTTGGTACACTTTACTAGCATTGGCTAATATTCCTATCTCACTAGTCAATGTACGATTAGCTTTTAGTAGGGCTTCCCACTTGGGATACAATTTATTAAACTCTACTTCATAAGACAAGGCAGGTAAATCAAAGTCTTCAGCTGAGGTAAATTCGCCTCCTTCTGAATCAGCTACATCTTCAGATTCTGAAAAAACGTCAGTTCTGGTGGTGAATGCAACAAAGTTACCGGATATTTTCTCTTCGTCATATCTAGCTGCTTCCGATTCAGGTTCATTGTCACTCCAGGTTAGGGCTGACATGGACTTCAATTCTTTCGCCTTAAATAAGTAGCACATTCAGCTTGGACGTGATCAAAGCCTTCACACTCGTAACACTTATTCCCCTTGTTGTTTGGTTTGTCTTTGGAACGAGCTGGACGAGAGGCAGACTTGTAATTTGACGAGCCAGACTTGGAGCCATTTTTTGATGCACTCGAGCTTGATCCGTTTTGAAACTTGTTGTTTCGGGAGTTCTTTTGTGAAACCTGTTTCAAAATTTTAGAAAATTGCTTAGTTAAAAAAACCACAGTATTATCACATGGTTCATCTGAGTCAGAGGCAGCATTGTTTTCTTCAGCGGCAAAAGCTAAATTTTTTCGTTTTTTAGTGTGATCGGTAAGAATTTCCATTTCATATGTTTGAAGGTTTCCCATTAATTGAGTAACAGTCTTGTTTTCCCAGCCGCCATGTTCCTGAATAGCAGTGACCTTCATCCTGAACCTGGGCAGTAGAGATCTCAGAATTTTCTTTACTAGTTTTGCTTGAGTAAAAGGTTCACCAAGGACCATTGCACGATTCTCCAATTCTTGCACTCAGCTATGGAAGCTAGTGATGTTCTCTTCTTTGCTCATCCGAAGTTCTTCAAAGTCAGACTACACCAATTGCAACTTCGATTGCTTCACTGAATTCGTGCCCTCGTAGGTTGACTCAAGAGCTTCCCACGCACCTTTAGCTGAATCATAACCTGCAACTATAGAAAATTGACTTTCATGTATTAGTTGGTAAGTAGTATCTAGTGCTTTATCATTATTTTCAGCATTAGTTATGTAACAACCCAAAATTTTATTTTATAAATTCAATTTTAAGAAATTCCAAAATAGTCATTTTCACTCCATTAAAAAAATTTTGCGATCAATTGGTGTTTGAATAAATTATTTTGGACTCATTTTAAATTAATACAACACCAAAACTTATTTTATTCCGAAATACTAAATTTTTGGTGACTTCGCGTGCCAAGTTTTAAATCGAGAAATCAATATGAGTGAAACCGGGAGAATTCAAAGAAGCTTTAAACGTGTGTTCATCTAGAAAACTTTTTCAGAAAATTCATTTTCAACCCCAAAGTGTTTTAAATTAGCATTTTTAGCCCTTGGTCCATGACGCTAGGTGAACCACACCACTCCAAGAAACATTGCCTGAGAACATATTCTAGCTAAATTCTTACCATTTTGCCCTCAACCAATCATTGGCCTTTTTACCTAGGGTTTTGCACCCTATATAAACAACACTATCCATTTGTTATTCCTTGATCTCCATCCTTGCTTCTCCCAAACTCTTGTCTGATAGAAGAAAGAAAAATTGCAGTAAGTTTCAACATTCATTTCCTTCATTCATTTTCCATCCTAGCTTAAGGTTTCCTCTTCTCTTAGCCTTCAATCTCTGTGGTTTCTTAGTCTTGGCTTGTTCAGGTGGTGAAGGAGGTGGTGTTGGGTAGAGAGGAGGTAGAGATCCGTACAAGAAGAAGAGGCAACAAGAGGTATATCCCCATGGACTCCCTCTTTGATTTTGGCTCTGTGAAGCCTATTTTATTGAGTAGAAATGATGAGATTTTGTTGTGTTTAAGCTTGGAAGTGATGTAGTATTTGTCTTTGAAGTGTTGAGATGTTTTGGACGTTTTGGACAAGCTTGGAATAATTTTTGCAGGTGAAAATCTCCATCTGGTGCACACACAGTGTGCACCAGATCAGAGCAGCGGCCCTAGCCGCGGCTCATCAGGAGGGCCGCCGGCTAGAGCCAGGGCCAACTGGGCCTAGGGCACGGCCCTAGGAGAGGGTCGTTGCCTAGGCCCGGCCATGTGACGGGCTACTTGGGGCGACTCTTGAGGAGTCCCGCCCCAGGTCCCTGAGTTTCTTTCTGGAAGGTTTTTGTGCAGTGGCCGGACCCTTATGGCTCAGCTACGTGTCGTTTCGGGCCAGGCGTCACGGGCCCTTGTGGCTCAGTACCTCGGGACCGTCTTGACGCACGTTTTGGTTTTGATTTCGTTGATTTTGGATTAAAAAAAATGAGTATGTTATGATGGATTTATTGAAGAAATTGTTACACAGTATACATTGTTGAGTTCACTGTGTATGAGAAATATTTTGCTCTGTGATCTGATGATTATTTTTGTATTGAGTAGAGAAGCATGATCACTTGAGAATATGATTTATTATGAAAGCATGATTAAATGTGATATTTGATCAATGAGTTTTGAAGCATATTTTGTTGATAGAAATTGAATAGAATTTGCTATGTTGCAAACCGAGTATGATATGATGTCCTTGAGAATTTTATGGATTTTATACATGGATTTGGAGCATGTTGTAGAGTATTTTGCATCTCACATATATCATATTTCAAAAATGCATAAGGGGTCAACGTGAGCCCAAGTATTACTTTCAAAAATCCATAAGCATGTGGTATATCATTATTTGATGCACTGAGAAGTTGTAGAGCTGTTGCATGCATGAGAGATATATTTATGTATTATCTATATCGGTGAGGTTTTGGAGGACCCCATTTGAACTATGTCCTCTCGGATGATTTTATGGACATTGCGGTCCCAGTATATGTAGCGCGGTGTATTCCCACGTTACGAGGTTGGAAACTGCCCGCTAGGCTTGGAATCCTAGTCAGGGGGTGTGCACACTGAGATTTCATAATGAGAGTGTTGATTTAAGATTGTGCATCGAGCATGATTGTTTAGTTACATTTGAAGTTTTATATATCCAGTTACATGATGAGAACTTGAGAGCATGAGAATAACTTTCGTATGGTTTATTAGCATGATATTACTTGTAAGCATGAGTTGATTGCTAAGTTGTTGAGACGCTTACATGTTGAAATATCTAAGTTGTTAAGTCTTTTGTACCGAAGCATGCCTGTTGATATTATAGGTTGCAAGCATATAGAAAGTATGTGATATGACTAAAGCTGTCTATGAGATGAGTTTGCTGTATACGATTGTTATCAAATGTTTTCTAAAACTATATGATATAGTACTTTACAAGGTTGAGTGTGGTTATACTTAGCTTCGTGCTAACGGGTGTTTTCCTATTTGTCTATGTGTTGCTTGTAAAACCCCTTTCAGGTGGGCCCAGCAGTGAGAAGTGATCGAGTTAGATTAGTCTTTTAGATTGAGATGTCTAAACTCTTTATGACTTATTTATGTCGTTATCTATCGGATGTTAGACTTATGATATTTTGTTGCTTTTTGATGATATAGACATTGGGGTGTGTTTATCCCCCTTATGCTTATTTAAGTTGATGGATGGTTAGTTATTTATTTGATTTTCTAGTTCTACCCTTAGCCTGTGCAATCACTACGGAGTGGTGGTTGTGGCGGTAACATTCTCACTAGTTATCTTGTTTAAGTTATTTATCCGCTGCTTAGTTATGTTAATTATGGATTAGAATTGTAATTAAGTTTTAGAAAAAGTGGGGTGTTACAAGTTGTTTCAGTTTGGGTCCATTCAGTTTCAGGTTTTGTCACTTGTGAACCGTCAGCACTAGTACTAGCTTTAGTCGGATAAGTCCAACCCGTCACAACAGAACGCCAAACAGCTTCTCCTTGAGCTTTTAGGTGCGTTCGTGTGCGTGCTTTCCAATAAGCATAGTTGTCGCCCGTTAACTGGGGAAGAACCTTAACACGATCCATTCTGAAACACTCAACAAATCGTGAGATTGAACAAAGTAATAGAATAAATAAAAGCAATACAAATCATTGAAAACTTGAGTTCAAGAAGCACGGGATAGTAAAATCGATAGACTAATAATTTAAGTCTTCGGACTCTGATACCAATTAAAAAAGTGATGTTAGTCTTGAATGCAAGTTTAGAATTAAAGTTATACTTGGTTTTTAAATAATCAATTAACGTACAATTTGAATTGTGTCTGTTTATGATAATACGATGTAATTCTGACAGTCAATTGCATAATTTGCAAGTCTACACTTGTCAGAATTGCAAACCAATTGTATGTTGTGTGCATTGGTTTGTTAATTAATAGAGCCTGGATTCGAAACCTGATGTTTACATGTATGCTTCTGTGTCATTGTGCATTAAATTGTGTGCATGATAGTAATTTGTCGTGTGCCCAAAATCGGTCCGCACAGTCCTCTATATATTACTATCCTCATGTGAATGTAACCATATATATATATATATATATATATATATATATATATATATATATATATATATATATATGTAGGGAAGGGTTCAGGTGCGGGTATAGCTTCCCGTGCGGTTGTGCGGTTAAATCTGAGCAGTTGATCAAATTTAGATCAACGGCTCAAATCAATGAAAATTAAAAAAAAAAAACAATGAAAATTTAAAAAAAAAAAAACGCGTGCCTAGAACAAAGAAGTATAAGCTAAGGTGCACCTTAAGTGTTAGATCTGAATCACAAACTCACGCACTTTAAGTACAAAACCCACACACATTAAGCACAACCTCACGCACATTAAGTACAAAACCCACGCACTTTAAATATTAACTCACAGACTTTAAGTTTCAACAACTACTGACATTAAGTACAAAACTCACGCACATTAAGTACAAAACCCACGCACATTAAGCACAAACATCACGCACATTAAGCACAAAACTCACGCACTTTAAGTATTCACTCACAGACTTTAAGTTTTAACAACTATTCACGTTAAGCACATCCCCACGCACATTAAGCACAAACCTCACGCACATTAAGCACAAAAAACATGCACATTAAGCACAAAACTCACGCACATTAATCACAGATCCGCTCACCTTAATTCTGACCTAGATTCAAAAATTACAAAATTGCCACCGCGTTTTTTTTTTAAACTTTGATAATCCTGGACGTTGATTAAAGCGAGATGAATGACTCAGATTAAACCGCACAACCGCACCTGAATCCCTCACTCGCACGAGAACCTAAATATATATATATATATATATATATATATATATATATATATATATATATATATATATATATATATATAGGGTTGCATTCAAATACAAACCCCCCTTAAAATACAAACTTGAGCTCGTGCACACATTAACATACTTACATTTACACATGGCGCACTGCCAACAATTTCTTGGATTAGTTCGTGCACACATTAACATACTTACATGCACACAGTGTGTATGAGGAAAAAATCACAACCATCCATCAAAGCTCGTGCACACATTAACATACTTACATGCATACTGGCACACTGCCAACAATATCTGAGATTAGCTCGTGCACACATTAATATTCTTACATGCACACAGTTTGTATTTTAAGGAGGGTTTGTATTTTAAGGGGGGTTTGTATTTGAAAATAATCCTATATATATATATATATATATATATATATATATATATATATAAGGAAACTTGGCAAACTCTCTAACTTCTTCACAATTTTCTACCACATAAATTCTTGCTTCGGCCCATTCAGCTAAGGTCAACTCATCATATCTTTTTCCAAGCAAAGGCTTACTAGCTTGTGAAAAAACTTGTAACCCAGAATGAGATGTGACAACACTTCCCTCATAGTTTCTCCAACACGATTCAATGTAGTTTTAGATCCATGCAAATATCTGGAACAAAAATGCATGCATTCTTGCACAACATAAGCCTCAGCAATTGATCCTTCTAGTCGTGCCTTCTTTTTCATATATGATTTCAGTGTACGCAAATATTGCTCTATTGGATACATCCATCGAAATTGTACAGGCCCACCAAGTTTAGCATCACTTGCAAGATGAATTGTTAAACCATTATGTCAAAAAAATGAGGGAGGAAATATCTTTTCTAACTTACAAAGTATTAAAGAAATTGATTTTTCAAGTCTCTCCAATCATCTATATGCAAAACTTTTGCACATAATTTTCTAAAATATGTGCACAACTCAATTAAAGCTTCACACACCTCTTTACCAAGCAAACCACTTATTGCCAAAGGAAGATATCTATGTAAAAACACATGAAAATCATGACATTTCAATTCAAAAATCTTACATTCAGTGATATTCACACATCGAAATATATTGGATGAATAGCCATCTAGAACCTTTTGTTGGAAAAATAGCATTAAAATGAAATTTTGAGTGGTTATTTTGTGGTACAATTATTAGTGGGGTCCACTTTCGATTTGGGTCGGGTCAAAGTGGATTCGGGTTCTTCGTTGTGAGATGAAGAGATTGATATATTGTACACTCAAAACGGATAATGGGTGAATGATATATTGATTCTCAAAGTAGATCCATTGAGTTGAAAAATAAAGGGAAAAAGAATGAGCTTTTGTCCCACATTGGTTTGGGAAGTGGATTTGCACCACTATTTATACAAGAGTTTTTCTAAGGCTTATTTAATTGTATAGCATAGAGGCTCTCTCTCACGCACAAGGAGAGGGGGGGGGCGGTGCAAATCAAATCCCAAACTGAGCCTGAAAATGCTTGATTCACGCTTGAACTCGTGTACGCCAGCACCTGTGGGCACGAAATTAGCCTTGCAGGCTAAGTATGCCAACTTTCGGCATCAATTTTTCAACACAAAGCCACTCGGCTTGGCAGGCCGAATCATGGAACAACACAACGAGCAAGCAGGGTTCGGCCTTCCAAGGCCGAATCATGGCATGCGGTCATGATGGATTCGGCCTTCTAAGGCCGAGTCTAGTAACTAGATTTGTTCTCGGTTTTTAGATCAAATTGATCAGTTTCGGAATCAATTTTTAATTAATTCCAATTTAATTTTGAATTTAAACCCCAATTAATGGCTTACTGTTTCAGGAGTTACAAAGGTGTTTGAATGCCACCATTGAATGCTATTAAGCACTCCATCGCATATATAAGAGTACTAGTATTCGTACCCGTACGATGCACGATCATAAATATTTGCATTGTAATATCGCACTATTACAATAATATAGTATTAGAGAAATACGATTGAAAGGATCTATAATTAAGATGATTTAGCTACATCAATAAATATCAAAGTTGATTAAGAAATTACAAAAAGGTTAATATTTCTTCATATATGACAATCGTAATTACAAACTCCCATTTTTAGATTTAACCTGTTTCATTTGACTGTTTCATCTTAAACACAATTATGTTCATCTGTTTAAAACTGCGGACCACAAATAATGAATTTAGGTAAAAAAAAAAAAAAAAAAAAAAAAAAAAAAAAAAAAAAAACAACCAAAGAAAAAACATATAGCAGCACCAAAGCAGTAACGTATCAAATTATTTCATAAACATATGCAAGTGTATAAATATGCTTATAAACATTTATAAAGATTACTAGTTTTAACGCGCATTGCGCAATTGAGATAATGCCCAATGTTTTTTATTTTTAAAATAAGTATTTTAAAGTATATATTAAGGCAAGATTATATTGGAATTATTCATGCATAAATAATTGAATGTTGAATTTGCGTATTTAAATAGGTAATTCTAAGTTTACAAATGTAAGATAATATAGTCAAAATTGATTATAATTGTCAATAAAATAATTGTATAGGTATGATTGAAACCAAATACGAGACATAAGGGAGAGCAAATAAAGATTAGGGGGTAATATTGAAGAGCTAACTGCTGATTCCAAACAAGGACATTGCGAGGTAGTTTCTCACTTCAATTTATTGTGTGATTTGAATAATCTTTTTATCAATAAATCCCCCAAGTAGTTAATATGATTGACTTAATTATATTTTTTTTTATTTTTTATTTTTAAAAACAATTATTATTATTATTATTATTATTATTATTATTATTATTATTATTATTATTATTATTATTATTATTATTATTATTATTATTATTATTATTATTATTATTATTATTATTACTATTATTATTATACCCTTAGGTCATTTTACATGTTAATCTAATCAGCTAATTTTTTCAAATATCTTTTTACCAACCATTGATATAATTCGCTGGTCAAATCCGCTAATATAATCTGATCTGCTAACTGCTGATTGTCAAACAAGGACATTGCGAGATAGTTGTCACTTCAATTTGTTGTGTGATTTGAATACTCTCTTTGTCTACAAATCCCTCAAATAGTTAATATGATTGGGTTTATTAATTATATATTTTTAAATATTTTCATGGTATTAATAAAATACTTGGTAAATAAATATATAGCATTTTTTTGTATTATAACTTTGATATTTAATTAAAAAAAATAGTGCACAAAAAAGATAATAGACAATGTAGTGAATATAATCAATTGATGAATTTTAACGTAAAGAATTTTTACATTGGAGAAAAATAAAGACAATATAACTAATAAAATTTTTCTTTTAATTAATTTATTGATAATGACTATTTTTTTTTAATAATGACATTGTATGGACAATGTAGTGAATATAATCAATTGATGAATTTGAATGTAAAGAATTTTTATATTGGAGAAAATTAAAGACAATATAACTAATGGAATTATTTCTCTTATTTAATTTTTTTTTTTGAAAACCAAAGAAAACAATTCATTAATAGCTCAGAAGAGCGGCAATACACGAAGGCGGGTTAACCAACCACGACCCTAGGACAGACGAAGAATCTGTTGCCCGCGCAAGAACGTGAGCTACATGATTCGATGACCTCCTGACATGGCGAACCTGAACGGTCCCAATGTCATTAGCAATTTGAAAACATTGCTTTACAATTGACCCAACATACGAAAAATCAGAATGACCAGAATTAAAAGCTGAAATAAACAATAAACAATCGGTCTCTAAATTGATATTATTAAGACCTATACTTTGTAACCAATCCAGCGCTTGTGCAATCGCCAAGGCCTCAGCTAGTAACGGATCTTGAATACTTCCAAGCCTGCCACCTTTGGCCGCCACGAAGTTACCATCCTGATTACGAACCACGGCTCCAAAGCCTGCCCCAGTAGCGAAGAGAGCTGCATCCACATTACATTTCAGCCAATTAGCTGGCGGTGGAGTCCAGATAGCGCTAGATGCTGTAGAAGATGATGCCTCCCCAGGTGTTCGCATGATAGAGGACCAAAGAGCCTGTAGAGAGTGTACCTGGATTAGTAATGACTCGGATGAAATAGAAGTGTCTCGCCAGATTTTATCATTCCTAGCCTTCCACAGAACCCAGAAAATGGCTGATGCGCGAATGATCTGATGTGTTGGTGCGCTCTTAATGAGTGCGTCCAAGAACTCCAAAATAGAGCCGCCCCGTAGAACATTAACATTCTCCCAGAGACGCGTCGCTACCATGCATTCGCAAAACACATGCTCCGCCGTTTCCGCCTGGTACCCGCAGTGCGCACACCCCCCGCAAACCCACACATGTCGTTGCTTTAGGACTTCCTTCACTGGAACGATGCCCCTAATGCAACGCCATAGAAGGTTCTTCACTTTCGGAGTAACGGGTAGCTTCCACAGCCGGTCCCATGCCGTGAACCTGTCGTTCCAGCCATCTAATGTATCGCTATCCGTCAACAATTTGTAGCCGTGTCGGGCTGTGTACGTGCCCCTCGTGTCACCAAGCCACCGTCAAGAATCCGGTAGCGTGGGAGATAGAGGAGTGGCTAGAATCCGAGGCATATCTTCCGGACTAAAGAGATCATGGAGAACAGCTACGTCCCATGTGCCCTGAGGCGTAAGCAGACTTGCGACTGGCGCATCCCTCAAATAATCGATGCATGGCGTAGTCAGACGGGGTTGTACCGTATTGGCAAGCCACGGCCATTCCCAAATCTTCGATCCCTCACCATTGCCAATGCGTCTTGCGGCACCCTGCTTGAGCAAATCTTGGCCCGCCATTATACTCCTCCACAGGTAACTCGGGTTGTGGCCCATTTGAGCGTTCAAAAAGGAATCATTGGGATAGTATTTTGCACGTAAGAGAAGACTTACCAGCGAGTTCGGATAGATCAATAGGCGCCACCCCTGCTTTGCAAGCAGAGCAATATTGAACTCGTGTAGTCGTTTGAATCCAAGGCCTCCCTTGGCCTTCGGTAAGCAAAGTTGGGGCCAGCTAAGCCAGTGGATACCCCTACTGGTCGACCCGCCTCCACCACCCCACCAGAAGCGGTTGAATAAGCGTTCCAAAGTATCACAAAGCCGTTGCGGTAAGTAGAACACCGACATTGTGAATATGGGTAAGGCTTGGGCAATGCTCTTCAATAGAACTTCTTTGCCTACCCGTGACAGCAACCTTTGTTGCCAACCTCCAATCCGCTCCCGAATTCTCTGTTCAATATAGCAGAAAGTAGCCGACTTGTTACGACCCAAGATCGAAGGTAGACCTAGGTAACGCCCCAAATCATTGCATTCTCGAACTGCCACAAACTCCGTCACACTAGAACGGGCTTCCGGAGTGGTATTGACGCTGAAAAGAATACTTGATTTTTCATAATTGATTACCTGGCCTGATGCAGCACTGTAGGTGTCGAGGCAGTTCCTGATTGTCTGAGCTTCCGTACTCGTGGCCCTGAAGAATAGAAGACTATCGTCGGCGAAGAACAAATGTGTCACCGCCGGCGCTCCCCGAGCAATACGAATACCATGAATGTCACCTTGCCTCTCAGCCTGTTGCAACAACACAGACAGTCCCTCAGCACAAAGGATGAACAGATATGGAGATATGGGATCTCCCTGCCGAATGCCACGTGTTGGGGAAATAGTACTCACAATCTCGCCATTTACCTGGATATTATAGACCACTGATTTGACTCCCATCATGAGTAGGTGAGTCCAATTTCTGTCAAAACCCAATGCCGTGAGCATACCTTCCAGGAATCTCCATTCCATTCGATCGTAGGCCTTGGCCATATCGAGTTTCAACGCGGTCCAACCCATAGCCCCACTGGTCTTCCTCTTCAGATAGTGACCCACCTCCCCGGCAACAATAATATTATCAGTCAGTAGACGGTCAGGGACAAAAGCACTTTGCGACTCCGACACCACGCTGTGAAGTAAGCTTTTCATACGATTTGCTAAAGCTTTGGCAAGAACCTTGTACACTACAGTGCAAAGGGCGATTGGACGAAGATCAGAGACTTTCTCGGGGCACTTTTTCTTTGGGATAAGGACAATGTTCGAGTCATTCAGACCCGGTGGTAGTGTTCGATCCAACAAACAGTGAGTGATAAAAATAAACAAATCATGACCCAAAATAGGCCAGAAATGCTGATAGAAAGCGGGTGACATACCGTCTGGACCCGGCGCCTTTTCCGGTGCCATTGAAAACAAAGCTTCTTTAATTTCCATGATGGTAAAGGGCAGCACTAGTGTAGCGTTCATCTCAGGTGAGACTCGACTCGGGACGTGGTTAAAAATGTCAGCATTGATGCCTGTAGACTGAAAAATGTCTGAATAATAACGCATCACTTCACCATTTAAGTCCGTGCCATCAAGCCACTGACCCTCAGGGTTCTTAATGCAGTGTAAATGGTTCCTGCGACGTCTGGCTGAGGCCGACTTGTGGAAATATTTCGTATTAAGGTCTCCGTGCTTGAGCCAAAGTTGTTTCGCCCGTTGCTTCCAGTAGACTTCTTCTTGTCGTAGCAACCCCTGTAGTGTCCCCTCAGCTTCAATATAATCTGCCACGTCCTGTTGTTGCCGCGAGTCTCTCAATTTTTCCAATCTGCTCCAAGGAATTTGATTTGTTTACCATTGCGCCGAAAATAATCATCCCCCCATTTGCCCAGATAACGACCACACTCCGTGATCCGCTCTTGAAAATTCATTCCCAAAGTTGATCGCCATACTTGATCCACTGCCTTGTGATAACCCTCATCTTGTAACCAAGCAGATTCAAATCTAAACCGTTTCTTCGCCCGACGGAAGGTTCTCGATTCCACATCAAGAAGGATGGCGTTGTGATCAGATTCCATTGTGAGTAAGTTGCGAACAATAGCCGAATCATAAATGTCGATCCATGCGTGAGTAGCCACTGCTCTGTCGAGGCGTTCTTCGACCCATGCATCTGTACCGCGCCCTTTTTCCCAGGTGAACCGACTTCCCTCCATGCCCAAATCAAATAACTGACAATCCATAAGCGCATCATTAAAACCCTCAATGAGATTCGTGGGTTGAGAATGAGGCCCCCGTTTCTCTGACTGGCATGTGATATCGTTAAAGTCTCCTATGGTGACCCATGGCAGAATTGATCGATCTCTGAGCTCGCGAAGGAGGTCCCAAGATTCTTGTCGTCTATTTTGGTCCGATTCCCCGTAGAAACAAGTTAGGTTCCATTCTGGAGTCTCCGGTAAAGAAATACTTACATCGATGTGATTTGCAGAATAAGAGAGTAATGTGGCCATAGCCGCATCCCTCCAAAACAGAGCTAAGCCACCTCCCATGCCATTTCGTTCCACGCATAGCAGGCCTTCAAATCCCATGCGTAGTTTTATTCGTTCCACATGTGTCTTCATAGCTTTCGTTTCCATAAGGAAAACGAAGCTGGGTTGCTGGCTGGATACGAGACCCAGCAATTCCTGAACTGTCTGGTCACCCCCCAACCCCCGGCAGTTCCAGCTCAAGATGTTCATTGCGTGGGGCGAGCCTGGACTGCCAGACCCGCCGTACTCGAGTTTTTTAAGTGATCGATCATGACTACATCCCCTTCCTCGTTACCCTCCCTTCGTCGCTTCAGATCGCCGTGCAAGCCACTCGCAGCTTCCATCGTCGCCACTTCCTGAATAACCGAGCTCGAAGGCTGGGTTGGCGCCGGCGGCAATATTCGGGAGATCTTGCAGTAACCATTTCGCATCGATTGGCCGCACCTGGCGTCGAGCTCCGACTCGCATCCATGCTCCGTAGGGATAAGCATCCGGTTCCAGCCCCTCATCATAGGCTTTTTTGCAGTACTTTTCGGCATGCCCCAACACCCCGCAACAGAAGCAAAATGTGCCGAGGCGTTCATATTTGAAGTTTACCCAGTGCACCGATCCATCCTTGCGGATTAGACGCATTCTGCGTTTCAGAGGTTGCAGAACGTCAATCCGAACCCGAATTCGGAAAAAGCTACGCCAATTACTCCCAAAGTTGTATGGATCAGCCGCTTTGAAGGAGCCAATGTAGTTACCGATGCGGGATATGAAATCTGCAGAGGCAAACACTGAAGGCAAATCGTGTACCTGAACCCAGAAATCCACAAAGCCAAGGTTGACATCCGATGGATTCATGTCGATCGGTACCTTGTATTAACTATTTGAGGGTTTATTAACTATTTGAGGGTTTATTAATTATATATTTTTAAATATTTTCATGGTATTAATAAAATACTTGGTAAATAAATATATAGCATTGTTTTGTATTATAACTTTGATATTTAATTAAAAAAATAGTGCATAAACAAGATAATAGACAATGTAGTGAATATAATCAATTGATGAATTTTAACGTAAAGAATTTTTACATTGGAGAAAAATAAAGACAATATAACTAATAAAATTTTTCTTTTAATTAATTTATTGATAATGACTATTTTTTTTTAATAATGACATTGTATGGACAATGTAGTGAATATAATCAATTGATGATTTTTTTTTTTTTTTGAATGCTACTAGCTCTATTACATTGTAGTATCTGTTCATATACTTTCTCAACCTACTGAAACACAAAGAGCTAATAACGCCTCCACTGAGGCTTGAACTCACAACCTTCCAAATGGAAGTTCAACCCGGATACCATTGGACCACATAGTCCTAGTCATCAATTGATGAATTTGAATGTAAAGAATTTTTATATTGGAGAAAATTAAAGACAATATAACTAATGGAATTATTTCTCTTATTTCTCTTATTTAATTTATTGATAATGAATAACTTTTTTTGAATAAAGACATTGTAGACAAATAATTCTAAATTAAAAACATGCATATGTATTATTTTTTATTGTAGCTACTAAATCATTATTATTTAATTTAATAAGAGTAAAATAGAGTACTAATTATGTCAACTTTGATTGGGATGGGGTTCGAACTTAAGACCTTTCTTATTGAAATCAATGAGTAAGTTAACGGTGAACTAACAAAAATTAACGGAAAAGATAATATTTAACGGAAAAGTTAACGGATAATCATATTCATTAAGTATAAATTAGGAAATCTTAAGGAAAAACTAAAATATGATCAATCTGAGCCATTCATTTGATTAAAATCTGTGACCGCCATTTTTTCTACCCATTATAGACCTAACTCTCTTGGGCTCTTATTAGTATAGTAGATATAGTAGATAGTAGATATAGTAGAAATAATATAACACATGCACTTGTCATATATATTACTCCGTAATAAAAACAATTAAAATCAAAATTTAAAACTATATACATAATGATTAATTAAAACTATATACGTACAATGTATATAAATTAAATCTAAATATGAAATAGTTAATTTCAATAAACAAATTAAAAATTCCAGATTGCTAAGCCCATAACAAAGGTAATAATATAACAAATATAACTCAGAAAACCTTCAACCCAAAACCAAAATTAAAGCGCATTAACCCAATTATAATGCCTGAAACACAAAACCTAATGTATTCCTTGCTAACGATTGCGCTTCTTTCTTCTCCGCTTCGCTTGTCATTCTCTCTAACATTTCCCCTATGCTGCGCTCTTCCTTCACTGTCTACGCGAAACAACAAAAGCGACATAGCCAATTTAAATCCTTGGAACGTCCAAGACAGACGGCTAAAAAGCCGTTTATATATACTCCTCGTAGTTTTTGGCCGTTGTTGTTTTCATTTCCACTCCTGATGCCGATATGAAAAATCGTTTGACCGAGGACAAATCTATGCCTTGTATGACCAAATTTTGTAAATTTTTTTTGGTGCCAACCACACATTGTGGTCCGGGTCTTTCTCTGTCCATTTAGGTTATTCTATTTACACCACCTATTTTACTATTTGCACCACCTACTTAGTAGGTCAAATAGCTTTATAGGTGGTGTAAATGCCAGCATTAAATATGGTCAAAAATTATTATTTATTTTTCCTTTTTTTTTAATTAAAAAAAAAAAAAAAAAAAAAAAAACCTTCACCCCGTCACCTTCTCCGGTGAGAAGGCGATGGACTGCCTTCTCACCGGAGAAGGCAAATGAGTTGTCTTCTCTGGCGAGAAGGCAACCCACACAGTGGGCTGCCTTCTCGCCGGAGAAGGCAACCCACATAGTGGGCTGCCTTCTCCGGCAAGAAGGCAGCCCACACAGTGGGTCGCCTTCTCGCCGGAGAAGGCAGCCCACTGTGTGGGTTGCCTTCTCCGGCGAGAAGGCGACCCACTGGGCTGCCTTCTCACCGGAGAAGGCAGCCCAGTTGCCTTCTCCGGTGAGAAGGCAGTCCGTCGCCTTCTCACCGGAGAAGGCTATGGTGCTGCTTCGTTTTTTTTTTTTTTTTTTAATAATAATTAAATTTTGACCTCATAAATGTAGATTTAATAGGGTGGTGCAAATAGCATTTTGACCACCCATTAGGCTATTTGCACCACCCATATATTTATTATAATTTACTACCTTTTTACATTTTCAATGTGCTTTATACCTCATTTTAGTCAAAGGGGGTGTAAATAGCAACACCCTTAACGGTCTAGGTCAACCCGGTTTGCTCCGAGAGGCACAGAAGCTGCCCCAAAGGGAATTATCACTTGTGGGAATCGAACCTGGATTATCCCAGAATTCTCCCCCACAAAGAGAGCTCATTTGCCACTTGAGCTACCCTGTTGGGTTACCAAATTTTGTAAATTACACCGTCCAGAACTGGGCTACACCATCTTTGTCAATGCAAGAGTCATCAAATGTGATAGATACAAAAAAGATAAGTAGATTTTTCCATTCGTATACTTATTTCTGTTCTGTATAACAATTTTTTATTTTCTATTTTATATAGGGATTGCTAATTGATTATGATTTAGTCAGTGTTACTTCCTCTAAATTTTACACATCGCAGTATTTTAACTCTAAGGTTTGTGATTTAACAAATTTATAGAATTGTAAT
Organism: Ipomoea nil; assembly: GCF_001879475.1. NCBI lineage: Eukaryota > Viridiplantae > Streptophyta > Magnoliopsida > Solanales > Convolvulaceae > Ipomoea > Ipomoea nil. The sequence goes on from NW_017619471.1 coordinate 1,399,311, forward strand.
ATACATGCAGATAATATTTGATAAAGTCTACAATAGATTTGATGATATATCTATGATTGTGTTTATAAATACTATGTTTGGGTTATTTTTTTGGTTGGGCAGGAGGCAGTTGAAGTAACAAAACCTGCAGATCAGAATGACTTGTGCAGAGAAAATACAAATATTCATCTTACTTTTTCCTCATGGAAAAGAGGAAAAGACATTCCTTACTCTTGCTTGTTGCGACTCTAATTGCTCTCTTAGTGTGGAGAGGCAGGAAGTGACTGTGAGAGCATTTTATTTCCGTAGATTCTGCAGAGTAAATTTTAAAGCCTCATTTGTGGTATTGAATGTTTGATTACACTACTATTTATAATACATTTTCAAAGAGATTGAAGAGACCATCAGCCACAATTAATCTGTGAGACCGTGGGTATTCATCGGAAAATGTTTTTTTTTTTTTTTTAAGAGACCACCCGGACAGTGGGTATTCATCCGGAAACGCGGTTTTTTATTTTGAAATATGATAGAGCATCCTTATCACTTTTGAGGTTATTTCTCAGTCATTTGTGGTCTCAGCATTCACCTCATCTACACCATCTCATTCAATCACAAAAAATCCTCCTTCACATCAGTTTTGAGTTATTTCTCAATTTTTTATGGACTCATCATTTAACCCACTATATTTTAATTATTTCTCTTACTTATTGAGCCCACAAATATATCATACTTTCTAGCAGAAATATTTTTGAAATAACTCCTCCCCACATCAACTATTAACTTTGGGTGGAGAGGATTCATGTAGAAATAACTCATAAATAACTACTAGTGTGGATGCTCTAACGAACGTACGGATTCCAATAAATAATTTTCACTTGTTTTCACTTTCCATGAATGTGAACAATTAATAGACACATTGAAAGTCGCATAAATAGTGATCAAACAGTAATGGTGAAGCAGTTGTTCGAATCCCTTATGATATGCAACTGAAACAAGTTCTTTCTAATGGTAAAAAAGGGGGTTTGAATGTGGGGGCTGTTCTGATTTTACCGGAGGGTTTTGAATTAGCCCCTCCCGATCGTCTTTCTACCGAGATGAAAGAAAAGATAGGCAATTTGTCTTTTCAGAGCTATCGCCCTAATAAAAAAAATATTCTTGTGGTGGGCCCTGTCCCCGGTAAGAAATATAGTGAAATCACCTTTCCTATTCTTTCCCCGGACCCCGCTACTAAGAAGGATGCTCGCTTCTTAAAATATCTTATATACGTAGGCGGGAACAGGGGAAGAGGTTAGATTTATCCCGACGGGAGCAAGAGTAACAATACGGTTTATAATGCTACAGCAGCAGGTATAGTAAGCAAAATCATACGAAAAGAAAAAGGGGGGTATGAGATAACCATAACAGATGCATCGGATAGTCGTCAAGTGGTTGATATTATCCCTCCAGGACCAGAACTTCTTGTTTCAGAGGGTGAATCTATCAAATTTGATCAACGACTTCATTCAGATAATTAAATATAGCCAAAACGATGTAGTATTATTTAGGCGGGAATCTGATGTGGTAAAAAAGTTTTTGTTATTATATAGAGTAAGATAAGATAAGATAAGATAAGATAAGATTGTACGGGCAGTAGGTCTTTACAAACAAGAGACACAACACAGACAATAGATTTTCTTCTCTCAAAAAACTCTGCTCCTACTCCATTCTTGTTTTCTATGTTCTGTCCGTGCACTAGTTCGCCGTGTTTACTCATTTGGGTGCTCAAACGTTGAACCGTAGTACGTTTTATCCTAGGAAACTTAGGCTACAACGCTCCTATCACTTTTGGGAGGTAGCAAATAAAGTTTTAAGGAAAGAGTGTTTCGCTCGACTCGTACTAACCACTCTTCTTCATCTTCGTTCTTCTCGGTTCTTGGGATTATGCTCTAAAGCAATAAATCCTTGTTCTATATATTTATATATATAGTTGGTGGATTAGAATTATAATATGGTGGATTATAAGTTCCATTTTGGTTGGTATATATATATATATATATATATATATATATATATATATATATATATATATAAAATAATGCTCATATGTGGTCATGTTGTTAGGTGTAGTCGTTTGGCGAAATTTCAGAATACACTAACAGTGTTAACAACATGCACCAACAGTGTAAAGGAAACACATCACAATGAAATGTAAAAAAAATACCAAAAAATACACAACAGAACCAAAAAATACACCATATAATTCACCAACCCCAATGGTGTATTTCCGAACACTGTTTGATGTTTTTACCCACACCTAATGGTGTGTTGTTGGTGATGCGTACCTAATTTGTGTGCGTTTTTTGTGGTGCATTTCTTGACATTGATGGTGTATATCTTACTTAACTATTGGTGTATTCTGAAATTCCGCCACACGACCACACCTAACAACATGACCACATGTGATCACCCCTATATATATATATATATATATATATATATATATATATATATATATATATATATATATATATATATATATATATATATATATATATATAGAGAGAGAGAGAGAGAGAGAGAGAGAGAGAGAGAGGAAAAATTATAATTTATGCCCCTCCATAATATATCAAAATAATATTTATATATATATATATACACGAATATATATATATATATATATATATATATATATATATATATATATATATATATATATATATATATATATATATATATATGAAAAATTGTAATTTATGCCCCTCCGTAATATGTCAATTATCAATGTCACCCCTGAATTATTAGTGGTGTAAATATTGCCCTTCAATTTTTAAAATGGTACATATAGTTCTCTCCCTCAGTGTGAATGTTGTCCCTCATTTTTCAAAACAGTACATATATTGCCCCTGTCGTACGGTACGGGAGGGGAAATATATGTACTGTTTTGAAAATTTAGGGGCAACATTTACACCACTAATAATTCAGGGGTGACATTGATAATTGACATATTACGAAGGGGCATAAATTACAATTTTCCATATATATATATATATATATATATATATATATATATATATATATATATATATATATATATATATATATATATATATATATATTCGTGTAGATATATATATAAATATTATTTTGTGATTAAATTGACTTGGTTCAATATTTCCCACAGTCTTAAAACCTTATTTTTGTTGTTGAACAAGTCGATGGATTCCAAAAGTGTTGGAATCGTTAATGTTGCTCGTGGTGGACATTAAAATGGTCGGAACGGCAACGATATTGCACATTCCGAGATGCTGGTTGACGGCAGCAATGTTGGAAATGATGTTTCCATGGGAGTTGCAGCCACGATGGTGCTCCATAGAACTTTGGTTCACGAACCGGTAAACTAGTGGTTGATGGCACGTAATTGGTACATATTGTGATGCTTAGTGGATCGGCTAAAAGCCACGAAGGATCCAATGACTACGTGATCACTACATGGTCTGATGATTATTGTAGTATGATCAACGACATCAACCATAATCCAAGGAAAGGCAAACAGAAGCTTAGTTTTGATGATGATTATGAGGAGGAGGTGAGCAAACACTATGAAGCGAACCGTCATCCTAGTGAAAATGTTGAGGACAACTTCGCTTTAGTTAAAGAATGTGGATGGTTGGATGAGTGAGGTCACAACCAAGGTTTCTTTAACAAGTACCCCCGATGTGCGTTAAGGGACCACCATTCGTGGAGTGGACGGTTGGCAAATGGAACAAGGCACATAGGTTTGAAGGACTACTACGAGATAGGAATAAGGAAATTTGTTTCCAATGTATTTTCCTATTTATTTATTTTTAAATAAATGTTTTAGTATCCTTGTGATACATTTTTTAAAAATGAGTTGTTCCATTTATGTGTTTTGAACTTTATATATTCTAAAATATTCTTGTGTGATATTTTAATATATAAATGATTCAATGAGAATGCGTGAGCATTACGAAGCATTATGTGGAAAATGATAAAATGACTTAACGGCCGAAACAGAATGTAACAAATGTGTTACATGTTGAAATCCCGTAAAGGACTTCGGTTCTAGTTCACGTAGAACGATAAGGATTTCTAGAATAAATTTGTCAAAAATTGGGATAGCTATGTAATCGTGAGCGTCACATCTCAAGTGTTGAATATTTTAAATAATATTCTTAGTACGATTATATAAGCTTGATTCAACAAGTCGAAATTTTTGGTTGATTTGATATTGTTAATTGTGTTAAAATTAACTTGATAAAAAATTTCAAATTATACTAGTATGAAATTAAATTTGAGACAAATGACGAAATGTGGCAATTTAATTTGCAGCACATTACGAAAGGAGGTTTGGCTAATTGTGTAATTAGCTAATAATCTTAGTGTTAAGTAGCACTGGAATTATAAATTGAGCAACCAAATGTTGTTGTGGGTTATAATTTAAAGCAATAGAATATTTCTTTGAAATTACTGCATTAGTTTGACAGCAATGATTCGTGCTTTGTATAGCATGATTCGTGATACATTCCTAAGCACTGTTTCGTGCTTCAATTTCGAAAGCATCGATTCGTGTTTTTGGCCTTTCGGTCAAAACCGAATGAATTCGTAAAGGCTAATCTGTTAGCTTCTACGAGATGTGTTAATTGGTAGCACATGTTTATTCTTTATAAGAATAAAAGAGAAAACCAAATTAATCGTGAATTAATGCGATTACGAGCGATAGATGTGGTGAACATGAAACATGTATTGGTGATTTCTGCGTAAGCATTGGTATCGTACTCGAGCGTACGACACGGTATTCACCTCAATTGAATGTTACTACCGAACATAAATATCAAGACGCTGATAAGTTCGGGACTACCTCAAAGTGTGTGGGGTGAGACAATACTTTGGACAAGTAAGTACCTTTTAAATAAGGTTACCGGCATGAAACTCGATAAGGCTTATTATGGGTTGTGGGTACGTAGGAAGCTTTTCTACTAATACCTTAAATGTGGGGGTGTATTGCCAAAGGCATTTTTTGTTCTTAGTACACGAGTCCTATGTTATGGACGTACATAAGAATGCGATAAATTGAATCAAGAAATTCATCGTTCTTTAGAATATGCATTTCTGTGAAGATTCAATATGAAACCTAGCACGTTGAAATGAACGTTTGGCGTAGCTATAGTTGGAGGGTATGCAAGAGAACCCGAGCTCAAAGCTAGACGTAGCAAGAGAGTTAGGATTGAAAAATCCTTTGGTCTAGATTTTCTGACGTACATGCTAGAATGTGATGCGCATATTCTAACTTGTTTACTAGAAAATGAGCTGAATTTTCTGACAAGTGTTGTTAGAAAATGAGCCTCGAACGTATGTAGAAGCTATGACTTCTACAGATGAACCAATGTGAAAGAGGCTTCAAAAAGTGAAGTAGATTCTATTTTAAAGAATCATACTTGGAAATGGTTGTTCTTCCTCCTGGTTGTAAAACCTTTGGATCTTAATAGGATCACATGTCAGAAGATACAAACAGGTTGGTTATATTGAAGTAAATGGTCGGACTTGTAATTGTAGATTACATGCAACACGAGTGCCACGGTTACTTCGATATATATTCTCTTGTGATGAGAATGAAATCTATTAGTATGAAACTTGCCATAGCCGTTTAGTGAGACTTGGAAGTTCATCGAAATGTATGTATCGCTTTCTTAATAGACATGGAACGACCTGAGGGTTTTTGTGGTTCCGCGCTATGGAAAGAAAGTGTGTAATTGGTGATATCATTGTATGGTTCGAAACAATTGCCTTAGTATTTGGCATGTGAGGTTTGGTCATGCATTGATGACCAATGAGTTTAGTATAAACAAAGGTGACAACCATGTCTACGTAATGCGTACAATAGACGGTGATATCACTATTGGTTTATACACGATAAATTCGGTGTGGGTAGTAACGATCAAATGATCAAATCTACCAGGAACATGTTAAATTTGAGATTTGAGATGAAGGGCATGTGTTTGACAGATTTAATCCTTGGGATTGAAATCGTGAGAAGACCGGATGGTCTCGTGTTGAGCCAATCTCAGTATGTTGATTGAATCCTTGCAAAGGATGATAATCAAGTGGTTTGGACACCGTTAGATGCTAACGTACGACTATCCAAAAATCACGGAGATTGTATCTCTCACGAAGAATACAGTAGATTGTTGGTAGTTTAACTGTATCTAATGGGTTGTACTAGGCCGGATATTGCCTTTGCGGTTAACGAACTCGGTAGACATACTAGTAACCCTAGTGATACGCACTAAAAGGCAATAGTGAGAGTTATGAGATACTTAAGGTATACTCGTGACTTTGGACTGCACTACGTGGGATATCTAGATGTACTTGAAAAGTATAGCACGTTAACTGGATATCAAAGGACGCTAAGTCCATGTAAGGCTACGTGTTTACGTAGACTAGTGCAGTTGGTTGTAGGGAAATTCTAGAAACGACTTGTGATAGCTAAGATCATGACGGAATCTAAGCTAAGAGCCTTAGACATGTGTCACAGAAAGGCTGAATGGCTAAGCCATTTGTTCGAGGATATTCCTACTTGGGAAAACTAGTACCTCCAATTTGTGTGCATTGCGATAGTCAAGCCAAAAATTGGTTAAGTATAGAGTTAGATGTGCAATGGTAAGTCTAGACTTATAAGTCATAGAGATAATACCATTAAACAATTTCTCACAACGTAGCGGCCGCTAACTCGCTAACCTGAGGGTAAGCAAAGGGTTGTTGAGAAATTGAAATGAGGAATGAGTCTAAAGCCCTTGGTATAAAAGTTTTATAGTGGATACCCAACCTAGCTAGCACCAAAGTTCAATAGGACAACTAAATTATGGAACGGAGCGTGTCATTGTGGGGGTCTCGGACTCCCTACCACTCCTCGTTATAACAGTGACTCCCGCATGAGGCTAGCACGTTGATGTTTTAATGATTCGAATGTCGGTTGACATGAGTGAGTATGCGAGATACTCGAAAAATAATCACCTATGTGAGAGAGGAGTGAGAGTCGCTTCAAAGGAGAATTGATGGGCACAATTCTTTAGAAACTCTTGTAGAACCAGGAACAGTGACCCACGACAAAAACGGGCACAGTCATGAGAACAGAGCATGGTTGAGAGGTTCCTGTGTGAGATATTTCATCGTCTACACAAACCGCAGTCGGTTTAAAGACATTGCGTTCTACCGTACAACCAGTAGAGTAAACATATCTTCACAAGGGAAGGTAGTGCGGTAATCCCTACCTATCCTATGCAGGGATCGACCGTTGAACACAGTTGTTTCCGATTAAAAGTACCCTGAAAATCAATTTTTCATTCATGTGAGGGATTGTTGGAAAAATAAGATTAAAATGGCATTTTGGGTGGCTATTTTGTGGTGCAATTATTAGTAGCGTCCACTTTCGATTTGGATCGGGTCCAAGTGGATTCGGGTTCTTCGTAGTGAGACGAAGAGATTGATATATTGTACGATCAAAACAGATAATGGGTAAATGAGATATTGATTCTCAAAGTAGACCCACTGAGTTGGAAAAATAAAGGGAAAAAGAATGAGCCTTTGTCCCACATTGGTTTGGGAAGTGGATTTGCACAACCATTTATACCAGAGTCTTTCTAAGGTTTATTGAATTGTATAGCATAGAGGCTCTCTTTCGCGCGCAGGGGGTGCAAATTAAATCCCAAACTAAGCATGAGAAGGCTTGAACTCGTGTACGAGAACGAATGTTACGAGCAACTAGCAGGGTTCGACCGAATCATGGCATTTGGCCTTTTAAGGCCGAGTTTAGTAACCAAATTCGTTCTCGATTTTGGGATCAAATACATCAGTTACGGAATTAATTTTCAATTAATTCCAATTTTAATTTTGAATTTAAACCCCAAGTAATGGCTTGCTATTTTAGGGGTTACAAAGGTATTTTGAATGCCACCATTGAATGCTATTAAGTACTCCATCTCCTATATAAGAGTATTGTAGGGGCAACAGGTTTTTGAAAACAAGAGACACAACACACACAATAGATTTTCTTCTCTCAAAAAACTCTGCTCCTACTCCATTCTTGTCTTATGTGTTCTGTTCGTGCTCTAGTTCACCCGGTTCACTCGTTTGGGTGCTCAAACGTTGAACTGTAGTACATTTTATCCTGGAAAACCTAGGCTACAACGCTCCTAGCACTTTGGGAGGTAGCAAATAAGGTTTTAAGGAAAGGGTGTTTCGCTCGACTCGTACTAACCACTCTTCTTCATATTCGTTCTTCTCGGTTCTTGGGATTATGCTCTAAAGCAATAAATCCTTGTTCTATATATATATAGTGAAAGGTTCCAATGTGGTTGAGTGCTTCCCGTGCGGTTGTGCGGTTGATTAATGTGCGTGAGTTTTGTACTTAATGTGCGTGAGTCTTATGCTTAATGTGCATGAGATTTGTACTTAATGTGCGTGAGTGTGTAATGTAATGTGCATGAGTTTTGTACTTAAGGTGTGTGAGTATTGTGCTTAAGGTGCATGAGTTTTGTGTTTAATGTGCGTGAGTGTGTACTTAATGTGAGTTGTTGTGTGAGTTGTTGAAACTTTAAAATGCATGAGTTTTATGCGTAATGTGCGTGAGTTTTGTGCTTAATGTGCGTGAGTCATGTGCTTAAGGTGCATGAGTTTTGTACTTAATGTGCGTGACTGTGTACTTAATATGAGTTTTTTTTTTTTTTTTTTTTTTAAAAACTTAAGGTGCGTGTGTTTTTGTGATTAACATGCGTGAGGCTTGTGCTTAAGATGCGTGAGACTTGTACTTAACATGTGTGAGACTTGTGCTTAACATGCGTGAGGTTTGTGTGCTTAATGTGCATGTGTTGTGTACTTTAAGTGCGTCAGATTAATGCTTAACGTGCGTCCACCCCCACAACCGTATGGGAAGCCTCAAAAGCACATGATCCCTTCCCTATATATATATATATATATATTATTTTGTGATTAAATCGACTTGGTTCAATATTTCCTACACCTTTAGATCATTTAAGAGTTGATAAAATCTTTGTTTTTCTTCTTTAAATAGTGTATAACATGTAGGGTGAAACATACATATGCCATTACCTATGGGAGTTGCATGAAGCTCATGACGTATACTCATTAATTCTAAATCCAAACGAGTGTGTATAGTATCTTTTGTTTTCCCCTCAATGTTCAATAAAGTTCCAATTATGTTATCACACATTTTTCGCAATATGCATGACATCTAGATTATGCCGTAATTCAAGTGTTCTCCAATATGGGAGTTGGAAAAAATACTCTTTTTTCTCCAATTTCCAAGTAAAAGAACATATATGTGTTTCGTCTTATTTGAAATTTTAACGAAAGTCACCTGTTTAAGAAAAAATTTTAATATAATAGAACAAAAATCGACAAACATAATACAAATAACACATATAAATGCGTAAAATAAACTAAACTTTACCTGAGAAAATTGATTATACTATGCAAGAATATCATCCCCTGATAGTTGTTTTGGTGCACTACGATTTTCTTTGGTATGCTTTACCGTTTTTTCTCCAAGAATGGTTAGTTGGTAAAAAACGACAATGACCATAATAGCATGTTTTACGCCCATTTTGAAGTGTACGAGAAGATGTTTCAAGATTACAAGTACGACATGACAATTTTCCTTTAGTGCTCCATTCCGATAAATTACCGTAGGCTGGAAAATCATTTATGGTCCATAAAACATCTGCATGTAACTATAAATTACTCGTTGAAAATGCATCATACGTCTCTACACCTATCGCTCAAAGGTATTTTAATTCATCAATCAGTGGTTCTAAGTGTACATCAATATCATTTCCATGAGCTTTATGACCAGGAATCAAAAGTAACATCATGAAATAAGGATTTTTCATACAAAGTCATGGTGGGAGGTTATAAGGAACTAATACAATTGGTCATACACTATAAGAGGTGCTCATATTTCCAATTGGGTTAAAATCATCACTTGTTAAACCAAGTCTAACATTATGTGTGTCTATTGCAAAAAAGGGATGCACGACATCAAAAGATTTCCAAGTTGGAGAATCAACCAGGTGTGCCATAACTCATCATTACATAACTTTTCTTTATGTCAGCTCATGTATTTAGCAATAGTAGATGACATGTACTATCTTTGCAAGCGTGGAATTAAGGGAAAATATTACAAGATTTTTTGTGGGAATTTTTTATATACATTCATGCTCATTGCCCATTCTCATGACTTTTCCATCATTCTTCAATCTATATTCACCACAAGTTGGACAACAATGAGCATTCTCATACTTATTTTTGTAAAGTATGCAATCATTTACACAAGCATCTATCTTCTCATAAGAAAGGCCTAAATCTTGAGAAATTTTCTTACAATCATAATATGTGTTGGGAACTTTGTTACCTTTAGGAAACCATTTTTTCATTATTTGAAGCACTCCATCAACAACATTTGCACTAATCCCATATAGATATTTCAATTCAATAGTTCAACATTGAAGACAACGTGGAAGATTCCTCACAGCCACGATATAGCTCTTGCTCCAATTTTAGCAATAATCTATAAAACTTAGCACCTTCTTTATTTGTACTAATAGGATTATCTCTAGGAGCATCAACTCCTCCATTTTGACCATTAAATTGGTCAAAATACTCTATGTTGCCATGTCCAAGATCATGTAACATATCATGCATTCCATCATTAGTATGACTTGTATCTCTCTCATCATCATCATCATCTTCATAGTGTTGGAAATCTTCTCCATGATGGTACCACTGCTTGTAATCTTTGTTTATCCCATTTAACATCAAATGTTAATAAATTATTTGGTGTGTCCTAAAAATAATGTTTCTGCATTTTTTACACGGATGTTAGATGAATAAGGGTGGTTAGAGTGAGTTGTTGGGTCTTTCGTTTAAATTTTGAATTCTGTGGCTGGATGTCATTCAGCCTATGTATAAATAGGACTTCTACTTATACAGTATTATATGAAATATACGTACTGTTCTTGTATTCCAATACTTAACATGGTATCAGAGCGTAGGAAGTGAGAGTGAGTTCCTGGACTAGGTCGGGGAAGGACGGGCGACGCCGCTGCAAGAGGTCCGGTCGCCGTCGGAGGAGTCACGCACCCTCACGCGCCGTCGTCGCAGAGCTGCTCTGATGCCAGACGCCGGTGCGTGAGGCATTTTCTGGTGACGTCGCCGGTCGGTTTTCACTTCTCCAGTCTCGCCTCGTCGTACTAAGTCCAGAGAGGTGGGATGTGTTGAAGGTTTTCGATCTGGTTGGGTTTTCTAGTGAAAGAGATACAGGCAGTATGTATTTTCTTTACTGCGTGAAGGTTGTTGTGGTGTTTATCTTTTTGAACTTGTCGGGTGAAGATTAAAATGGCACAAGAAAGGAATATCACTGTTATTTCCACACCATCTAAATTAATTGACATAGTTCTGACTCCAGATGGGTCTAATTTTCCTGAGTGGAGGTTGGTTAAAGTAAATTTAGATGGTATGGGGAAGGGTGATCATTTGGAAAAAGAGTGTCCTACAGATGCTACAACTGGGGACTGGAAAACTATTGATAAAGCTTTAATGTCACATTTAATTAATTGCATTGATAGGATAATTATTTTATTTATGCAACACTGTCAAACTGTTAAATAAGTATGTGATTTAGTGAACAAATGGTTTAGTGGAACTAGTAATTTGAGAAAGTTATATCAGTTATCTCAGGAAGCATATCGATCTAGTCAAAACGGGCGTGAGCTTAGAGATTACTATTATAACTTTAAGAGTGTATGTGTTGCTTTGTGTGCTGCGATGCCAATAACAAATGATGTGGATGAAATGAAAAAACAACGTGACAAATTACTTGTTTTTAGTTGGATTACTGGCCTGGATAAAGAATATGATGTTATTAGATCTCAACTGCTAGGAAATAAGGACTAAGAGTCTTTGGATAAAGTATTTTCCATGCTACAGAATGCATCAGGAAATAATGATTCAAACGAGCTCCAGGAAAGAAATGTCTTTATGTCACAAGGTAATATGGATCCAAGTGTCCTACTAACCCAAGGGGGGTACCGGTGAAAATTATGGCTCTCGATGAGGGGGTAATAACCGCTCCAGAGGATGCGTGGGTTCTTGGAGAGGACGTGGAGGACGTGGAGGACCACGAGTTTGTTTTAATTGTGGGGATCCCGGGCACTTTCGAAATCAGTGTCCTAAGCCGCTAAGACAACAAATGGTTGCTAATACAGCTTCCGCCTTAAAAGGTCACATAGTGGTGATGACAGATGAGGAGTTTGCTAGATTCAACCAGATGAAACTTTCTTCTTCCTCGCAGTTTCTATCCAGTCAAGTGCCTTCCTCCGCAACGCTTGTCCAAACAGGTAATTCGGTTGCTTGTGTTTTTTCTGCGTCTCGGCAATGGGTCATTGACTTAGGGGCTTCTGAGCATATGACAGGTAATTACAATATATTTTCTACGTATTTGCCCGTCAATTCTGGTCATACCGTTACCCTAGCATATGGGTCTATAGCCACTGTTTTGGGTAAAGGTAGTGCCACTGCAACATCCTCATTACCCCATAGTTCTGTGTTATACCTCCCAAAGTTTCCGTTCAATTTTCTCTCCATCAGTCAAATAACTCGTGACATGAATTGTTCTGTTATGTTTTCTCCTGGCTATTGTCTGTTCCAGGATCTTTTTACGAAGAGGATTATTGGTAAGGGGAAGGAGGTTGGCGGTCAGTATGTCTTAGAGAAATTTACGTCGCTCGAGGACATCTCTACTTGTTTGGTGAGCTGTGTTTCCCCCTTTCAATTGCATTGTTGGTTTGGTCACCCGTCTTTACCAGCGCTAAAGAAGATGTGTCCTGGTTTAGAGTCTTTGACTGTTTTGCAATGTGATTCATGTGAGTTTGCGAAACATCATCGTATTCCTTATGTTTTTCGGGTAAATAATAGAGTAGATTCTTTATTTGAATTAGTTTATTCTGATGTGCGGGGTCTATGTCGGGTTACGTCAAAACGTGGCTTTCGTTATTTTGTAACCTTTGTTGATGACTTCTCTAGGTGTACTTGGTTGTATCTAATGAATTCTAGGGGTGAATTGTTTGATGTTTTCCAAAGTTTTTGTTTTGAAGTTAAAACTGAGTTTAATAAGACTATACAATGTTTGAGAAGTGATAATGCTCAAGAATATCTTCTTAAATCCTTTTCGAGCTTTATGAGTCAAAATGGTATCATACATCAAACTTCATGTGTTTACACCCCCTAACAGAATGGTGTCGCAGAAAGAACGAACCGCCATTTGTTAGAAATTGCCCATGCCCTTTTATTCCAAATGAAAGTGCCTAAAGTGTTTTGGGCAGATGCTGTTCACACTGCTTATTTCTTTATCAACAGGATGCCTTCCTTTGTACTCCGTGGTCAAAACCTGTATTCAGTTGGGTATCCCTCCAATCCTTTGTTTGCCTTGTCCCCCAAGATTTTTGGTTGTACGTGTTTTGTACAGGATGTTCGTCCACTAAAGGGAAAGCTTGATCCTAAATCTCTTAAATGTATTTTCCTGGGGTATTCTCGAACCCAAAAAGGGTATAGGTATTACTCTCCTGATTTGGGGGAGTATCTGGTTTCGGCTGATGTCACATTTTTTTAGGAAACTGTGTTATCTGATAGCATTCTTGGGGGTAGGTCACCAGTGATAAAAGATGATTTTCTTACTTATACCATCACTATTCTTGTTCCCACAATGGAATCTGTTTCTAGAGTCATACCTCCTGTTACGCAAGTGTATTCTAGGCGGTCCCGGGATACTCCTCCCCTACCACAACTTCCGTCAACTGATCTATCTTCCGATTGCCGTGCGAAAAGGTAAACGTAGTTGTTGTGATCCACTTTCTTCCTTTGTTTCTTATGGTTATTTGTTAGAATCTTCTCGTACCTTTATATCCAAACTCGACTCTGTGTCTATTCCTAAAGCGTTGTGTCAGGCTATGTCTCATGATGGGTGGAGATCTGCTATTGAGGAAGAAATGGCAGCCCTAGAAGAGAATCAGACTTGGGATCTTGTCCGTCTCTCAGCCGGGAAGTCTGCAATTGGGTGTAAGTGGGTTTACGTTGTCAAGACAAACCCTGATGGGTCAGTTGCTCGACTTAAAGCACAGTTGGTGGCTAAAGGGTATGCACATACTTATGGAGTTGATTATACAGAGACTTTTTCTCCAGTTGCCAAGTTAACTTCTGTGTGGATTTTTATCTCTCTAGCTGCTATTAATGATTGGCCGTTATACCAGTTAGATGTCAAAAATGCATTTCTACATGGTGATTTGGTAGAAGAAGTGTATATGGAGCAACCACCTGGGTTTGTTGATCAGGGGGAAAACGAGAAGGTTTGTAAGCTAAAGATGTCTTTGTATGGGTTAAAACAGTCTCCCCGAGCGTGGTTTGGGAGTTTTAGTAGTGTAGTTATTGAGTTTGGCATGCAACGTAGTGCCTATGATCACACTATTTTTTATAAACATTCTAACTGTGACAGCGTTTTGTTAATTGTCTGTGTGGATGATATAGCGATCACTTGTGATGATGCAATAGGAATCAATGCGCTCAAATATTTTCTTAAAGAGAAGTTCCATACGAAAGATCTGGGAGTATTGAAGTACTTCCTTGGGATAGAGGTTGTTCGTTCTAAGAGAGGCATATTTCTTTCACAAGGGAAATATGTGTTAGATTTACTTGAAGAATCTGGGTTCTTAGGGTCGAAGCCTTGTGAGACTCCTATGGACCAGAGTGTTAAGCTTATAGCTGTTGAGGGGGGCCTCTTGAAGACCCAGAGCAATATAGGAGACTGGTGGGGAAGTTAAATTACCTGACTATCACTCGTCTGGATATTGCCTTTCCGATAAGTGTGGTGAGTCAGTTCATGGCTAATCCCGAGAAAATTCATTGGGAAGCTACAGTTCAAGTTGTAAAATATTTGAAGAGTGCTTTTGGAAAAGGAATTTTGTATGTCAAACATGGGCATGTGAGTGTTGAGACCTTCTCTGACGTTGATTGGACTGGGTCACTGAGTGACAGGAGGTCGACGACAAGGTATTATGTGTTCCTTAGTGGCAATCTAGTATCGTGGAAAAGTAAGAAGCAGAGTGTTGTGGCTCGCTCAAGTGCAGAATCTGAGTATATAGCAATGGCTCATGTGGCATGTGAGGTGACGTGGCTGTGTAATGTTCTCGGGGAGATTGGTGTAGAGGTGAATAAACCAGTTCCTTTGTGGTATGACAACAAAGCTGCTATACACATTTCGAGTAATCCTGTGTTCCATGAGCGCACTAAATATATTGAGGTAGATTGTCACTTTGTGCGAGACAACAAGGGCTACTTTCTTCTGTTCATGTCTGAATCGGTGATCAACTGGCAGATTTGCTTACAAAAGGCCTTAGTAGAGCCAGGGTTGAGTATATTTGTAACAAGGTGGGCATGATTGACATCTATGCTCCAGCTTGAGGGGGAGTCTTAGATGAATAAGGGTGGTTAGAGTGAGTTGTTGGGTCTTTCGTTTAAATTTTAAATTCTGTGGCTGGTAGTCATTCAACCTATGTATAAATAGGACTTCTACTTGTACAGTATTATATGAAATATACGTACTATTCTTGTATTCCAATACTTAACAATGGACAACGACGACCATCTCTCTTCTTTATCAAAATTTCTAAACGCAAATTCAAGAAAGTCCTTAACTTATTTTTCATACTGTGGCAATGATCTATCAAAAAGTTCCATCCAGGTTTTATCAATGGCCATTATCCTAAAACAAAAATAAATTATCAATGACCTACACTCTACTCTGTTACTTTGTTAAAGGGGCACTATTTTGAAGCTATAACACAGGCACTTCAACATTTAAACACTTGATTGCAGCCAAAATATTTTTACTTCAACAGTTAATCTTCCATAAAAAAAGACGAAATTTTATTGCCTAGTCGAGGTTGATGCGAAATTTTCAGTCTAAATCATGAAAAAACAATCTCAACCATGAAAAATGTATAGTTTAACTTATCACTTAACTCACAAGACAAAAATAGAAAATTAGCGCCTCTTCTATTGGGATTTTACCAAAATATTTATTTCTTTGTATATATAAAATTTAGAATTATACAAAAAATTTCATAGCAAACACTACTCATATAAGCAAAAAACTAGTCTGCGCGAAATTTCATCTCCTACATCATCATCAAGGTATTTATTAAAAACTATTTACATGCTTTTGTTTTTGTCCACATACTCTACGTGATTCTTGGTCTCCAATACATGTTTTTGTTCTTCGATTATATATATTTAGATTTATTCTTGGAATTTTATCAAACAACTCGCGGGCGAAATAGGATAACAAATGCGCGTACTCAACCCTGACGACATTTTTATTTCTCATAATTCCTTCCCATTGAAGTTAACTGTTAAACTTCAACAATGATGGCATATATGTTATATGTTAACTATTTTTGTATTTATGAGTGTGTATTTCTACTTGTTTTGAACACTAGTTTTTGAAATGAAAGAATGTATTATTTTACTACCAGTATTCTGTGTGTGTGTGTGTGTGTGTGTGTGTGTGTGTGTGTGTGTGTGTGTGTGTGTGTGAGACAACCCAAAATATTAATCCTAAATTTCTATTTTATAAAGTTTCGAAATAAAATTATTTTATTTCTACGATTATTTATTTCCTAAAATTTTGAGCCAACAGTCTATTCGAGACGAACTCGTATTTATTCTTATCAGTTTTCTATCCTAAATGATTTAATTCTTAAGCCCAAATGTGTTTAATCTAGTCCAAATGTTTTGATTGAGCCCAAATGTGTTTAATCTAGTCCAACTGTTTTGATTGAGCCCAAATTCATTTCAAGCCCAATCCATTTATAAATAGTAACCCTATCTACTCATATATCTATTTAATATATTATAATTATATATTCTTCCAAAAGGCTGAACTCCAACCTTAAGGGCCCCCCACACCCCGACCCGACAAAGCATTTGGGAGGATGTAAATCATGGTAACTCAACTGAACATGAACCACAGAGGCTAGACCAGTGCTCACTGCGCACAAGAAATCCCCCTCACATTGAGAGGTTGCTCCCACACTGTCGCTGGTGAGACTCGATCCCTGGTCATTCTTCCAAAGTTTCACCAAAAGAAAACCAACAACCCTATTGTCTTTCTGTCTCTCTCACGAACAGAAGAAAGAAGCTTTAGAGCATCCGCATCAGTTGGGAAGAATATTGGAATAATGTAAGAGTGATTAGGAAAGAGAAGGTGAGAGGGGAGAGGAAAAAAAAAAACAAAACTGAATTAAAAAAAAAATAAATTAAATATGTAAGTCAGGCATGCTTGACGCGCCGCCGGGCGCCCACAGCATTTCTTTCTTTCATTTTTTCTTTTTCTTTAATTTTTGACATTAGTTTGTATTTTGCAGGAGAATTATTTCATGAAATAACCTCACCCCACACTTGTAAATAACCCCACCCAAGTGATTTATTCTGACATTAACTCCATATTATTCATTGATGTGGTTGCTCTTAGCTTCAGCTCTCTCGTCTCTCTCACCTTCAACTTCTCTCTTTTTCCCTCTCTCGTTCGGCGTAGCCCAACAGCAAAACCGACGGCCGGGTATGGCGGTGGTCTCCGTCCAGCGACGAGCGAGCAGGCGAAGGAAGACCAAGCTCCCGCCGGCGAGCTCTAGCTCCTCCAGCAAACATAGTGACGGCTCTCTCCCGTTCTCCACCCTAGCGACTTCTCTCCGATAATGGGGTAGCAGATCTGGCAGCAACAGTGGACGCCGACCGGTGGCGAGCTCGGTCAACGGCGGTCTCCGTTCCTTTCTAGTGGCTGTAGCAGCGTCGACTTCCCCTTCTTTGCAGCAGCGGCAGTTTCTCTCCACCAACAATGGCCTTCCTCTCGGCGGCATGGACTGGTCCCCAGCAAGAAGAACTCGTAGGTGAGCTTTTGGGTTTAATGTTGAAGAATGATGGATTATCTCTTTGGTTAAAGTACGATTATTGGGTCTTCTTGATTAATGAGAATGTTGGGGCATATATTTAGGAGTTATTGACTCAATATGTAATGATCCGGGAAGAAGGCTCCAATAGCGAGAACAATGGGTTGAGATGGAGTAATAGAGATGAAGGTTGAGAATTAAGTCAAGTGGTGTCATACGGTGTCGTTTGAAGAATAAATGCCAGACAGTTAATTAAAGACCAAGCGACATCGTATTAGGGTGGTGGTTGATGGCAGTTGGTGAACCATCAGACGTCGTCGTTTAGCTTTTCCATTTTATTCCGTTATTTTGTTTCTCTTTCAGTTTTTCTTCCCCAGCTGGATTTGTTATGAGCCGGCTAAGTAGAAGGAGGTAGTGGAGTATTTAAGCAATAGTGAGGTGTAAGGGTGTTTTTATGCAGAGGAATATATTGAATTTACCTTATTCTTCTCCAATTTTCTTCCTTCCTAACCCTAGATCTTCTTCACCTATCTCAATTTTGCTTTCTATCCTAAGAATCATCACAAATGGTATCAGAGCCCACCATGGAGAGGCGAGTCAGTCAATGAGCTCAGCGCACAGATGAAGGATCATATTGTAGCCCTGAGAAAAGAGATTGTGCAGCTGCTTAGGCTCAACCGACCACTTCCCCTGGTCCTTGGGAATTCCCCTGGGCAGTCATCAGTCCATGCTCAGTTTCCAGGGGGGCATAGCGCAGCACACGAGGGCAGGCTGGACAAGGCCCCAATGTAGGGGGGCTGAATCTGATGACACTGATCCAGAGGAGGCACCACCACTGGGAATGGGACTTCCTAACAGAAACCCCAAAAGGAGGTATGAGGAGGGGATCAGACAGGCAGCAACTGGCCCACAACACGAGTTCTTTGCAAGGTATAAAAGCGAATTCCCTACTTTTGACTATGCTAATCCCTGACAGTGGATTGTGAGGTGTGAGAATTTTTTTGTGTTGTCTCATATTCCAAGGCATGAGATTTTGAACTTGTTGTATGTGCAATTGTCTGGGAAAGTGGGGGTTTGGTTTGAAAGTTTTGTGCATGGGCTGAGAGAGGATTTCCACTGGCCTACCTTTGTTGAGGCTGTCTGCAAGAGGTTTGGGGACAGTGGGGGGTCCTTGATGGAAGACTTTGCATCATTTAGGCAGCTTGGTGGTGTAGATGAGTTCACAGAGGGGTATGAGGTGTTTAAAAGCATGTTGTTACAGGCACATCCTGGCTTAACTGAGCATTATTTCATGGAGAATTATGTTGCTAGATTGAAACAAAATTTGAGATGTTATGTTAGGACCTCCAAGCCTACAGATCTAGAGGATGCTGTCTGGATTGCCAGGCAGTATGAAAAGAGAATGAGAACCAGTGAGGGGGCAAAAACTTCCTATTGGAATACCAAAACCACACAAAACCCCAAGACCTTTAGCTCCAGTTCAAATAACCCAGCTACACTAACTCATAATCCCAAACCTACCACAAGCACCCAAACCACAGCTTCAAGAAACCCAGAAATTACCCAATTCAGGAACCAATTAAGGGAGCAGATGAGATGCTTCAAATGTTTTGAACCATGGCAACCTGGTCATAAGTGCATTGGCCCTACCTTTAATATCATAGAAGAATTGGACAGGGAAGAGACCACTGAATTGCATAGCCAAGATGAGGAAGAAGCTGAAGTAACCTTGTGTGCTGTGATGGGAGGGAATGGTTTGAATACCATTAAGCTATTGGGAACTATCCAAAGGCAGCCTGTAGTAATTCTGATAAATAGTGGCAGTACACATAGTTTCATGGATCCCAAATTGTTGAATCAGTTGAGAAGGGAAGCTGAGAAAGTTAAACCATTGGTGGTAATAGTGGCCAATGGTGAGAAAGTGGTCTGTGATTCCATTTGCCAAGGCCTACATTGGCAAATACAACGAGAGGAATTTGTTAAGGACTTTAGGGTCCTAAGATTAGGAGGTTGTGACCTAATGTTGGGAATGGATTGGGTAGATGAGTTTGCCCCAATACAGTTGCACACCATACCTCCAGGGATTTCTTTCCATAATGAAGGAAGGAAACGTTTATCTCAAAGGATTGACTAAAAATGTTGTGTTGAAGGCTGCCAGTGAGAAACAAGTAAAAAGGTAGCATAAGGAGGGAGTCAAGGGGTTTTTGGTACAATGCACAGCCCTGCAAACTGATGAAACTGATATAGAACCCTCAACAAACCCCACCACTGGCCAAATTATCCAAGATACCCTAACCACACTAAATGTTCCACCTGAACTGTCCTCCTTACTTCTGGAATTCCAGGACTTGTTTCAGGAACCCACTACTTTACCCCCTAAAAGACCCCTAGGCCATACTATCCCTCTAATCCCTGGTTCTAAGCTCATAAGTCCTAGCCCATATAGGAACTCATTTGATCAGAAAAACACTATTGAAAAAAATGGCGGATGAGATGTTGGAAGCTGGCATCATTGCCCCAAGCACCTCCTGCTTTGCCTCTCCTGTATTGCTTGTCCCTAAAAAAAGATAACTCTTGGAGATTTTGCATAGACTACAGGGCACTCAACAGTATTACAGTCAAAAATAAATTCCCAATACCCTTAGTAGAAGACTTGTTCTCAGAATTGTTAGGGGCTGCTTGTTTTTCAAAATTGGACCTCAGATCTGGTTATCACCAAGCCAGAATGAGGGAAGGAGAAGAGTTCAAGACTCATCAAGGCCTCTATGAGTTCAAGGCCATGCCATTTGGGTTGACCAATGCACCTGCCACATTTCAGGCATTGATGAATCAAGTGTTTAAACCATTCCTGAGAAAAACAGTGCTTGTCTTCTTTGATGACATTATTATATATAGCCCCAGTCAGGAGATGCACTGCCAACATCTAAGAGAGGTGCTGCTCACCATGAGGCAGCATCAATTGCTGGCCAAGCTAATAATGTGTTCATTTGCCCAACCTCAGGTAGAATACCTTGGTCACATTATCTCCCAAGAGATTGAGACTGACCCTACTAAGCTTGAAGCAGTGGCTACTTGGCCAAAGCCTATGAATATCAAAGCTTTGAGGGGATTCTTAGGGCTAACAGGGTATTATAGAAGGTTTGTTAAAAGCTATGGAGTGATTAGCAAAGCCCTGATTGACATGCTTAAGAAGAATTCATTCAAATGGACTGAAATGGAAGAAATAGCTTTTGAGAAGTTAAAGGGAGCCTTGTGCCAGGCCCCAACACTAGCACTCCCAGATTTCCAAAAGGAATTCATAATTGAAGCAGATGCCAGCCACAAGGGGATGGGAGCTGTCTTGATGCAGGAGGGGAGACCTATTGCTTATTATAGTAAGGCCTTTGGTGAAAGACACCTTGGATTATCCATCTATGAAAAGGAATACATGTCCATTATTAATGCTGTAGACAAATGGAGACCCTACCTGCTTGGGAGGCACTTTACCATCAAAACTGACCACCATAGTATTCAGTTCTTGTTTGAACAAAAGATAACTACAGCTCTCTAACAGAAGAGCTTAACTAAATTACTAGGACTGGACTATTCCATCCTGTATAAAAAGGGTATGGAAAATAGGGCAGCTGATGCACTGTCCAGGAGGGGAATTGATATGGAGTCCTCCTTGAATTCTATCTCAGTTCTCCAACCTCAGTGGATGGGTGAAGTAATCAATAGTTACACTAATGATGAGTGGGCCAAAGACACCTTGACTGCTTCCCTATTGAGTGCCAATACTAATCCTGACATCTCAGTCACTGGTGGCCTCATAAGGTACAAATCCAGACTCTACATTGGGGCCTCAGGAGATTTAAGAAGGGAATTGATACTCAAACTCCATGAGACTGCCATTGGGGGGCACTTTGGACAGTTAGGAACATACCAGATAATGAAGGGCCTTTTCTTCTGGAAGGGCATGAAGAAGGATGTGATAGAGTTGGTCAAGACTTGTGATATATGCCAAAGGTGTAATCATGAGAATGTGGCTAGTCCTGGCTTATTACAACCACTCAGCATACCTGGGGAAGCATGGCAGTGTATCTCCATGGATTTCATAGAGGGTTTACCAAAGTTAAGGCAGTTTGAGGTGATCTTGGTGGTGGTAGACAAATTGACTAAGTATGCCCATTTTATTGCCCTCATTCATCCATACACTGCTGAAATAGTAGCTGATCTATTTATGGAATATATATATATATATATATATATAAACTACATGGTTGCCAAGGGACATCACATCTGATAGAGACAAGGTGTTCACTAGCAGATTTTGGTAAGCAATCTTCAAGAATATGCAGGTTAAGCTGAACTTGTCTACTGCATATCACCCACAAACAGATGATCAGACAAAGAGGGTGAACAAATGTGTAGAGAATTTCTTGAGATGCATGTCATTCCAGAAACCTAAGGACTGGAGCAAATGGTTGCACCTTGCAGAGTGGTGGTATAACACTAATTATCACTCATCTCTGCAATGTACCCCTTTTCAAGCCTTATATGGCTATTCACCACCATTACTTGGATCTACTTGCCTTTCTGAGGATAAGGATAATAGCTGGCTGACTGAAAGGGGGGTAGTGTTATATGCCTTGAAGAACAACCTTAAGGAAGCCCAGAACAGAATGAAGATGCAGGCAGATAAGGAGAAAAGTGAAAGGACTTTGAACATTGGGGATTGGGTGTATCTGAAGATTCAGCCCTACAGGCAGGTCTCACTGGCTGTTAGAAGCAATCTTAAGTTGTCTTCTAAGTACTATGGTCCATATGAAGTGATTTTGAGAGTGGGAGAAGTAGCCTACAAGCTAAAGTTGCCCCTGGGTTGCTTGTTGCATCAAGTGTTTCATGTTTCCCGGTTGAAGAAAAGAGTTGGGGAGGGGAAGGTGGCTCACTTGGATCCTCCAGCTATGGGGCTTGATGGGCAGGTCTTGGCAGAACCAGTGGTTGTCCTTAATAAACGTTTGGTAAAAAGGAACAACCGGGCAGTGACCCGGATTTTAGTTCAATGGTCGAATCTGCCTACTGAAGAAGCTACATGGGAGGATTACTACCACATTCGGAGTCAGTTCCCGAGCTTTGATCCTTGGGGACAAGGATCGAATGGAGGAGAGGGTGGTGTAATGATCCGGGAAGAAGGCTCCAATAGCGAGAACAGTGGGTTGAGAAGGAGTAATAGAGATGAAGGTTGAGAATTAAGTCAAGTGGTGTCATACGGTGTCGTTTGAAGAATGAAAGCCAGACAGTTAATTAAAGACCAAGCGACGTCGTATTAGGGTGGCGGTTGATGGCAGTTGGTGAACCATCAGACGTCGTCATTTAGCTTTTCCATTTTATTCCGTTATTTTGTTTCTCTTTCAGTTTTTCTTCCCAGCTAGATTTGTTATGAGCCGGCTAAGTAGAAGGAGGTAGTGGAGTATTTAAGCAATAGTGAGGTGTAAGGGTGTTTTTATGCAGAGGAATATATTGAATTTACCTTCTTCTTCTTCTCCAATTTTCTTCCTTCCTAACCCTAGATCTTCTTCACCTATCTCAAATCTGCTTTCTATCCTAAGAATCATCACACAATAATGGTGTTTGATGCCTAAAGATGGATTAACAAGGTAATGACTAGTGATTAAGAATTATTAGAGTTAATAATGAAGTTATGTTGTTAATGATGATTAAGTAGATGGTGGTGTCATGCAGATTTAATGATGATAATGATATAATCAGTGATTAATGGTGTTAATGGAGTGTGACTAAGATTAATGTTGGATGGTAATGAAGGTGATGATGCTGAGTACGAACAGTTGGTGATGGCTTTTGATGATAAAGATTAATTAATTAATTTATTACTGTTAATAAAGACTAATTACCTAAGTAATTAGTAATAGTTAGTATTGTAGAGTGGTTGGAGAACTGGGCTGGTAACAAGGATACTCAGGTTCAATTCTAGTTACCAACGTGTTTAATTTTATTTTGACAAGCTGATTGAATAATGGATGAGCTATAATGGAGTTAAGGATTGGAATTATAGTTTAATAATGATAAAGAGGGGAGTATTGGTACAAAGATAATAACTTATAGTTTAATACTTTTTTTTTTTTTTAATGCAACTTATAGTTTAATACTATTATCGTTATTAATAATAGTTTGAGTATTGAAAGTGGTGCACTTAATCTACAGTTTCTCGTTGAAGTGGTTAGCTCGGGGATGGGCTCAAGAATCAAGTGCTTAGCTTATGGAGCTCGGTTAAAGGTATAACCCCATGGATTCCAAATCTCTTTTTGACTCTGTGAAGTCACTGTTATGTAGATAGAAATGTGTAGAAATGCTAAAGTATTGTGTGTTCGAGTGCTCCGTTTGTGATTACCCGTGTAGTGGTCGGGCCCTTGTGGCTCAGCTACGTGTTGTTTCGGGCCAGGTGTCACGGGCCCTTGTGGCTCGGTACCTCGGGGTCGTCTCGACACACGTTTTGGCTTTGATTTCGTTGAATTTGGTTTAGAAATGAGCATGTTATGATAGAAATTGTATTGAAATTGTTTACAGAAATGTGCAAGTGAGTTGTATCATATTTATACTGCCTATTTGCTCTTCCTGATGCTATTTGAGTGTTAAATAGAGATGCATGATCATTAAGTGATTAAGTTTGTTAGAAAAGTATGCCTAGAATGTGTTGTATGTTCAAGGGAATTTGAGGACTATTTTGATAGTTGAAATATACAGAGTTTGATATGTTGCAAACAAAGCATGTTGTTGAGTTCTTGAGAGATCATTGTGATATTTAATTTGAAGCATGTTGTTCAGTAAATTGCATTCCAAGCATATCATGCTTTTAAAGTGCATAAGTGGCTAACGTGAGCCTAAGTATTATTTTCCAAAAATCTCATTCCACGTAGAACATCTTTATCTTATCTTTGAGAATGAATTGAGAAGTATTATGCATGTCTTTTGCATAAGTTAAGTGTTGCATATATGATATGCATGAGCGATATATCTATATATATCTATGGTGAGGAAAATCTTGTTTTGGAGGACCCGTTTGGACTATGTCCTCTCGGATGATTATTATGGACATTGCGGTCCCAGTACATGTAACACGGTGTATTTCCACGTTACGAGGTTGGAAACTGCCCGCCAGGCTTGGAATCCTGGTCAGGGGGTGTGCACGCTAAAAGTTAGATACCTTATTCCACAGAGTTTGAGCATAGAACCAAGAGAGTGGTTCGGTGGACTAGATGAGTATTAGGCCGGCTAGACGCCGTGCCCGGATAGGTTCGTTCACGATACGGTGAAGTTCCTACCTCGTCCATTTGCAAAGAAAGCGAGCCATTGCGACTCTAAGAAAGAATGAAAGAAAGCGAGTCATTGCGACTCTAAGAAAAGAAAGAAAGAAAGCAAGCTAGTCCTTGTGGCTCTAAGAAACCTCCACAGAAAAGTATTTTATTTTACAAACGAGTGTATGAGTATACTTATAGTTTGCACATGATTGCATAAAGAGAATGTTTGCACGAGATTGCATTTGAGTATAATATTGCACTAGATTGCATGTGAGAATGATTGACCAAGTTTGAATGTTGAGCATGATTGTTTTAGTTGTATTTTGATACCCTTTTACATCTAGTTGCGTTATGTGATCTAGAAAGCATGATGATAATTTCGTATTGGTTGTTTGATAGTATGAGTTAGTTATGAAGAGTTTTGTTATGAGGAGTATGTGTTGGAATATTCATGTTGTTGAGTTATTTATGTTTGAAGCATGAATGTTGTTATTATAGGTTGCGAGCATATAGAAGTCTGTGATGTATCTAAAGTTGTCTAAGTGTTGAGATTGCTTGATTAGAGTTGTGAACAAATGTTTTTGCAAAGTATATTCTATAGTACTTTACAGGGTTGAGTGTGGTTATACTTAGCTTCGTGCTAACGAGTGTTTTCCTATTTATCTATGTGTTGTTTGTAAAACCCCTTTCAGGTGGACCCAGCATTGAGAGGTGATTGAGTTAGACTAGTCTAGTAGTTCTAGTAGTCTAAACTCTTAGTACTTTTGTTATGATGTTTTATTTTGTCGGATTTGTAGACTTATGTTGATTGATGATGTAGACATCGATCGGGGAGTGATTTTTTTCCCTTTATGACTTTCGATTAAGTTTTATGGATGTTGGTTATTTTATTTTTATTCTAGTTCCATCCTTAGCCTGTGCAATCACCACAGGGTGGTGGTTGTGGCGGTGACATTCCCACTAGTTTACTTAATAAGTTGTTTATCCGCTGCTTAGTTTATGTTAATTGTGGTTTAGAATTGTAAATAAGATTTAGAAAAGTGGGGTGTTACAGTGTGTGTGTGTGTGTGTGTGTGTGTGTGTGAACGCGCGCGCGTGCGTGCTTTGATAATTCCTTTGCTCTTGTTTTTGGTATGGAATATATATTTTGATTTCAAGTGTATGTGTATGTAGTTATGTACATATGTAGTTTATATATTAGTTGAATTTAGATTTAAGTTATGTGTCTGACATATAGTCTTTTTGTAGGATATAGTCTTTTTGTATTTAAAAATTTTTGGTAGACAAATTGCTATGTTTTTTTTTAATAATTTTATTTCAATCTATACATATTAATGTTGATGTATTAATAACTCGATTTTTATATATTTATATGTGTAGAATGGTCAATCTTAAAAGTTTGAGATCATTAATAAGTTCATCTAATAAGCATATTTCTCATGTAGTGGGCGAGCCTCATAACAATGAGGTTTATAATCAACAACTCAATGGAATAGTTGAAACATCAAACATTGTACCTAGAGTAGATGAATATGTTATTGGTGATTTTTAAAATTTTTTGAGTTTAAAATGTAATCTTCTGTTTAGAAAACATAACTACACCCAACACAGTTGAGTTTAAAATGCATACGGTTCGTGAAGCTGAGACCATGAGAGCTAGAGAAGCACTAAGTTGGATAAAGGAAAACGGATGGGGGAGGGTCATTCTTGAGACCGATGCTCAGATTGTTACAAAAGCTGTCGCAAAGTGAACGAATATATCCCCGTTTGGATATATTATTGAAGATATCTGAAATATGATGCGCCAGCTACCTATGATTTCCTTCCAATTTGTGCCTCGTACAAAGAATACGGTGGCTCACTCCTTAGCAAAGCATGCGTTAAATCTTGTTGAGACGGAGAGACTAGAGTGTTTTGATTTTATTCCCCGTTTTCTATCTTCTGCTATTTGTAAGAACTTTGCTACAGATTAATATACTGCTCCTTTTGGTTTTCAAAAAAAAATGTAATCTTCTTTTTTATGTATAATATTGTATACTTACATATTGTTTAAAAAAAAATTACTGTAGAAAACGAAAATATTAAAAAACGTGGTCGAAGTGAACAATCAATACAGGACTTGTCAAGAAAAAAGATAGAGGAGAAGAAATCTGTATTCTATTTCCTCCACCATACCATAAGGTCTGTGGTAAAGATGCTAGTTTGTTCAAAGTTGAAGTGACTATGTGCATTCAGCAATTTGTACCACTTCGAGTCTCTAGTTGGAAAGAGATTCCTAACGAGAATGTCAATACAATGTGAGTAATTTTAAAAGTAAGACTGAAACATTAAACAATTTCAATATTATATTAGGTTTGGAATGAGAAGTTAGAATAAAGTTAGAATTGCTTGTTCAAATTAATGATTTATATACTTTTATATATGACTTGCATGACAAATTTAATTTTTCAAATGATGTGCAACCCCATGTCATGAAACAAGTGCAATTACAATATAAAAATAGGCATTATCATTTACGTCAGAGCTATCTAAAACGCAAAAATTGTCCAAATGATGTCAATGAAGATGATTGGACATGGCTAATTGAAAACAAATGGGAGACTCAACGGTAATTTTAATTGGTAGAAATTGACATATTGTTACCCCAATTTGTGGTCTTTTATGTCTCTTGATTCTCTTCTACTTTATTTCATATTAATAATTATTTTTATATATATATATATATATATATATATATATATATATATATATATATATATATATATATATATATATATATATATATAGGGAAGGGATCAGGTGCATTTGTTGCTTCCCGTGCGGATGTGCGGTGGATTAATGTGCGTGAGGTTTATACTTAATGTGCATGAGATGTGTACTCAATATGCCTGAGATTTGTACTTAATGTGCGTCATGTTAATATGCGTGAGTTTTGTACTTAATGTGCCTGAGTATTGTGTTTAATGTGCGTGAGATTTGTGCTTAATGTGCGTGAGTATTTCAGAATTACGAGCTCAGAAGGAAGCAGAACAGAAACTTACGCACATTAACGTCCAAGCTTCTTGTTACTTCTTCCTTCAATTTGGCCATGGATTCTGGATTATCAGCTACCTTCAATTTGGCCATGGATTCTGGATTATCAGCTACCTTCAATGCAGTTGAATGTTTATATAAATGACGCACGCACAGTAAAATTTGCACAGCAGCAAAGTGTGGATTTCTGTTGTATTATTCTCATAATTCTTAACCACCATAGCTCGCCTCCGCATCATCATCATAAGGGAGGGGGCAAATGGCTACTGAGGATGGGGAAGAAGCTGACATCAATATTTTCTGCTGCATTTTACACATTCACGCACATTAAGTACAAATCTCAGGCACATTAAACACAACACTCACGCACATTGAGTACAAATCTCACGCACATTAATCCATCGCACATCCGCACGGGAAGCATTCAACTAGGGCTGTTAACGAACCGAACATAAACGAACGGAGGGGGTTCGTGTTCGTTTGTTAAGGAATTTTGAGTGTTCGTGTTCGTTTGTTAAGGTTTTTGAAAATCCTGTTCGTGTTCGTTTGTTAAGCGTTCGTTAGTGTTCGTTAACGTTCGCGAACATGTTCACGAACGTGTTCGTTAACGTTAACGAACATGTTCGCGAACGTGTTTGTTAATGTTCGTGAACACGTTCGTAAACGTGTTCGTTAACGTTAACAAACACGTTCACAAACATGTTCATTACCAAGCACGTTCACAAACATATTTATTTATGTTCATGAACACTTAATAAACAAACACCTGCACATGTTCATGATCACAATTCG
This sequence comes from Ipomoea nil, assembly GCF_001879475.1. Lineage (NCBI taxonomy): Eukaryota > Viridiplantae > Streptophyta > Magnoliopsida > Solanales > Convolvulaceae > Ipomoea > Ipomoea nil. Next base: position 1,428,421 of record NW_017619471.1, read on the forward strand.
TTCGTGAACAATAAATAATTTACGTTCACAAACAATAATCAAACAAACAACACAACTACATAACTAATATAATATAATATAATATAATATAATATATATGTTTGTGAACATGTTCGCGAACTTTATAAAACGAACACAAACGAGCTTGTTCACGAACATTATTAAACTAACAGAAACGAGCTTGTTCACGAACATTAGTAAACGAACACAACCGAGCTTGTTCACGATCTCTTAGCAAACGAGCTTAGAAATGTTCAAGCTCTGTTCGTTTATTAACCGAGCTCTAAATTTTGTTTGTTAATGTTCGTTTACCTTAACAAATGAACATAAACGAACGCTTACCGAACACAAACACGAGTAGTTTGCCGAAAGCTCTGTTCGCTAACACCCCTACATTCAACCGCACGGGAACCTTTCACTATATATATATATATATATATATAGAGAGAGAGAGAGAGAGAGATTTTGGTTCTTATGAGGTCAGGTCTTCCTGTGCGGTCAGTGCGGCATACACCATTTGGTATGCATAAATGCACCATACAGTGTTCGAAAATACACCAGAATGAAATGCCAAAAAATACACCACACAAAAAAAAAATGAGAAAATTACACTTTTGGTCCTATGACTATAGGGGGGTGGTAATTTCAGTTCGTGACTTTTAAAACTAACAGATTTAGTCCTTTTAGTATGCTCTTTTTTACACATTAAGTCCTTACGGCCAAATCACAGGCCAAAAGTCACCGGAAATATGTAAATCATTTTTTATTAGTTAACTATGAGGATAAATTGGTCATTTCCAAGTCATTTCTTCTTCTTTCTGCTTCGGTTCGCCTTTTTTCTGCACGTCTCACCATCTCTGCGCTAAAATTCTCGAACATCAGTACATCACGACCGACGCTGAGGTTGGTTCCTTGATGAACATCACAATCGGCACCGCACAGCTATTTGTTCTTCTTCCTGCTCTATTTTCTCTTCCGATACATGCAAATCGAAGCCACCATTACATCTCGTATACTATGTAGCCACGCATTCGGGGCAAACCGTCACGTCCGGCTTCAATCTGGCGGGAACTACGCCGTTGATACCCGACCCGGAACTGCCAGTCCCCTCCCAGAAGCCGTTGCGCTCCGTTTTGACCGGTACCCATGACCTGGTTTGTTTCCCGCGGTGTTGTTGACGTACTTGAGCGCCGACCAGCAATCGTAGTGGTACACGAGGACGGCGGTCATCCACGCCCGGGCGTCTTTGATCTTGCCCGCCCGCTGCGGAGATGGAGCTGGCTACGGAGGCTCCTGCGGAGCGCACATTAGATGAAACCGTCTTGACGCAAGAGGATATGAACATGAGGGAATTCAGAAGAAATCCATTCGTCCCACTCTTAGCCTTGCGATTCGTGCTACTACTGTTACCGATGCTTTAGCTTTTCTTCATAATAATATTCACTACAGTGGGGTAAAACTCTCAAAAATCTCACCGGTCGTCGCCAGAGAAAATGAAGGAAAATTTAGGAACTAGTTGTCGTTCTGCAGCTTCTGCTGATGATGTCAGCAATGGCTCTTCAACGCAACCGCCGCCGCCGTCCTCTGCAGAGCGATGCTGCTGACGCGAATTGACGATCAGATGATAAAGCATTAAAATCAAACGAACAACGGGAACAAGAATGGCGCGTATAACGCCGACGAGAAGAAGTCACCGTTTATTCCCTTTTTTCTCATACCAAAATTGACCATTTTACCCCTCAAAAAAATTAATAAACAATTGAATTTGTTTTTCCGGCGAAAATCTACCGGCAAATTAGCCGGAAGGACTTAATGTGTAAAAAAAAAGCATACTAAAAGGACTAAATCTGTTAGTTTTAAAAGTCACGAACTGAAATTACCACCCCCCAATAGTCATAGGACCAAAAGTGTAATTTTCTCAAAAAAAAATACACCACACATAATCGTGTATTTTTGAAAACTGTGTGGTGCATTTATGCATACCTAATGGTGTATGCCGCACTGACCGCACGGGAAGACCTGACCTCACAGGAACCTGACCATATATATATATATATATATATATATATATATATATATATATATATATTAATTTGACGAGTAACATTTGTTGAATGAATTATTTTATTCCAGATAATAATTAAATTAAAACATTTAATTATGACAAGATTCTGAAATGAATAATTTTATATTGTGTGCATTTGGCTAGTATTATTTGAAAAAAAAAAATTGTGACAAAGTAATGGTCACTTATAAAAACATTAAGATTGACAATAGTGACACTATTTTAACTTATTTTAGTGACAAATTTTTCCACTAATTTTCAGTATTTTAGTGATAAATACGCTGCCACTATTTTTAAAGATATCAGTGACGAAGATGATGGCTACAAGAAATTGAATTGTTGTTACGACTTTAGTTAACAGTAATGATTGTTTCAGAGTTAACTTCTTTTGTCATAAATAAATATAACATTTGTTACCATGATTATTATCACAACAAAGTAATTATCTATTACCACTTTTTATGTCACTGATAATCATTTTTGAGTCAAGAAAAATTCTCACAAATAAGTACAACTATTGTGACTAAAGTGTTGTCATAACAAAATAATTAATTGCAACGATTTTAGTTGTCACTAGATCAATTTTTTGTAATAACATATTCGGTAACAAAATGTACATTTATTGTGACTACTATTGTTACGTTATCACTCAAATACTACTTTTAGTGTACGTAAATATTGTTACAAAAGTCTTGAGTAATTTCAATAGTGACCAAAATCGATAGTTTGGTGACAACTACAATTGTCACTAAATGTGAAATTTCTTGTAGTGAGGGTTCAAACCCTGGTATTCTTGTAAGAAGTTAGAACAAGTGACCACCAAACTAGGAGGATTATAACAAACTAAAGGATGATGTCTAAAAGAGAGACATGATGCCACTTAGGCTAACATTATCCCTGCAAATCTCACTCATTTGCTAAAATGGGCCCCACTTCCATATCATCAAATTTATAAATTCTTCACTATTTACTATACATCCCTGCAAATCTCTTTCACTTTCAAAAATGGATCCCACTCCCATATTATATTATAAATATAATAATAAAATAATATTAAAAGAAATAATAAAATTAAAAAATAATAATAAGTCCAATATTTGGCAACAAAAGCTGCAGCCTATCCAATCAAAGTACATGAACAATTGCAAATTCTCTCTTCCCTTGCTATATTTGCCAATTCTCTCTCATATTGCAAGACACTTGGCTTTAAATAAATAAATAAAAAAAAAAAGATTTATCTCTCTTGCCATGTCACTTTGCCAATACCAAATTTGCAGGGATGAGGACAGCCTTATATAGTTTTGAAGACCCCTCTAAATGCTTGACAATTGTACCGCCTTGGTTATTCTCCATTCTTAAATATATATATATATATATATATATATATATATATATATATATATATATATATATATATATGTGTGTGTGTGTGTGTGTGTGTGTGTGTGTTTCCCCACTACTTTGTTGATAGCACCCTTCAATTGAATAAGTATAAGTTGTCACGCTTTTGTACACGAGGACTAATTAAGTAGCTTAATTGGTAGGTGCTTGATTGCGTTGTTATCCCATAGGTCATGGTACTTGGTTGCTACACTCATTTAATATATATTTTGCTCATTTTCACACCCCCTTATAACTTCTTAGGTCAACACCCTCCTAATAAAATGGATAATGTTTTCTCATAACCCAGTCAAAATGAGTGGATCATCTTTCCTACTAAAAAACTAGTAAAAATCCAAGATTGTGAAAATTGGAAGCCCAATTATGAATACACGAGAAATTAAAGCAGCTGCCACAAGTTTTTTTATTGTAAAAATTGAATGGTAAGGGGTAAGTAAAAAAGTAAGTACAAATTCAATTGTGATACCTGGAAACATTGTTTTACTTTTGATATTCAAAAACAAAAGATTTTGAAATGTTTGTAATTCCTATTGTGGGAAGGTGGGTGTCGGTATTTTTCATGGAAAGAAGATATCTTTTCTAGTAATGAGGATAAAGATTAGAGTTCCATTATATATGAACTGTCAAGCAATGCATTGGAGTTGAAAGAATATGGCTTTTGCTTTGATTGACCAAGTATCCTGTGTAAAAATTGATCTAGCTAGATAAACATAGAATTCTAAGGAAAAACAAAAAATTCAATGCAAATATAAGATATCAGGAGAATGTTTAGAATTTTTGGATTTATGATTGCTGGAATTGACATTTTGTAATGTATGTAACCAAGGAAAGATATTAACCAAATTTTGCCAATTTTATAAGTTGATCTTAGTTTAAGCTTAGTTTCAATTACTAATAACCTTGTGGTTTAGTGGCACAAAGTGGTTCTCTTGAATGTAAAGTAATAGGTGAGGGTGGTATTGATTCTTTGTGCAAGGAAGAATATAATTACGTAATTGTAATTAGGTTATCCCTTTTTTAAAGAGATGTTTTTTATTTATTATTATTTTTTTGTTATTTTGCCAAGGGATGCTGGAATTTGACAAACTGGTGTGCAATTTGACAAATTGAATAAATGCAATTGGGCAACATAAAAAATAAAAAAATAAAAAAAAATTGTGTGAGATCGTCTCACGGATCTTTGTCCGTGAGACATTGCGAGTCAGGATGAAAATATAATAGTTATACTAGAAAATGTAATACTAATCAGAAATAAAGTGTTTGTTACTTATAATAAAAAGTGTAAATAATAATCATGAATAAAGTGTTTGTTGCTTATAATAAAAAGTGTAATACTTAAAAAGAAAAAATGTAATACTTTTACATTTTTTCTCTTATAAGTAACAAATACTTTATTCATGATTAGTAATACATATTTTTATAACATTTTCATTTTGACACAGACTCATCTTACAGATAAGGATCCGTTAAATGATTTTACAGAAGAGTCACTCTAATAATATTTTTATTTTTTATTTTTTTTTTAAAAGGAGACTAACAAGTTAAAGATAAATAGACTAGAGTTTGATGGATATAAAGAGCAAGAAGAGAGCAGCAAAACAGAGAGTTGAAAAAAGATGAGACAGTTGCTACCTTTGCCTTCTCTCACTCTGCAATTATATATATATATAATGTTCTGGCCCTCTGGGTACCTTGAAGGAATCCAAAAACTTATTCGTATCTAAAAAAAATAGAATCATAGTCACAATTGTTGGAATGTTTTCTAACAAAATGTTACAATTTCTTTTTAAAGAAAAAGTATTAAGTTGGCCACTGCATGAATTATTATGATTTATACAATCAGACAATCAAATAAAAATCATATACATTTGAAATATTTAACACAAAAATATGTGCAATTAACATTCGTAGCTAATGTAAATTCGTAATATGAATTTAGGCCTTAACATGATTTAACCAATTAACAGTAGATGCACAAAATGTTTACTTAATTCATTCCATTGACGTTTAATGAAGATTCAAACCTCCTAATTTTTTTTTAACCAGCTTGGTTGACGTGACTCTTATCTCTTAAGAGAGGTCGGGAGTTCAAACCTCCTCTTATTCATTTTATGTGCCGAGTTCGGTTAATGAGATTTGACTGAAGTTATTTACAATTTAATTTTTGATAATATTAAGTTTAGAGTTAGTATTAAAATTTATATATTTAAAAACTACATTAAAAGTAATATTAAACACAAAAAATTAAATTTAAAATTTATAAAAAAAAATACTAGTAAAAATAAACGAAGAAGAAAGGAATGAATAGTAAGTAAGAGAGATAAAATAAAAAAGATGGAGTATCTATTAATTAATCCAACTTTTATTTCTTCAATTATTTTCATAAAATATTTCTTATAATTTTTAAATTCGGCCATTCATGTTTAATAATACAAGTGTAAATGCAATTTTTCAATATACGATTTTTATATAATAATACTAAATTAAATATTACAAAAATTGAATTATAGATAATTTGAGTTATGTCCCATGGCCATTATCCATGATGAAAGACATAAATTCTTACTGTGCCATAGCTATGTAACTAAATATATATAAATTTTCAATAATAATCAATTTCAATTTTTAAAAATTACTTTGTCCTTAATAAAAATTATTGGCTCTGCCACTAGTGTAGTGTTGAGATGCAGAGTTATGACGCAATGTACATAAAATCCTAATTGCCTGCTAATTAAATTTTATTATTTTTATTTTATAAAAATAAATGGAAAATATCAAATAAACCCTCAAATTTTACTAAAGAAATCAATTAGACCCTTAAACTTTTTAAAGTAGCAATTAAACCCGTCAATATTGTATTTTGGTGTAATAAAGTTCAAAAATCCGTTAATGACCTACTATCACAGGTCACTAGGGTTCATGGGTTCGAGCCTCAGTGGGGGTGAGATTAACTATTTGTGCTTCATAGGTTGAGAAAGTGTTATGAACAGATAGTGCATTGTAACAGAGTACTAAATAAAAAAATTTAGTATAATAACAATAGATTACAGAAAATATATAATTATAAACCATGATCTATAAACTCAATAATTATAAACGTTGCCGAAAGGGAGCCATGTCCCCTTCAACACTGGTTAGCAATAAAGTTTAGAGTAACAAGAAAACAAGATTTTATTTGTGATTAGGCCCACTTGTCATCTTGGCTGCTAAAATCTCAATGCTGATACAGACATTTCTTGAAAAGAAAAAGAGGGTTGTCAAAACTAAATCATGATTTCCCCATTAATCTGCAAGATCTGTAATTTGTCTTCTTTATGTTGTCCCATGCATGTCTGCATACAACAAAAGATAATAATAAAGAACATCCATCCTCAGACACTGACTTGCCCACCCCAACAAAACAAACTTTTGGCCAGTACGTGATACCTCTCCTGCCACCAAAGTTATAAAAAGAGAATAAAAGAAGATGCATGGTGTACCATACTTCCACTTTCTTCATCTTTTGACAATTTGAAGTGAAATTTAACCAGCGTGGTTAGCGTGACTGGTCATGCACTCTTATTCTTTAAAAGATGTCGTGAGTTCAAAACCCTCTCTTTGTGTAAACAAATCAATATATGATCAGCACTTTGTCTCTTCATTGGGCTGATCCGCTGCGAACGGGGATGAGTCTGATTATGGTACTCCCTCTCGTGTGAAAAAACCAATATGACCCGCAATTTGCCCCTTAATTGAGACGATTAGGTGCGAATGGGGGTTAGTCTGGTTATGGTACAAGCTTAAACATTCCTTCTATAGTTAGAGTCTACTCTGGGCACCCCATGTACTAAAATAAAAAATTGAACGCAAATTTTATCATAAATTTGTGTTACCTTAATTCAATGTTTTTGTTACTACAATATTGTATAATCTTCAACTTAACTAGTATTATATATGTTCTTAAATTTGTTTAATATAAGGTGTCATTTCATACAATCTTTCAATATTATGACATGATTTTGGAATAGTATGAAGCTGATTTGAAAATAGGATCCTGTACGAGGACCAAAAATTATCACCCATTTTTTTCATCGTCTAACGTGTCAATATATAATTTGTATTTGATTTAATAAATATATTCCTTTTTTAACGTACGATGGAGCGGGATTAGCCAATTTATGATAACCAATGAATAAAATAATTTTATTACCACATCATATGGTAAAGAAAATTTTAGTGAAAATATTTGGTGCAGTATCCTTGAAAAATATATTGTACAAAATTAAAAGTTGAGGCAATTTGAATCAACCTACTAGCTGTTTAGAGAAACTATTTTACATCATTTTATGTAGAAATTTAATTTAATTTTCGAATAGTATCAAATTAAAGAATGTATAATGTCAAAAGTGAAGATCAACCATACCTTCAGAGATCAAAATATTGCGGGGGTATGTTGGTTGTGCAAGCTTTAATTTGCTTCATGAGAAAGAATTAAGATGCTTCAATAATCCTCCAGTAGCAATCCTGAGAAGATTTTGTTGAGCATATATATATAATCTATAAACATAAATATGCAATCCAATTATCAACTTAGAGCCTTAGACGTTTAATTGAGATGAAACACACACTTCAATTTAGTATCAGAACTAACCCTATACCAATAGTCATGGGTTCGAATCTCTGTATCACCGAATAAAAAAGAAACTATGATCCACGTGTTGCTTAAAGCTCATCAAAAAGTAATTGGCTCACACACGTGAGGGGGCCATAAATGTGCAATCCAACTAATCCAACTATCAACATGGTCGTATCAGGAGGATGAAATCATTTTGTCAAAAGTGAAGTATTGTAGTATAATTCTACTTAGTTTTGTAGTGAGACAATTTAAAAAAAAAAAAAAATTAATGACCATTTTGGTCCCTTGATTATACCATAATTGTCAAATTGGTCCTTGACTATCAATTCTGACCAATTAAATCCTCAATTATTGATTTCGTAACTGATTTGGTCCTTCATCAAACTAATCAAGGACCAATTTTATAATTACAGATGACCAAATCGATTACGAAATTAATAGTTGAGAATTTAATTGGTCAAAATTAATAATCAATGACCAATTTAATAATTACGACATAGTCGAGAGACCAAAACAATCATTAATTCAAATAAAAATTAGGAATGGAAAATATATATACAATAAGAAATTAAAAAGATGATGTTATGTGCAATCATATTTACATACATGCATCACTTAATTTGACAAAATTCTATTGATTGGCACAAGTACTTTTAGCATATTCCACCCAATGAATTATTGCCACAACAAGTAATAATTGCTCTCATTTAAGTGTAACCATCATTTTCGATTTAAAAAATAATTAAAGTTAGGTTAATATGACACTTGAAATGTGAAGGGGAGACAAAAATTGAAGACAGTATTTCATAGCTCCTAGGTAAGATGTTGAAGGAAAAAAGTTGTCTCTCTAATCTTGGCCTTTCTAGAGGCATCTTCTTCACAGAAATGTTTGATCATATTTTTTAAGTAAAATTTCTCACCTATAGAATATAGATTAGGCCCAGAGAGCTGTCTTACATTCAGGGAGCTTTACAATCAAATCAAATCAAGTCAGTCATGTATGCTATTGGAACCTCAAATTATTCAATGGACTAAAACAACCAAACTAAGTGTATTACCTCAAGACAATTTACCCATTCTTAGTTTACTAATAGGTTAATTTTTTGGGGAGTTTGGAAAAGCAATTTCAATAGTGCTTTCTCTCTAAATACTTATTGTTGAAGTGATTTGATATCTCACATGTTTTAAATATTAAAATTTTCTTCTTCTCCTAAAAAGATGAATCTCCAACCCAAGGTCCCTACATTCCAGTCTGACAGAATATTTGGGAGGATGTAAATCTCCACTGTACCGTTGCCTAGGTTTTGAACTTTGGTATCTTCTCTCAAATACTGCATACTGAACTACTGAGCTAAGCCCGTATAGGCATAAATCTAAAATAATTTTGTTCTAGGGTCCATAAGTTAAATAAAAGAAAAGAAAAATAAATTGGTTAGGATAGTCACCCTACTGTGCCCAACGGGCGCATGCAGTGATGGGCGCGACTGATGCACGAAACGCGCACTAGCATTGTTGTTTGTTTATTTGTTTTTTTTTGTTTTTTGTTTTTTTTTTTTTTTTTTTTTGGAGTCCAAAAAAATCCAAATCACCACTTTGATTAAAAAAAAAAAAAAAAAAAAAAACCACCAAAAATACATTGTTGGTGATGCTCTAAGAGGTACAAATCTTATGAGACCGCGCTATAGTTTTAATTTTATTAATACCACTATATATAACCAATCCAATCATTTTATTCTCTTAAAGGCATTCATAGAGTTCTTATCATTTTATTCTCTTAAAAGGCATTCATAGAGTTCTTTGATTTAAACAAGTTTAAATAGAGTTGCAAACTAGCCAGCTAATGTTTCCCTTCACCATGGCAAAGGTCTCCGTTTTAACAACCTCCATTTGGTCTTCAATATGATTATTTGGGCATTCCTTATTATCCTAAATGTTTTGTTTTTTTTTTTTTTAAATACGTCTGACTCTATTACATTGTAGTATAAAAAGGAGTTAACACCGCCCCTCCTGAGGCTCAATCTCATAACCTCCCATATGGAAGAATTATTACATACCATCTTAGCACAAGGTGTTTGGCTCCTAAAAGGATATTTGTAATAGAGTACCTTGAGTTTTCGTTTGGGTTAAACCCTCCTTTTCATTCAAAAACAAGTTTAAATCTTATCCTATAAACAAAGAGTCTCTAATTAAAATTGTTGTGGATTTTTAGCTCTCTAGTTTCTATTTTTCTTCTTTTAAAAGGTTGAACCCCCACACCCCGACCCGATAAAGTATTTGAGAGAATGTAAATCACGTGACTCAATGGCTCAACAAATAGCAAACAGGCTCAAATGCTGATGCGCACAAGGAATCTGTTCACTTTGGATATAGTCTCCACACTGTCACTGTCGAAGTTCGAACCTTGATCTTTTCCCCCAAATACTGTATACTAAACCAGTAAACTAAGCCCGTGCAAGCCAGTTTCTATGTTTCAGCATAATTAAGTGAGGAGTATGGCCAAGGAATTGTGTAAACTCCCTGGCATTATAACATAACATGTAGTCTAATTAGATTTAGTGAGCATTAGTTTGCTTTTCATTGTTGGTTCAAAATATCAGTTTTTGAATCATGGCTTCTCTCCAAATTTTACTTTACCTGCTGCATAATCTGTAAAATGCCTTTAATTTTGGGCAGTCTGTTTTAACCCCAAAGTAAAAAAGAAAAGCAGACAACAGCACACATTGTGAGGGAACCAAGAAAATTACTTTTCAGTAAAATCATTGGCAATACCTCTGAGAGCAAAAGCTTACATTGTCAAGGCTGAATAGCAGATTGCACTTTTTTCTTGAGAGGTTTCGTAATGAGTATACATCATCTTCTCACTTCATTCAAAACCCAAAAATACAAAAACAAAAAAACAAATATATATATATACTCAAAGAATCATTATCTTAAGACTGTTTGACATTTTCTTCCTGTCAATGAATCACTATTCTACAAAGCACCTAAGTGGAAAAACTTTCATTTACTCACTTGCCAGTCATCTATCCGGTTGGTTCCTGCAAATTTGAACATTTCTTTAGCAAACCGTCATTGCTAAGCCCTCGAGGTAGGGGGATTCACGGGAATAATTTACCTAATCGTGATGCCGGAATGACAACCGGTGCACGGTTGAATGGTGTCATAAAGGGGGCGTTTTCTTAATTCACGTGGACGATTGGAGTTAGTGTTCGTTTAAGATTGGTTAACGATCAAAATCCGGAATGTCAACACCTGATTAAGAAAGACGGTAATTTATAAAGAGAATGGAATGTGCAGCACACTCAATAAAGTGATAAAACAGCAGAGACTAACCTTTTTTTGGTTAGTGGGCTAAAGAGAAGGTCCACATTGCAATTTGCCAGATAGGATTGAATTTTGTCTAAGAGATTCCTGCTTCTGTCTAGCACCAAAAAGATGAGGACCGTGAGATCTTTCGCCCTGAATCAAGTTGCTAACTTGTGTTTTATCGGGAAGGGCATAAAAGTATAATTTTATGTCGCCACACTAAAAGATTGAATCCAACCAATTAGCTAGTCTAACACATGGCCTTATAAACTCATATGTTCTCTCTTATTTTATCAATGTGGACTCTTAACAGGAATCAATCGCCTTTCTTCTCCCTATTACAATTTCGTGACGGGAATAAACAGGATAAGTGATATAGAACATACCAAAACTTTCAGTTTAATGTCCTCCATCTTCGCTCAATAGAAGCAGAGTTCGGTATAGCCATGCGACGAGTATGGCAACAGCTCTTCCACCTCGATCTTCGCATTTGAACAACTCATGCTTTTCCTTAAATGGCTCGGAACAGACTCAATTTCGGCGCAAAATACACTGGATACAGGTCGATGATCTGAAAATCTGGATTCACCGCAGGCATATGATAATTGTTGTAAACCACTCCCGTACCACAAGATCCGGTCACACCTTCAGTCATAAAATAATTCATAGACCCAGTTAAAAAACCAAACCAATCATAGAAGATGCATAGAATCTCTCGATGAATTTTTTATCAAATGAACCATGTATAAAAAGAGATTACCATGCTGGCGTTCGTCTTTTCTCCTTTGGATGCATGTCATCACCTGAATATCTGTCTGAATTACGTGAATATTTGTACGTTGGCGGAAAGTATATTTTCCCTTCTTTCCATCCCACAAAAACCCGACCTCGCCTCTGTTCAATCCTTAGCTGCAAAGAAGGTCGCAGATCATATCACTTGAATATAGTTTTTCAGAACAAGATAATAGATGGGGAATCGAATTGTTGTTTAAGAATGTAGGTACCTGATCGTTCTCTAGCAAAGCTCTCCAATTTTGCATCTCGACAAGTGCTTTAGCAGACCGGTAAGGAAGTGCAATTCTATAATTCAGATCTCCAAGCCAAATAACTCGACTGAATGAAATGTGTAAAAACATTAGTTTCGTTTTGTTTCTTTCACGGGATATGTGTCTATAACTTTATTCATTGAGAAGTTTTCATCGGATTCGATTAATTAAATGAAATAGGCATAAAGTAACATAATTGAAAGTCGATTTTATGGAACGTTAGTGAGCTACAGTCTTACTCGTGTTCAAGGATTGTGTAAGGGGACTTCTCCCCGCACAAGTTATTAACCGATGGAAATCTTGTTTTCTTTAGGATCTCCATAACATCAGAATTCCTGCGAATCTCATCGCCCTCCTTCTCACCCGAGGTTAAGTGAGTGCACACAAAGCAAAAGCTTGTTTGGTGCAGCAACATACTGATAGAAATGGATCCCTGCGAAATGGATTTCAATGTAAATTACTCGGTAAAACATACGAATGAGACAACAACTTTGTCAGTCTAGAAAAATACCTTATTTCCGAGGTAACCCATCAATCCTCGGCCGACACAGGATACTTTCATATTCTTAACGTGTTCCTTCAGTTCACTCCGAACCCAAACGGTGAGAAAAATGCCAACCATTTGTTTGCTTGCCACTAAACAGTATCTTGTATTCCGGGGCATGCTATAGCACTCATCCGTTGGTATACATCCTCCATTCGGTAACGGTGAAACCGTGCTAGGGAAATCCCCGGGGCAAAAATCGTCATCCGAAGAACCCCTTCTCGAGAAATCGCTAGGCCTCTGTCCCCACGAATAGTCGCTTGGCCTATGACCAGGGGAATAGTCGCTTGGCCTCTGTCCCCATGAACAGTTGCTTGGCCGATGGCCATTATAGTCACTTGGCCGATGACTTGATGAGCTGTCGCTTAGTCGATTACTCGATGAACTGTAACTTGGCCTATGACCCCATCGGTTATTCGGGTCAAAATCACTATGCCTATTACCAAATATTACTCTGTCACAAACACTGTATCGTCGGTCTAGGCTTGGTTGCGGGATTGACGGATCGTTTTCCATTCTCCAGCAATGAGGTGTCTGAAACGACCGCCGAGGAAGGAAGGTCGACTTTTGTTTACTCGACCCTTCAAAATCAGCATTCCATTCGGCAATTGGATCCGGGACGGGAGAAGACGTGTGGCAGCCGCTACCCCCGCTTGTACCGGGAACATTATTGAGCGTCTTTTGGATCAAAGAGATCCACTTTTTGGCAGGGCCGTTGTCTTCAGCCACGAGAATATTACCAGCATTCAGTGGAACTATTTCTTGAAATCTGAGAGTGCAGAACAAAACAACGATTTAGTCATTCGAAGAGAAAAGAATTGATCAGAATCAAACCATAGAGCTCGTACCCGAGTACATAAATATCTGCCCGAGGTGCAGAATGTAGCCAGTCGTCAAGATTTAAGTTACTAGAAGGAGATTTTCCACCCACGTTCCATGTAGCTACAAAGATACTACGCCAATAAACATAAAAAACATTTCAGGTTTTACGAGAAAGATTGAAAAACATTCACAAAAGTAATATCTAAGAAGGCAAAAAGTCTTGAAAAGTAGAGTTCTATCGTAGAGAACAACCTATACTTTTGTACATTTATGATCTTGGGGTGATCAAGATCAACTTTTCTTCGTCCTGGACATTCCATCTTACGGCCCGATTGTTCTGTATAATCAATCAAGTGCACAAATACTGGAGTTAATTCAATCTCTTACACCCTGTAACACATTAAATTTCACGAGTTTAACTCTACTAAACCTGTTTTGCTCTTAACTGTCCATGGCTCCATCTCGGAAAATCCATTTCTCCAATTATTGCCACCTAAAATAAGGGGAAAACAATTTTGATTCTCTCAGGTCTCAACTAACAATCAAAGAACGATGGTCATAATCCAGAATAACACGTTTTCATTTCCCAGAACAGAAATCATTAAGAAACCATTCCCTCGTTCTTGCAATTAAAAAAGCTAAATAAGACTAAAGACCCAGAATTCTCTGGCTATAGACTGTGAATAACAATAACCTCAACCCAAAAACAAAAAAAGAAAAAAGAAGTCATTTTTATGAGTTTTTTTTGCATTTTAAAATATTAGGACAAAACAAAACTTCCAGCAGCTCTGTATTATTCAATTATTTGCAGCCCCAGCTGGGTTTAAATATCTAACTTGGACCCTTGGATAGTGAAATCCATATGAAAGACAAAATATGAGATTCTCCAACTTCAATCTCTCCCCACCCCCACCCCCACCCACAACTACCCACCTACCGCTAATTTAGGGGAAAACAAGGAAAGCCTTCCATGGCTAAGATATTCATCAAACACTTTAAACTAAAGAAAAAGCAGATTTTCTAAATAATAATAATAATAATAGTAATAACAAGACAGAAATTAGGAATCAAAGTTAGAAGCTCACCCCCATAAACAACTTCATCAGCATGAAATTCCTCAGTTCTGCCCTTGATATTGAACCACTTTCTGACCAATTTCTTTGACCAAAAAACCTTCAAAAGAGTGGGAACACATAAAAAGTCAGCAAAACACACCCCTAATTGATCACCATAGAGAAAGAAAGAACACCAGGGTTCCATTTCCCAAGAAGATTAATGATCAAAGCAAGAAATTATAGTGGGGTTAAGCCCAAAAAAAAAAAAAAAAAAAAAAAAAAAAACCTTGCTTTTCTTGGAATTCTCATCTCTCATCATTTCCCTGATCCTTCATGCACCTCTATTCTTCTAAGCTTCCCTTCCCTCCTCTTCAAACAACCTTTGGAATTGGATTCCCCTTAAGACCATTCAAATTACTGCCAGAAACCCCAACCAAATGTCTCCAAAGTTCCTAAACAGCTCCCGAATATGGCTCGCTCTTCTCCTGCGCTGCAATTTCTGAGAGAGAGAGAGAGAGGGAGAGAAAAAGGAAAAACCAGAAATGGGTTCTCCTCGAATATGCTATGCTTACAAGAATTTCAACTTTGCAAACATTCTCCTTTCTGGGTATTCTGCATCCATCTTGAAACACCGAAAGATGGAGTCCCTTCTCCAAGAATTCTTCTACACTGTTGTTAGGGTCGATTTTTTTTTTTTTCACTGTACGCACAGTGACAACATTCTAAATTTCTAACACTGTTAGGCGTTAGCCTATTAGGGAGTGAAAGAACAAAGGATTGGGAAGACAATGACTAGCGAATGAGACAACAAAAACGCTTTCTTAAGTTAAGCATTGGCCAGTCCGGAGGAAATGGGGCATAAGCACAAGGGCAACAGTAGAGGGGGCAAAGGCTGTTAGAGAGCGTTGTATTTTGGTCCAGTGGTTATATTTTGAGTTGAACTTAAAATAAAATATGAATGTGCCACAAGTATATGAAAATATTAGAAGAGTTAATTTTAATATTGATTTCTAGGTTATTATATCTTTAAATATATGTATTTAAATTTAAATCATCACTACTAAAAATTAGGAAAAGTATCAAATTATGGTGTCATCTTCCTTTATATATATATTCTCCATCAAGGTTCATCGTGAAGGGTTTAGTAAAAAAAAAAAAAACATATGATTAATTTTATCATAAAATTTTAAATTTATAATATTTATAAAATTATCGTTCTTTTTTTTTTTTTT
This sequence comes from Ipomoea nil, assembly GCF_001879475.1. NCBI lineage: Eukaryota > Viridiplantae > Streptophyta > Magnoliopsida > Solanales > Convolvulaceae > Ipomoea > Ipomoea nil. The sequence continues at coordinate 1,444,507 of NW_017619471.1, forward strand.
TCCAGCAATTCTTAACGGTTAATCTATCTAAAGTGATAATTGATATATTTGATCCATTTAATAGCGATTCTTTTACTAAAATCATCAAGCATTAAATCATTAATTAACGCTGATGAATCTCAATTTTCACAAGATAGCTTCAAGCAGGGCCGGATTTTAGGCTGTGCAAGCTGGGCTACCGCACAGGACTCCCAATTTTAGAGGGGCCCCAAATTTTAGAGGTCCAATATTTAATTTTTACTTAGCTAGTTTAGAAATAAAAACTAAAAGTTTTCAATTAATTTTAAAAGGTTCTATGAAAAGATGGTAAATAAATGTATTTATTATATTTTAACTTAGAGGTCAAAGGTTCGAAACTTGCATGTATTAGTTTTAAAAATTATGATTTTGATAGGACCTCATTTATTTATCAGAACAGGGCCACAAAAAACTAAAATCCAGCCCGACTTCAAGTGAAATCATCCCTTATGTAAAAAGTATGGACACATCTACACCCTCTATCTTAAAAATCAAAGGTTATAATTTATCATTACTAAACTTTCAAGTTTGTAATAATTATAAAATTCACATTGTTCTTAAAAGTTTTTAATCATTATAAATATGACCATGTAATTCTTTTGATGAACTTTAATTGAGAATTAGAGAATTAAGATTAATCTTCACTTTTTACATAAGCTAATCTCATTTGATTCTCTCTCTCTCTCTCTCTCTCTCTCTCTCTCTATATATATATATATATATATATATATATATATATATATATATATATAATAATGCTCATATGTGGTCATGTTGTTAGGTGTGGTCGTGTGGCGGAATTTCAGAATACACTAACAGTGTTAACAACATGCACCATCAGCGTAAGGGAAACACACCACAATGAAATGCAAAAAAAAATGCCAAAAAATATACCATATAACTCACCAACCCCAATGGTGTATTTCCGAACACTGTATGGTGTTTTTACTCACACCTAATGGTTTGCTGTTGGTGATGCGTACCTAATTTGTGTGCATTTTTTGTGGTGCATTTCCTGACGTTGATGGTGTATATCTTACTTAACTATTGGTGTATTCTGAAATTCTACCACACGACCACACCTAACAACATGACCACATGTGATCACCCATATATATATATATATATATATATATATATATATATATATATATATATATATATATATATATATATATATATATATAGGGGCATGATCACAAGAGAACTAGTCTCCATGTGATAAATGTGGACTATATGGACCAAAGATTTTGCAAGATCAATGGGTAATTTGTGGCTGATTTTCAATTTTTAAGCACATATGGGCAACTTAATAACTACTAAGGGCAAATCAGTAAATTAGGAACCCAATAATTAATCCCGAAAATACATTGTACACACTACACACACAATAACAGGTTACACACCATGACCAACACGGGCGAGCATAGGCTCCCAAGCAGAGTCAATAGACTTGTTAAGTAGTCTCGTTAGACTCACGGGTCCATTGAACCCGTTGAAAGGAACTGTGATCTTGCTACCAGCTGGACGGTGAACAAATAAAATTAGAAATATGTCGCACAATCCACATAAATGGGATGCACAATCCACAACAACAAATTGCACAACTCACACCACTGCGTTGCATAACTAACACAACCGACCCTCGTGATCTTTCCACCAACTGAACGGAGAACAAATAAAATTGAAATATGTTGCACTACCCCACACACGGGTTGCATAGTCCACAACAACGGATTGCATAGCTAACACCACTGAGTTGCACAACTAACACAACCGACCACGTTATATATCCTCTAGGCTCTAGCTGGACGGAGAACAAGTCTAGTTCCCCTTGTTGCTTGATGTGGGTAGTCTAGTTCCTTTCTTTTATGCTAAGATTATTTTGATCTAGCTCTTTATTTATAATAATTCTGAAGTAATTAGTCTAAACAAGCGATTCTACTACGAGGGTGGTTACAAGGGGTTTGTTAGTTTATCCTAAACAGAACTCATCTTCCTGATTTTCTTCTGGTGGGTTTGCGTGATCTTCGTCTCCTGGGATCGTGTTTCCTTCGCCGGGGTTGCCCTTGTCATCGAGTCCGACTTGCGTGCGACTCATGACGAATACTTTTCCGGAGGCACCGTAATTTCCTTGATCGTTCGTGCCCCCGCGTTGGTCCGTGGTCATAGGGCGTGAGCTTGAGGGTTGAGTGCAGTGGAAGGCCTTGTGCCCTTCTTTCCCGCAGTTGAAGCATCGTAAGGGGTTCCCCATGCAGTCCTTGCCCCTATGGCTTTGGTGGCATTTTGGGCAAGGGAAGCCCCCCGTATTAGTTTCGTTGTTTCTTGGGGGTGGCCTCTGTCCCGCAGGGTTGCTTGGCCTCGTGTTGGTGTCGGTTCTCGTTCTTTTCATAGGTGGTGCCCCACCTCCGGTGTTCCTCTTTCGAATCTGTTCTTGGAACCCCACGTTGTAGTAGTTGGATCCGATAGAGATTGGCGGCACTGGAGTAAGCTTCGTTGAGGGTCCGGGGCCCGCTTACTACTAGTGCTTTTCGGGCTTCGAAGTTGAGGCCCGATATAAACCTTTCTATTTTGGTTGATTCTGTGGGGACTAGTTCTGGTGCGAAGCGTGCCAGTTCAAGGAATCGTTTATGGTATTCCGTGACGGTAGTCGTTCCTTGCTTTAGGTGGAGGAACTCTTCATGCATAGATGTTTTTACGTGTGTTGGGTAGAATCGTTCTCGCAGTCGTGTTTTTAGGCTTTCCAAGTTGAATCCTGGTTCTTGTCTGTAAGTGGGTCCCTCGTGGATCCACCAAAGGTCGGACTCGTGTCCGAAGTAGAACGAGGCTATCTCTACACGACGTTCTTCTGGGCATTCTACCAATCCCAGAATTTTGTCGAAGGTCCGTATCCATTCTTCGAGGATGGCAGGATCTTTTTCTCCACAGAACATGGGTGGTCGATGACTTGAAACTTGTCGGGCGACTTCTGAGTTTGTGTTCGGTGGAGGGGGTGGCGGTCTGTTGTTGCAGAGGGCTATGTCGCTTAGTGCTTGGGCGACTTGGGTGAGTTGCTGTAGGGTTTGAGTCAGGGGGTCGTGTGCTCAATCCAAATATATATCAAGAATATCACAACACATACAAATTCCAAATCTAACCTAGGGCTCTAATCCCACCCAAATTGTCAAAATCATATTTTATGTTTAACATTAAGAAATATCAAGATTGTCAAGAATCATCACATCAATATCAAGAACCTCTTTTCAACATCAAGGTCATTAAGATCATCAAGAACACACATAAATCATCTCATCAATCATCAAGATTATATCACAAATATCATAGAGGAATCCATCAAGACACAAGCATATAGAAGGAGTCAAAGAAGGAGATTATAGTGAAGAAAATAGGTTTTGTTGAGACATGGGTTACCTCTTAGCCTTAATTAATTTCCTTGGCTATGAAGGGTCTTTCTTTAAGATTTCTTCTTTCTTGATTTCTCATAAGGGAATTTTTGGAACTTCTTGTGTGGTGAGAGATTATTGTGGTGTGTGTTCTAGGTGCCCCTTATGACTATATATATATATATATATATATATATATATATATATATATATATATATATATATATATATATATAAGAGTCCTAATTAGGGTCTAAGTGGCAAGGGTTTGCTAATTCTATTTCTTATAGAACTAAGGGATTGGTTTTAGGGATAAAGGCCCATGGACTATGGTGGACCCCTTTTTAGCTAATTAGTGGATTTTAACTCCCTTTTTGGGCTGAGTAATTGTTTAATTAATTTGGTTTTAGGGGTCGTAACACGGGGTGTTACAGTACCCCTGACGACATCCAAGCGCATATTGCTACTGTTCTAGGAGTTCGACGCATGGTGGATCTTGGCAAATACTTAGGATTGCCGTCATTCTTGGGACGCAACAAATCCTCAGCTTTCCGGTATATTGAGCAGAAAATTCGTGAACGTATCCACTCTTGGCAGCACAAGTTTCTATCGCGGGCGGGTAAGGAAGTTCTTTTGAAATCGGTGGCACAGGCAATGCTGATTTTCACCATGTCAACGTATCTTATTCCTAAACAAGTTTGTGAGAGACTGGAGCAGCTTATGAATCGATATTGGTGGGCGCTGAATGGGACACATGACCGTGGCATCCCGTGGCTCAGTTGTTCACGGCTTTGTTGAGCAAAAGCGGCGGGCGGCTTGGGGTTCAAACAACTTCACGATTTCAATGTTGCCTTACTAGCAAAGCAGGGCTGGCGATTGATGGCCAATCCAACCTCCCTTGTCTGTCGCGTTTTGAAAGCGAAATACTTCCCAAACGTTGATTTCTTAAATGCTCGATTGGGACATAACCCCAGCTACATCTGGCACAGCATTCTTGCGGGGCAGGCTCTTCTTCGCATGCGGTCGATCCGTAGGATTGGTGATGGAGCGGACACGAAGATTTGGGAATGGCCATGGTTGGCAGGTGCGGGGAACCCTTACCTTCATACCAGTTGCGTGCCTGAGCTTCAGGAGGCGAGAGTAAGTGGCCTTCTCACTAACGAAGGCACTTGGGATAGGGAAATTATTCGTGACGTTTTTGCTCCTGAAGATGTTCAGCGCATCCTTGCGACGCCAGTCTCACCACACTTAAGCGATACTTGGCGATGGAAGGGGGACTTACGAGGCCTCTACTCTGTTCGAGATAGCTATCGTGTACTCACTGCAACGTCGACACCGACGGACAATCAATCTGGTTTTGTTGAGTGGAAGAAGCTATGGCGCATTAGAGTTTCCTCCCAAAGTGAAGAATCTGCTATGGCGCTGTGCACGTGGAGTGTTGCCAACACGCGAAACACTCAAGGCTCGTCGAGTATGGGCTGGAGGCGGCTGTCCTTTTTTGTCCAGCTGATTATGAGACCCTAGAACATCTTTTTTGTACATGTCCAGTCGCACTTCATCTATGGGGAGCTGAGAGATGGACGTGCTACAAGGTGGGAGTTTTGCAAGCTTCTTAAATACAGTGGTTAGGGATGCTTCTTCTTTGGACATCGTTAGACTGGCTGCTACAACTTGGGTGCTGTGGACGGCGAGAAACAAGCTGGTATGGCGGCACGAGGAGCAAACTATTGTTAATCTGCATCGTCAGGTTGACATGTTAGCTTGCCTGTGGCAGGAGACTCTTTCTCCACCTAGAGCTCATAGTCTGAACAACATCCCAGCTCAGATTTGGTCTCCACCACCTGCAAACATGCTAAAGTGTAATATTGATGCGGCAGTGTTCGAGAATGGAGCTGGTTTTCGGGCAATAATCTGCGACCACATGGGCAGCTTCGTGGCTACATACGGTGGCCGACTTGAATGCGGGCGTGACCCGTATCTAGCAGAGGCATTATCTGTAAAAGAAACTCTAACATGGTTGAAGTCCTGTACTTTTAATAATCTTGTGTTAGAGTCTGATTGTCTTACTTTTTGAAATGTTTTTAATTCATCTTGTTTAGACAATTCATATGTTGGTTTAGTTGTAAAGCAATGTCGTTGGATTGCTAATGACATCGGGAACGTAGTTGTTCGCCATGTCAGAAGGTCAGCGAACTGTGTCGTTCATGTACTAGCAAGGGCGTCGGAGTCTTTGTCTGTCCTACGGTCGTGGAGGCCTGTATTACCCATCTGTTATAATCATCAATGCATTAGTATTTTTCAAAAAAAAAAAAAAAAAAAAAAAATATATATATATATATATATATATATATATATATATATATATATATATATATATATATATATATATATATATATTATAGGTTCAGGTTTTTGTGAGAGCTGGTCTTTCCGTGCGGTCAGTGCGGCATACACCATTAGGTATGCATAAATGCACCACACAGTGTTCGAAAATACACCATTATGTGTGGTGTATTTTTTTTTTTTTTTTTTTTGTGGTGCATTTTTTGGCATTTCATTTTGGTGTATTCTCGAACACTATATGGTGCATTTATGCATACCTAATGGTGTATGACGCACTGACTACACGGAAAGACCTGTTCTCACAGGAACCAAAATCTATATATATATATATATATATATATATATATATATATATATATATATATATATATATATATATATATATATATATATATATATATATATATAAGGAAGGGTTCAAGTGAAAAAGAAGCTGCAGCTGAAATGTGCGGTTGCATCTCAGCCATTCATCAACTCATCTTTTAAAAAAAAAATTGCTACATGCGATCCACAACAATGCGCACTGGAAGGCACAACAATATGCTCTGGAAGACATAACAATGTGCTCTGGAAGACATAACAATATACACTAGAAGGCAAAAATGTGCACTGTAAAGCACAAAAATATACAACAACTATTGAAAAGACTAAATTTAATATATGATCTTCAACACAAATCATAAAAAAATCACAATATTCAACTAAAATTAGTAATTAGTGATTCATTCAAGATTAAATGTCCTTTAATATATATATATATATATATATATATATATATATATATATATATATATATATATATATATACATATATGTGCACTGAAACTCTGGAAAGACAAAAATGTGCATGGTATAGTTTAAAGGTTGAAGGTACAACAATGTGCTCTGCTGGTGTGGCATGCACCATTAGGTTGGCATAAATGCACCATAAAGTGTCTGAAAATACATCATTATGTGAGGTACATTTTGTGACATTTTATTCTCGTGCATTTTCGAACACTATGCGCTGCATTTATGCATATCTAATAGTGCAAACCGCATGGGAAGCCCTGTTCTCATTGAACCAAACTACACACACACACGCACACACACACACACACACACACACAAACAGATATATATATATATATATATATATATATATATATATATATATATATATATATATATATATATATATATATATATATATATATATATAGGGTTGAGTTCAAATGAGGACAACAATATATAGAGAACTGTGAGGACAAATAATGGGCACACAACAAATTAATACCAGGCACACAACTTAATACATAATGGCACACAAGAATAAATGTAAACATCATGTTTCGAACCCGGACTCTATAAATTAACAAATCTAGCACGCGACATACAAACTGTGGCACACGACTACATTCGGCCATGCACACGACATACCGACTAATGGCACACACTATATTTGTCTTCACAGTCCTCTATAATATACTTGTCCTCATTTGAATACACATCTATATATATATTGATACTGCTAATTCTACGTAAGCAATATAAAATAACACGAGACCAATTAAAGCAAGTAAAATCTTTATTGATCTCGGTAAAGGCCCTAAGTACAATCTACTTGGCTGCTCTGAGTACCGACTGACTGCGGTCGGGATTCTCTAACAACAACCTATCGATCGTCCAAAAGTCCTTTACACTGTAGCCACTGTGGGTATTTATAGCCGCTATGCCGGGGACAGGATTCCAGCCGTTCGGCATGCCCTCCACGTAGCCACCACGTGTCATCCTCCCGGGTGCCATGGCTGTCGATGTAAAGAGCCGCCACGTGTCCGTTGTCAGCTCTTTCGCCAGAGGGCTACCGCTCGGTGGTCGACACCGTCGCTCGGGCAACTCCCGGCCATTCCCGACCGGGGTCTTCATGGAAAAAGCCCGACCTGCCACCTGCAAAGATCACAAGAGAAAGACAAAGGCAAGTCGGTCGTGGTGGAGCTTATCTCGGTCGGGATATTCCCTACCAAGAGCCCCCCAGCCCGGGCCTTTTTGATCAGTCGGGAAAAAACGGGACGGGATGAAGAAGCCCAACCGTCAGCCACCAAGCCGACCTGCCAGCTGTCATTCCTTCCTACGCCACGTGTCGGCCTCTGCCGGCCTCGGCGATCCCATCCGTCGCCTCGGATTCAGCGCGGGTCGTGTCAGGCAAGTTGGCCCATTTCCCGCCTAAATGCCCTCCTATAAATAGGCCCTTGAGGCCCTCATTTGAACTTTCCTCACTCTTTTGCTTCAGTCGGTATCCTCTAAGAATCCCGAGCAGAGCATCTCAGCAAGGCGATCAAGCAGAGCAAAACTTCAGATCTTCTTCAAAGTTTCCTCACTCGGTAAGCTCTTAGTTCTTTGCTCTTTGTTTACTCTCCACTTAACGTAGAAGTAGGATAGCACTAACTTCGAGCTAATTCCCCGAACCCTGTACTAACTCCCGACCGACCTTTAGGTAGAACTATGTCGGACTCGGATAGCCAAAACGCATCGATCGCGGATTACGACGAAGAGGTCGAGCACCTCAGCGACGAGGAGGTGGACATCATGTCCTACTCCCCCGAAGCTATCAGCCGACCGGGTCCTTCTCCCGAGCGGGCCGCCGCACAACACACGTCGTCCAGCTCATCCGGGTCGTCGAGCTCCAGCTCAAGCGGATCGGGGAGCTCCGACGAGGAAGAAGAAGGAACCACGTCGGGGAGACAAGGATCCCCGACCGAAGGCGTTAGGGAAACGCCCACTCGGGTGGTTGGGGACCACCCGAGTCCGGCCCCTGAGCCGACTGAAGAGGACACGGCCGGGCCAGCCGCCCCAGCCGTCGCGGAGTTCGAGTTCTTGAACAGCGAGAACGTCGAACAGCAAATGAGCCTGCTTACCAAGGGCGAGGCGGCTAGGATCGCCGAAAGGCTCGTGGGTCGGGTAGAATTTGACACGAGCCGGCAGCTGGGGAACGTCATCGATCGGCATCGGGGCAAATGGATCGGGATGCACTACGACTCCCTGATGGCCCCGATCGCCATTCCCTTCACCCCCCTCCTGAACGCCTTCTTGGCCTATTACCGGGTCGTCCCGGCCCAGATCTGCCCTAACGCCCACCGGATCCTCGCCTGCTTCCCGCAGATATGCGCTCGGCACGAGGCCGAGTGCACGATGGAGTTGTTCAACTTCATCTACCAGGTCAAAGTCCTCCCGGGCAACTATGGAGGTGGGTTCCTGATGTTGCAGTCCCGGGCCGATATGTGCGCGATCAAAGGACTGCCTGGGAACAACAGGGGGTGGAAGAACAGGATCTTCTCCCTCAAATACGACCCTTGGATCCTCCCGGTTGATCGCGCTTGGAGCACCCACTTTCGGAAACAAGTGGTGCCGGTCGAGACGCAAGCGCTGAGGGACACGGTCAGCCGGATTTCGAGCGAGGTGCACGAATACACAATCTTCCGGACGGCCGAAAGTCTCGAGGCGGCTCAACTCCCGCCCCCCACATACGAGCTGCCGGAGAAGTACCTGCCCGTGCCGATGGGCGTGACGGTCGCCAAGCCGTCGAAACGGAAGAAGAAAGGTTTAGCTCGAGCTGTTCCTCCCGACCTAGCTTCGTTTCTTGATCTAACTAACTTAACTCTTTTATTGCAGCCATGGCAGAATTCGGCGATGAAGACACCGCCCTTCCCCCGCCACGAAGATCTCCCTCGGCGGGAAGAAGAAGGCCAAGACCAAGGCAGCCGGGGAAAAGGAGATTCCCACTGCCCGACCCCTGAGTGCCTCGACCGTGTCGACGGGCGAGGGCTTCATCGTCGAGCAGCCTGACGTCTTGGTCACCCGGGTGGAGGTCGCCCGGGGCAAGGAGAAGGTCGCCGTCCAGGGCGCGACCGAGGTGGGCAGCCTGAAGCGCCGCCGTGAGCAGCACAGCCCGAGCCCTTCGGTCGGGCGAGAGAGGGAGCCTACGTCCGTGCTGGCACGGATCGGCAACGCCGCGCCAGCCCGAGTGGACCTGGGGAAGATGACCCCGACCCAGGTGGCTGAACAGATCGGCCACGACCTGGCTGAGGTGAGTTTCCCAACTTATACTTTCTCTGCCCAAGCGTTTTTGATCGGGCTAACCGAACGTCTCTTGTTTTGCAGATTTCCCGGGCCGCCCAGCTCCTACAAGGTCGAGCCATGCTGGCCGAGGAAGCTGATCACCACAAGAAGACGGCCGCCCGTCGCTTGAAGGAGATCAAGGACCTCCAAGCCGAGCTGGAGAAGACCCAGAAGGCCCTGAAGAAGGGCGACGAGGAGCGGGTTCTTGCCGAGAAGGTCGCCAGCCGGGCGATCGGAGAGGCCAGGGAGCTGAAGGCTCAGCTCGAGAATCCGAGCGAGCTGGCGCGGGCAGCCTTCAAAGACAAGGACTTGGGCTCGGCCTTCCTCACTGCAGCCCGGGGAACAGAGATCGGGGAAGAGCTGATCGTCTCGTTCGGTCGCTGGGGCTTCACGGCCGGGAAGCGGAAGATGCTCGAACGAGTCCGTTCTCGGTTGGAACAGGCCCTGGACGGGGAAGACCTTCAGCTGGTCCTCTCGGCCTTACCCCCAGACCTAGCCGATCCCGGTCCTTCTCCGTTCGCCCCAAAAGCCAAGGCGGCCGAGCCTGGAGCGTCAACGGCGGCCACCCCGAGCGGAAAAGAACCGACCGCCGGAGCTCGGGAGACGAAGAAGTAGAATAGGCTCCTTTCTTCTTCTTTTTTTGTAAAGGCCCATTGATCGGGAGCCCGGTCCCGAATTGTACCGGGCAACTTTTTGCTTGTTAATAAAATTCGTTTTTGCTCTAACTCGTGTTATTCGTTCTTTCGTTTCCTTGCTTTCAATTTGCACACACCGATCATAATCACTCGACCACCTGGCCTCTAGACCCGGTCTCGTAATACTCGGTCCGTTCAACGCCCGACCTACGACCTTATGGCCTGGTCGTGCGTTCGATATTTCGACGTCTGAGGATAAGCCTCTACGGTCGGAGTGTAACCGAGTGACGGGCCTGCAAATACTTCCTTATCCCAGCCCCCACACTATTGTGCGCTCGAGGCACGAGTGGGTGCAATAGTGGACAGAAGTTGGACGGATCGGGGAATAATGCTGAGAGCTCCTGGCTTCCCCGATCAGTGGCATGACTTGGGTGTCCGCCAATGTGGAGCGCGTTTTGACCGGTCGATAGATTTCGCCCGGTTGATGAATGTCGAACTGATCTGCATGTAACGAAGGTGAAAGAAAATAACCGATCGGGCCGCCGCATACAAACGGTCGGGCAATCATCGATCGTATATACATTAAACTTTCCCGCTCGCAGGCGGTTGAATTAATTTTACAACCATAAATTTACATAGAACTGACGACCGGGACTAACTCGCAGGTCAAGCCCCCACTTCGTCTAAAAATACAAAAAATAGGCTAATGCCTAAAAAGAACGAGGTGCTCGGAATTCCAAGTCCCCTCGATTAGCCGACCAGTCGTTGTCTCTAGTCGGTATGTACCCGGCCGTATGACAGCATTGATGACGTACGGCCCTTCCCAGTTCTGAGCTAGCTTTCCGCCCTCTAGAGGTTGGCTGGCCTCCCTTCGTCGTAGAACGTAGTCTCCTTCTTGAAAATAACGAGGGTTGACCCGAACATCTTTAGAACTCTTGACGCGCTTTTGATACTCGGCTATGCGTCGAGCGGCTAGCTCTCGTTTTTCCTCGACCCCATCAAGGTCCACGGCCATCGCGTGCTCGTTCTCTTCCGCATTATAGGTTCTCTCTCGATCGGTCGGAATCCAGGCCTCAATCGGAAGTCGGGCCTCGGCTCCGTAAACCAGGGCGAACGGGGTCTCCAAAGTAGCTTCCCTCGGGGTCGTCCGATAAGTCCACAAAACATATGGCAACTCATCGGCCCAACTACGACCGGCCGAGTGTAACTTCTTTTTCAGACCTTCCAATATCGTCCGGTTAGCATTCTCCACTTGTCCATTTCCCTGGGGGTAAGCGACCGACGACCGGACGTGAGTCGTCCCGATCGTGGCCAAGAAATTCTGGAAGTATTGGCTCACAAACTGGCGACCGTTGTCGCTAATGAGATGCACGGGCACGCCAAAACGGGAAATGACATTGCGCCAAAGGAAGCGAGCACATTGCTGAGATGTGATCGTGGCTAAAGGCTCGGCTTCTATCCACTTGGAGAAGTAATCTATGGCGACGATCACGAACTTTCTCCGACCGGAGAGCTGAGGAAAGGGTCCCAAGATGTCTACCCCCCACCTTGCGAAAGGAATTGCGGTCGTGACTGGCTGGTAGAACGTTGCCGGTCGTCCAGGCATCCGGGCGTACAATTGGCACGTCTCACATTCCCGAGCTAACTTTTCACAGTCTAGCTGGAGGGACGGCCAATAGTACCCGATCAACATGATACGACGGGCCAGGGATCGACCTCCTTGATGTGAAGAGCAGATTCCCGAGTGTAGCTCCTTCATGACCAACTCAGCCTCAAATGCGGTCAAGCAACGCATGAGGGGGCCTCCATACGATCGCCTGTACAAACGACCGTCCAAGACTTGGAACCTTGGGGCTCTTAGCTTGGCCTTTCCAGCACGCTGCGGGTCGTCGGGGAGGCTATCGTGCTCGAGGTACTCCTTCAGATCGGTGATCCAATTGTCATCTACCGGTTGGATGGGATTGACCGGTAGACGGTGAATACTGTGTCTTGGGATCACCACGATCCGAGCTATCTTCGAAATGTGCTCCGGGGCGTCTTGGGCCAGTTTAGACAAGATATCCGCATCGGCGTTATCCAACCGGGGTATGTGTCGGACGGTATACCCCCGGAACTGAGCGAGCTTTTCCATGGCAAGGTCTCGATACAACTGCAAACGCTCACCATTGACTTCATAGTCCCCGAGGACTTGCCCGACCACGAGCGCGGAATCTGTCTGAGCTCGAATGTATTCAGCCCCCAAGTCCCGAGCGCACTGCAAGCCATTAACGAATGCTTCGTACTCGGCCTCGTTGTTGGTTGGGTGGAACTGGTACATAAGAGCAAAATAGATCTTGAATCCTTCCGGGCTCGTGACCACCACTCCTCCTCCTGCCCCTTTTTTGCTACTCGACCCATCTGTAGCCAGCGACCACCACTCAGCCTCGGGATCCGCAACCTCAGGAGGCCGGGTATCCCGGGCGGTGCACTCAACCAAGAAATCCGCAAGAGCTTGACCTTTAATAGCCGGTCTTGGTCGGTATTCGATCGCGTACTGGGTCAACATTAACGCCCATTTGACTAGGCGACCTGATGATGAAGCAGTTCGGAGGACTGGCCCGATCGGCTGGTCGGTCAACACGCGAATTGCTCGACCTTGGAAGTAGGGAGCCAACTTCTTCGCGGCGATGTAAAGGGCGTAGACGACCTTCTCGAGTCGGGAGTACCGGAGCTCGGGACCATGTAGCGCGTGGCTTACATAGTACACCGGTCGCTGGACCCCTTCCGGATCGGTTCGGCACAGAACTGCGCTTACTGCACGATCGGAGACGGCGAGGTACACGTCTAGCTCCTCTCCGAGCTCGGGCTTTGAGAGCACGATCGGTGACATGAGATACTCCTTCAGCTCGTCAAAAGCCGCTCGGCATTCTTCGTCCCAGACGAATCCATTAACCTTCCGCAATACCTTGAAGAAAGGTAAAGCGCGCTCGGCTAGCTTGGAGAGGAACCGGCTGAGGGCTGCCAACCGACCGGTCAATTGCTGGACTTCCCGAACGGTGGAAGGTGGCTGCATATCCAGAATCGCTTTTACTTTGGCCGGGTTAGGCTCGATTCCTCTCTTGGTCATCATATAGCCGAGGAACTTGCCGGTCTGAACCGCGAATGTACACTTGGTCGGGTTCAGCCGCAACTGGTACTTCCTCATGATCTGGAAGCACTCCCGAAGGTCCCGAGTGTGGTCGGATGGGTCCCGACTCTTGACCAACATATCGTCGATGTAAGCTTCCATCGTTCGGCCCAGCAGATCAGCAAAGAGCATGTTGACCATCCTTTGGTAGGTCGCTCCTGCGTTTCGGAGGCCGAACGGCATCACTCGGTAACAATACAGCCCATCCGGGGTCACGAAGGCTGTCTTGCTCTCATCTTCATGGTGCATCATGATCTGATGGTATCCCTTAAAGGCATCCATGAAGCTCATTAACTCGGCCCCGGCCGTCTCGTCGACCATCTGATGAATGCTCGGTAGAGGGTACGGGTCAAGCGGACAGGCTTTGTTGAGGTCCGTAAAGTCGATGCACATCCTCCATGCTGGGGGCTTAGGAACAAGAACAATATTTGCCACCCACTCAGGATAGACCACCGGACGGATGTGCTCGATCGCCGCCATCTTTTTGACTTCTTCTCTTACAAACTCGCGGCGATCGGAGGAGAGGTGTCGTGTCTTTTGCACGACCGGCTTAGCTGCGGGATCGACGGCCAATTTGTGACAAATGACCGACCGATCGATCCCGGGCATGTCTTCAGGCCCCCATGCAAAAATATCGGCGTACTCCCGGAGCACGGCCAGAACTTCCGCTCGGAGCTCGGGAGTGAGGGCTCGGCCAATCTTAATCTTCCTGTCCGGGCGGTCCTCGGACAGGGGAACTTCTTCAACTTCCTCGGAAGGCTCAGGCTGCTCCTTCCGTTCGTTAACCTCCTCTTTGGCTATGGTGTTCACCCGGGAAGACGGACCGGAGTCACGTCGATTAACCGCTCGGGTGTAACACTTCCGGGCGGATTGGACATCGCCACGAACCACGCCGACCCCGTTGGGGGTGGGGAATTTCATGCATAGGTGAGGCATGGAAATTATCCCACCGATCTTCATTATGGCGGGTCGGCCCAAGATAATGTTGTGGACGCAGTGGAGGTTGACCACAACAAATTCCAGCTCCGTTTGGATCGACTTTGGAGGCGTGCCGATCTCGACCGGGAGCGTTATTTTTCCCTCGGGGTAGATAAGGGCCCCGGTAAATCCCGACAGTGGTACACCGACCGGAGTCAGCTCCTTCCTGTCAAGGCCAAGCTTCTCAAACACGTCCAAGTATAGGACGTTCACACTGCTGCCCGTGTCAACCATAACCCTTTGGACGTCCGTCCCCTTAACGTCGATCGTGACCACGAGCGCCTCCATGCCGTGGTCGCTGCTGCTAGGTTGGTCCTCAAGGGTGAAGGTTATGGGCTCCATCTTCTGCCTCTTCCCGGTCTCCCGGGAATCCACTATTGCGACCGGGCAATTAGTCCGCGGTCGGGAAGCATCTTCCAGCCCACCAAAAATGACATGGATGGTAGGCTTTCCGGACGGGCGGCTACCGGACGGAGGGTCGGGATCCCGCTGGTCATCATGACGACCATCCCTTCTGTCTTGCCCAGATCGATCAGAGTGGTGATGAGAGCGTCTATGACCCCTCCGATCGGCGCTCTTGTTTTCCTCTCTCTTCCCCACACACTTGTCCAATTTTCCCAAATTGAGCAAATCTTCCAATAATTGGCGCAAGTGGGTACACTCCTCGGTGTCATGGCCGGCGCATCGATGGTAAGCACAGTGCTTACTCTTGTCAGGGCCGTCTCGATCGGGATGGGGGAGTTTGATGAGATTGCAGGACTGAGCGTACTGCATGGCCTCCGCCACGGATCGGTTTAAGGCCGTAAACTCGCCAGGCCTGGTGCGGGATCGGGGATGGTCATCTCCCGACCGATGTTCCGCCCGGCCGGCCGGTTTACGAGACGAAGAACCGACCTCCTGCAAGTGCTTGACGGCATTCGCCTCACCTGCGTTGGCGTAATCAGTGACCCTTCGGAGGGCCTCCTCATAGGTGGTCGGGGGGTGGAGGATAAAATCCTGGTACAGATACCCCGCCCGGAGGGAGATGTGAAGCATGTGAGTGGCGGTCGCATCGTCCATAGGCTCGACCTCCCCGACCGCCGCTTTCCACTTGATGAGGAAGTCAGTCAAGCTTTCCCCTTCTAATTGCTTGGCCTTCTCGAGATACATGTAGGACTTCCTCACCACTTTGGAAGTGATGAACTTCCTTACAAACTTGATCGCCAGGGTCTCAAATTTGTCGATTGACCCCGGCTGCAGGGTTCGGAACCATTCTGCCGCCCGACCAGTAAGCGTTGAGTAGAAGGCCCTGCACATCACGGCGTCTGAGACGCCCTTCAGCATCATATTGCTGAAAAAATCATTCACGTGAGCCTCCGGGTCTGTCCGACCGTCGTAACTCTTCTCTCCCGAGACCTTTAAGTCGAGCGGGTAAGGCTGAGCCATTACCGCTGCTGTGAAAGGCGTTTGGTGTAGGGTCGATCGGTCGGCCGGGGGTGCTGTAGGATACGCACTCCTGAGCTGCGCAACTTCCGCCTGGAGGTTGTAGAGCAATCCTCGGGTTTCGTTGAGCTCGGCGGCTTGAGCGGCTTGGGCTGTATCCCGAGCGCGTCGCCGTCGGTGAGATCTCGACCCGCTATACCCGGATGAAGCCTCGTGGCTAGCTTCCTGCATTTGTACGTCCTCTTGCCCGCGGTTCGGGTCTTGGGGTCCCAAACGCTGGCGCATCTCCGGTCGAAGACGATCAAAAGCTACCGCTCGGGCAACCTCTTCAGGGTCCTCCGCTTGAACGGCCTGAGCTGGTGCCTCCATCGCATCAGCACCCCCCGACCCCAACCGCGAATGAGCCGAGCGTCGAGCCCGGGAAGTGGACTGACGCTGCGGCTCTACTTGTGCGGTCGGTTGTACTGGAGGGGCGGCGGCTGGAGCTGTATAAGCTGGCGTATAGGGTGGATAACCAACCGGGGAAGTGTAGCACATTGGTTGGCCTGGCCAATACCCGTACGGTGGAGGTGGGACCGGATACGGATAATGGGCGGGATACATCATCGGCTGCTGCTGGTATGGCAGACCGGGTGGTGGGTATCCCGGTTGTATGTAATTCACCGGCTGCTGGGCGGCCGGGTATGCATTTGACGGATGTGGTGGTGAGAGATTGAGGTTGAGGTCCATCGTCTGACCCTGCTGTTGGGTAGCATAGTGGTCGGAGGAGCTCGCCGCATCCGCCTGGTCGTCGGCAAAGTTGTTGTGTGCCCACGGATACATGTCGATATGGTGATCGGGTGCTCGTCAAGACGTTGGTTTCTTGCATGGATCCCCACAGACGGCGCCAAAATGATACTGCTAATTCTACGTAAGCAATATAAAATAACACGAGACCAATTAAAGCAAGTAAAATCTTTATTGATCCCGGTAAAGGCCCTAAGTACAATCTACTTGGCTGCTCTGAGTACCGACTGACTGCGGTCGGGATTCTCTAACAACAACCTATCGATCGTCCAAAAGTCCTTTACACTGTAGCCACTGTGGGTATTTATAGCCGCTATGCCGGGGACAGGATTCCAGCCGTTCGGCATGCCCTCCACGTAGCCACCACGTGTCATCCTCCCGGGTGCCATGGCTGTCGATGTAAAGAGCCGCCACGTGTCCGTTGTCAGCTCTTTCGCCAGAGGGCTACCGCTCGGTGGTCGACACCGTCGCTCGGGCAACTCCCGGCCATTCCCGACCGGGGTCTTCATGGAAAAAGCCCGACCTGCCACCTGCAAAGATCACAAGAGAAAGACAAAGGCAAGTCGGTCGTGGTGGAGCTTATCTCGGTCGGGATATTCCCTACCATATATATATATATATATATATATATATATATATATATATATATATAATTGCACTCAGGTGCGAATGCTTCGCCCAGGAGCGAAATAGGAAAGAATTCTATCCGTCCACGTGTCCAGATCTAATGGATGAGAAACACTAATTTTTTTTTTTAAAAGCGCGGTGCCATTTTCGTAAATAATTGAACATTGAAGTGCAAGTAAAATGTAGTACAAGTGCATGCAAAATGTATTATAGGTGCAAGTAAAAATTTACACTGAGCATCAATACTAAGTGCACCTATAGTTATAAGTAGTTGCACCTATAGTTCTAAGTAGTTGCACACATAGTTATAAGTAGTTGCATCTAGGTGCATGAATGTTTGCGAGTGGTTTTAAGGGGTATTACTACCCGCTGAACTCAGATCAATGAATGTTAACAAGGCAAAATTACATGCACTTATAGGTGAAAGTAGGTGCACCTATAGTTATAAGTAGTTGCACCTATAGTTATAAATAGTTGCACCTATAGTTATAAACACACCCAGGTGCATGAATGTTTGCGGGAAGTGAATGCTAACAAGGAAAAATTACATGCACTTATAGGTGAAAATAGGTGCACTTGTAAGTGATTTTACTTGCACTTCGATGTTCAATTATTTACGAAAATGCCACCGTGTTTTTTTTAAGATATTAGATCTGGACACGTGTCGCGCGCTGATTCGTTCGCATATTCCTTCCTGGGCACTTATTCGCACCTGAGTGCATCCCTCTATATATATATATATATATATATATATATATATATATATATATATATATATATATATATATATATATATATATATATATATATATATATATATATATATATATATATATATATATATATATATATATATATATATATATATAAGTGTATTCAAATGATGACAACTATATTATAGAGGACCGTGAGGGTAGATGTAGTTGTGTGTCATTAGTCTGTATGTCGTGTCACATTGTTAATTTATAGAGCATGAGTTCGAAACCTGATGCTTACATGTAAGCTAGTGTGTCAGTGTATATTAAATTGTGTGCATGGTACTATTTTGTCGTGTGCCCATTATCTGTCCGCACAGTCCTCTATATATTGCTGTCATCATGTGAACGCAACCCGTGTTCACATGAGGACAGTGATATATAGACGACTGTGCGGACAAACAATGGGCACACGATACATTAGTATCATGCACACAATTTAATATACAATGACACACAAACATACACGTAAACATCAGGTTTCGAACCCACGTTCTATTAATTAATAAATCTATGCACACGACATACGAACTATGTTACACGACTACATTAGGTCATGCACACGATATATAGACTAATGGCACATGACTACACCTATGCACACGACATACGAACTATGTCACACGACTACATTAGGTCATGCACACGACATATAAACTAATGGCACATGACTACACCTATGCACACGACATACAAACTATGTCACATGACTACATTAGGTCATGCACACGACATACAGACTAATGACACATGACTACACCTATGCACACAACATACGAACTATGTCACACGACTACATTAGGTCATGCACACGACATATAGACTAATGACACATGAATGCACCTATGCACACGACATACGAACTATGTCACACGACTACATTAGGTCATGCACACGACATACAGACTAATGGCACATGACTACACCTGTCTGCACAGTCCTCTATAATATATTTGTCCTTATTTGAATATATATATATATATATATATATATATATATATATATATATATATATATATATATATATATATATATATATATATATATATATATATTCAAATGAGGACACATATATTATGGAGGATGATGAGCACAATTATGGTTCATTGGATCTTAATAATGAATGGTGTAGATTGATGGTAATTAATAGATTAGCCATATGTTTTTTTTTTTCCCGCGAGTATATATATATAGATGATTAGGGGGCTGGGGTATTTGTGTAACTTTAGATATGTTTTTATTTTTGGTGTGTTTTTGTTGCCTGACTTTTACTCTTCCCCTACGCAAATGCCGGTTGTGTGTTCCCCAGTGTCTCTCTCTATCCTTTTTCAGTTTTGTTACTTTTGTATCCCAAAAGGTTTCATCTATTTTCTTGCCTTGGAGCTCGACGTTATTGTTCATGGTAGACCATGGCATCCCCCTGCGAAGTAAACGTACTGGAGGCACATTAGAGGCTCCGAGACTAGGTCGGTCACATATTTTTTCTTTGTTTTTTCTCTTTTTTTTTTTCCATGTTTTGTTTAATGTTTATTTTTTTCCTTATGCTTTATTTGCGTTGTTTGCTATGTTGAATCTTTGGATGTGGTTGCATGTGTGTTCTTGATATCTGCTTTGCCGAATTGCTCAATTTTAGTCTATAATTTTGTTAGGGTTTAAATTCTTAATATTTGATTTTGTAGTGTTTTTTGATAATTTGGGCGTCTTTGTGGCGGGTGAGCAACACGCACCACATAATTAGTGTGTATTGCTCGCACGCCACACGTTCTCACGAATTATCTCTGTAGAGGCAGTTCTTTCCAAAAGTAATTTTCTTCTCCTCCTTTCTCTTCCTCTTATCTCCATGATTGGAGATGTCCTTACCAAGTATTCAATTTCAATTACTATTATGATTTCAATGTTTAAACCAATCATGTGGCACCTTGTAATCCAAATTCAATTAAGGGATTAATTAAGAAATTAATCATAATCCAATTGCTAATTTAATTCCTTAAATTCCTGAAAATTCAATAGTCCGGGACTAGTAATTGACTAGTCAACCCAAAGTCAAAAGTTGTACCTTAAGCTTTGTGAGTTGTTCCCTTGTTCCCTTACACATTTCATCTTAGTAAGGGTAAATGAGACATTTCCTTGACAATAGTCTTTCAAGCTAACCTAGGAAGACACATTTCATTTCTTCAATCATAAGCCCTCTCTCTTCTCTCTAAAAGCTAGTTAGCTTTCTCTCCAAGCCACACCTAGGGCTACCAAGATCTTTCAAGTTTGCTTTCAAGATTCTACCTTTCATACTTTTGAGCATCTAGGAGGCTAAGATCTAAGCTCCTCTTGTGTTTTTAGTGTTTTCTAAGGTATCTTTTTATAAAGGTGAAATCTTTATGTTGTTTTGGTGTGTTCTTGAAGTGGGTGTGGAAAGGGAACCTTGTTGGGAGACTTGTGGAGTGTTGTAAGTGAAGGATAAGTCTTCAAGAGGTAACCCATGCTCTACAAAATCTATTTTGTTTACCTATATGATGATTTCTTGGATTCTACATGTGTTTTGCTATGAAATGTGAGTGTTTATGCATTGTCTTGTGAAAATGCATATCTAGAGCTTGTGTTTAGGGTTCATGTGTGTCATTGCTTGGCTATTCCTTTTATTCAAGTCATTTTGTTGTATTTGGTGAGATTTGGCATGTTTTGGACTTGAATTTGAGCTTGGTGTTGAAAATCCCCGAAGGGATTAATTTGGTGTACAGGTATGTACCCGCGGGCGGAACGGTGGGCAGTGGCCTACCCGCCACCCCAGCCGCGGCGTACAAGGTGGCTTGTGGGTGTGTACCCGCGTGCGGAACCACGGGTGGGGGTCTACCCGTGGGCCCACCCGCGGGGTACATATGTGGCTTGGGCGGGGATTTGTTCCCCGTGATTCTTTTGACTCGGTATTTGGTCTTTTGACTTCCCGATGTTCTTTTGTGGAACTATTTGAGTGTCTTCTTGATATTTCGTATGTCTAGAACTATATGGTAGGGATCCATGTAGGTTTTGGTGTCTTGAATCGTGCTAAGTGTTCAACATTGTGATTCGTTGAACCGTGATGAGTCTTGTGTGTTCTTCGGAACTATGTTTGGTTTACCCGTTTGATAAGCATGCTAGTTCAGTGTTTAAATGCTAGCGTGTGTGTTGTTTGTCCTTTCCTATTGGTTGATGATGACTTGTGTTAATCGTCGTTGTTGTTGGACGGTGATCCATTCCTTGATTGAGTAAGGTTTTATATCTTCGTTGTGATCTGTTGATTGATTCCTGTTGTGGTGTGGTGTGTGTGGCTGTACCTGGATTGCACGATTAATGGTATGGGACATTAGTCACCAAGGTACGGCAGTGGTCCTCGTGGTGGCCATGACGTGATTATGGAGTTTGTGACCTGTGTGTCGGGTTCACGTATTTCTTTGGAGGCATGTGTTGCCATGTGTGTGATCGGTACCCTCGTGTACTATGAAATCGGTGGTTTTGTTGGCGGTTTGTCGGCGGATGGGGACGACGGTCCTCGGAGGAAAATGGTTGGACTTGGTGTACAGGGGTCCTGGAGGTAATTATTGGAACTAGACATAAGGTTGGGGTAGCCATAAGGTTGGAACCAGGCATAAGGAAGGCATATCAATTCGTGATGGGTGATGTCACGAAGGCTTGTGTAGCTGTTGTTGTGTATTTCTCTATTTTGTGACGTGTGATGCCACAAAGGCTTGTGTTGCCAATGGGTGTGTCCTTATTCTCTTGTGTTATGCATGTCGGGTGTTAATCTTCTGTGTGATGGTAGATTATACCTTGAGCCGTTCTTGTGAGTCGTTATTGCTTCTTGTCGTATTGGGATGTGTTCCCTTATCTTTTGAGAGTGTATTGAGTCTTGTGTTGATCTTTATCTTGGCTTTTGAAATTGATATATACTATATCCCGTTTCGCAAATGATTTTGTATATATATTAACTACCTACATATGATATTTCACATGTATCGGTGGGTTACCAGCATCATTCGCTGACCGGGCGCTGTCCCTTATTTTATGTGTTTCTTTCAGGTGATGAGTAGACGAGAGCGCGGTCTAGAACCTGTTAGCTTAGATCTCTTTGTTTTGAGATGTTGTGGCCTGTGTGCCAATGTTAGACGCTAGTACTCCTATTTCTGAACGAATTTAGATTGTGAATTATGCAGATGTTTTGCCTGTGCGTTCACCTTTGGGTGGGCGCGACATAGCACCCTTTATTTCCTATTTATATAATCTCTATTTAGTCTTCCGCTGTGTATGATGTTTTGGCTAGTTATCTGCATGTTTAAGATTTAATGTAGCATGGAAATTAGGGGGTGTTACAAATCAGCTTAGTATATTTTATAAGTTAAAATCAAATTGCTTCCCTTAACATGGGCTGGCATAACATTAAATGAAAAATTTTAACTAACATGAACATACTCGTAATTTCTTTTTCTTTCATTGTCATCATCTTTCTTAAGGAAGAAACTCCTACTAACTTCTAAGGCTCTGTCTGGCATGCCTAGCTTAAAAGCTAGTAATCATGATTGAAAACATCGTTAGGCGTTTCTTGGACGCCTAGGCGTCCGTATATTTTTTATTTTTTTAAAAAAATTTTATTTAAATTTTTTTAATTTTTTAAGACTTGATAATTTTAAACTATTTAATAATGTTAGTGTTTTTATTTTCTCCAAAAACCCCAACATATAATTGGCAATATTATTATGGCAAACTAAGATAGGGTTTAACTTGGTGTCAGTTTATTCCTACAGAAGATTGATTGATCAGGTTCATCAACAGACAGACTGACACTGAAGATCTGATAAAGGAAGATGTTTCCAAAATGCTGAACGCGGTTTAAGAAGACAGTTTTGGATAGAATATCAGCGGATCTGTTTTGGAAGGTATGGACCGAATCTTTAAGATTGCATTCTTCACAAATTGTCCTACCATCTACAATCAAAGATATTTTTGGAGAGTGTTCTTACCAAGGAAGAATAAGTATCCTTATTCGGTCAAGAATTAGGGTTACGGTTTTAAGAAGACGAAAACACTCCATGCTACACAGAGACACATATCTTTGATTATCATGTCTCTTCTCAAGACAATAAGTTCTTGGTGATTATGATGAAGAACTTGAGAAGAACTATCGTTGCTTAAACGAAAGGACTCGAAGATCACTCAGTTGTGGGAACAATGTGGGACTGCGTCATTGAAGCGGACTGCATCAGAGTTAGCTTTGCAATTGAAGGGATTTCATTGGATTTCTGCATGCATGGCTCTCCGACTTCAACAATCCATTAAACCTTTGTAGACTGGGTACGTACCTTGTCTGGGGCACTTGGGTGAGATTGTTGTTTCTATATCTTTGTACATTGGATTATGAGTTAGTGGATTGGACGCCTCGGTGATCGTCCCCCAGATGTAGATACACACTGTATCGAACTGGGTAAACATCGTATGTGTTGATTTATTATCTTCTCTAGTTTTTCCTCTACAAACTAATCTGCAATCTATCTAACTGACTGACAATTCACGTCTCCGAATCAGTGAGTTCAATACATCAGTCAATTATCTCTAATAATAATCTTAAACTGAGGAAATGCAAAATTACAAATAATTTAATAATTAATACTAAAATATTAAATATTAACCTAAAAACATTTAGAGTTTGAACTATTTAGGGTTATTTTGCTCAAAACGATGTCATTTTGAGTGAAATAACCCATTTAAAAAAAAAAAAAGAGAACAATAGATAATCGGCTGACTAGGCTGTAATTTTGCATATTCTCTTTTTAGATAGATTAACAGAATTAAGCAACTGTCAGAGATTACTGATTGATTCAGTTACGAAGTCAGTCAGTAATAATAAATAGTGGAGAAGATGTAAGAGAAAGATAAGAGCACAAACCCAACGACACAGAATATTTACCCAGTTCGATACAGTGTGTATCTACGTCTGGGGGACGATCACATAGGCGTCCAATCCACTAAATCATAATCCAATGTACAAAGGTAGATATACAATAATCTTACCCAAGTGCCCCACACAAGGTA
Organism: Ipomoea nil; assembly: GCF_001879475.1. Taxonomy (NCBI): domain Eukaryota; kingdom Viridiplantae; phylum Streptophyta; class Magnoliopsida; order Solanales; family Convolvulaceae; genus Ipomoea; species Ipomoea nil. The sequence continues at coordinate 1,468,769 of NW_017619471.1, forward strand.
CATACCCAGCCTACGCAGGTTTAGTGGATTGTTGAAGATGGAGAGCCATGCATACAGAAGTCCAATGAAATCCCTTCACTTGGAGAGCCCACTCTGATGCAGTCCACTTCAATGACGCTCTTTATAGTTGTTCCCACAACAGTGTGATCACAGTGTCCTTTCGTTTAAGCAGCAGTGATTCTTCTCAAGTTCATCATCTTAATCACCATGAACATATTGTATTGAGAAGATACATGACAATCAAAGATCTAATCTCATATAGCAGATGGGGAGTGTTTCTTCATATTTTCGGCGTAACCCTAAATCTCTTCAAGTGAGGGTACTTATAGATTCTTCAATAAACTCTCTCCACAAAAGACTTTGATTGTAGAAGGTAGGATTATAAAAGAGGAATGTAATCTCAGAAGATTAGGTCCATACCTTTCTTGAAAATATACGCTGATCTTCTTTCCAAACTTGTCTGATAATACCGCGTAAGACTTTTAGAAATCAGCTTCCTAAATCAGATCTTCAGTGTCAGTCCTTCTGTTGTTGCTTCTGATTGATCAGTCGACTGTAGAGCTGGACGGACAAACTCTAAACCTATCTTAGTTATGCCATAATAATATCGCCAATTATAATATGAGGTTTTTGAACATTAAAAACACTAACAAACTCCCCCTTTGGCTATTATTTGGCAAAACAACTCAACTATATAGATAGACACATCATAACGAACTAAGATATGATAATATAAGGAAGCAACCCAATAAGTCTGATCTGATTACAGGGAATAGAAACAGAAACATAAGATCTAAAGAAATTTATGATCAAAATCAAAAAGTGGTGCCATCAATAACAACGCCCAGCCAGGGCCAAAAGGTACTCAAACACAAAAAACTCCCCCTGAGTTCATACTACTCCCCCTTTTTGCCAATGATAGCCAAAGGTCAAGCATTGGAGGGAGTGTCACTGTCAGACTTCGCAGGATCAGGAGCAGCAGCAGATTCAGATAGGCTTAAACGAAGAAGTACAGTTGCCAGCTCAGTACGGGCCCCTGTCAGTTGCTTTGCAATAATGCTATGTACTGTCTCAAGATCAGCAACCCTTGCCTTCAACTGTATGGAAAGCTGAACATCCTTAGCATGAGGAGAGTCATCAGACACAGCATCAAGTTCAGAATTGGATGGGGCAGATACAGGGACAACATCCCGAATGTGATCTCCAGTCAGCAGACGTTTATCAACAGTATAGAGCAGTGTTGGGCTGATCACCTCACTGGGCATAGGCTCAAGACCCTGAGTGGTAAGAATGCCAAAAATCAGATTTTGGAAGGGTAGTCTTACCTTCTGTTCCCGTGGATGAATTAAGGTAAGAATGTGATAGTAAATCCATTTTCCCATATCAATTGGCATCTTCGTTCCAATGCGAAATAAGAAGCCTGCCAGTAACTTGCCAATAGTGTGGAAATGGGCTGATGGGAGCCAATTGTGAAGGGCCAGCCGATGTAGAATCACATATCTGGATGTGAGATGCGAGCTCTGCAGATAGTCCTTATCTCCTGTAGGCCATGATTTTGTCTGTCCACCAGTAAGAGTTCTGGCCACCAAGTTGTAGTCAGTGACAGGGTCTTCTTGCACATCAGTCAAACCATAGTATTCATTGATCATGTCCGGTCTAAAAACGTACCACCTTCCTCTGATGAAAATCTGCATTGGTCGTGGCCCAGATAGGATGTCAATCTCGTCATTGAGATTGCAATAGAATTCATACGTGAGAAGCTTAGAGTATGGGCAGAAGTTCGTGACAGTCTTCAACAATCCGACTTCATTCAGCAAAGGTAAAATGTCACATACAGAATTCAGCTGGTTCTGATCCACAGATCGTTGAACAATAAGATCCCTTCTAACCATGGTAGACCATTTGGTCTGAGCAGCAGGAGAAACAAACTGAAGCCTGTAAACAGATGTATCATTTTCTTTGACAGGTTGAACCTCAGGAGTAATGCTTCGTCCTCTTGATCGTGTGGATGGCTTCCCTTTTTTGACAGATGGTGCAGGAACAGAAGTAACTTGAACAATAGGCCCCTTTTGCTTAACAGATGATCGCAGAGTCTTGAATGCTTGTTGAACAGGCGGATTTTCTTCCGGCTTAACACCCTCACTCGACTTCCTTTTCTTCTCAGGCTGATCCACATCAGCACTGTTATTACCAGTCTCAACAACAACCTTTACTGGAACATTCTTCCTTTTAGACCTTTTTGTTTCTTTGTATGGGGATTGAACAGGAGTCACAGAATGACTGGAATCAGAAACATTGGCAGATGAGCTCCCAATAATATTCGAAATTTCTCGAATTTTGAAGGTCGTGAAGTCAGGATGAGCAGTGGCCTCAATAGTTGGAATGTTAGATGGAAGTGTTTGAGATCCATACACTTCAGCCAGTATTTTATCATCTTCGCTGGAAGATTCGGAAGGGTGAATCACTTGATACGGTTGAGGGATTGAAGCAGATGGTAGACCAGCAAAATGTCGCACATGTTCCAAACTTTCGCCTAATGATGTGGCAGTGTAGACTGGGATTCCACCTGTTTTCTCAGACTTGTGGGGACTTGATAGATCAACAGATTCAACATTAGCAGGTAAGACAGGAGTGTCAACGACAGAACAAACTTCTTTAGGGTCATCAGCAATTTCAGCCGGAGGCAGAGCAATATTATCAGAAGCATAAACAACTAAACTCAATTTATTTGGCTCATCAGAGGACTTTTCTTTCTCATCAGACACAGGCAAGACATCAGTTTTCACATCAACAGACTTACTCAAAGGCAGAGATGTAGAATCAACATTCACAGGGGGATTCTCGGAATCCAAAACAGTTAAATTTTCAGAACAAGCAGGCACACAAGATGGGGTAGTAGAAACATCAGGTTTATCTAGTGAAATTTCAATAGGGGTTTCAGAATTGTTTGACCTGTTTCGGAGGATCTCCTGTCTGTGTTTTGCCTCTTTCTGAGCAGCTTCGAGATACAGAGAGTGCGCCTCCGCTTGCCGTCGAGAGACCTCAACCAATTCTAGGGTTTCGATGTGCAAAGTATTGAAGGAATGCCCCGGCCCGATTTCCATCCGAGGGTTCTGGAATATATACTGGAGAAACTTCATCACTGGCTTCAGAAACCATCATAAGCAGTTTAGTCGCATCATCTTCAGACCATTCTGCATAAAATTCTGGGTAATAGGTCATCATAGTTACTAAAATCTCATCGCGAAGCAGAGGATCAAGTTTGAGCTTCTTTTTCATAGCAAACTGCAATAGCGTCTGAATGTGCTTAAGGGCCACCTCCGGAGAATGTGTCTTGCTTCCGAGCTTGATGATGATATTTCTTACCGGGTCCGCCATTGGAGAAATTTTTGTGAGAGGAGAGAAATACAATACTGAGAGCAGATATGCTGAGAGAGAAAGGGTTTGAGTGCTGAGATGCTTGAAAGCCTGTTCTCTTCTTGGCCCGGTATCAAATAGACTAAAGGGTGAAGAACCCTAATCAATGCGGCTTGTCAAATATCATGCAGACGCGATTGATTGACACAACGGTACAACTTCTTTTTAGGAAGGAAATGGAACCCAAGGACATTTGAATTTTGAAAAAAGATTAATATCTTTTTGAGATATCATTAAGGCCAAAATAACACCACTTAACAAAAATAGAGAGGAGTCTTCAAAAAGTCAAAACGTAATACTGACCCGTGTACACCACTCCTCTCTGATTGACCAACTGCTTTAATCAGTCAATTCTGCAAATTCCCAGAGCAGACCTCAGAATTTCAAAACGATTGGTGTCCAGCGGCTTGGTTAGAATATCCGCCAGTTGTTTGTCAGTTTGAATGTATTCCAATTCAATTTCCTTGGATTCAACCAAGTCTCTGATGTAATGATGCCTGATGTTAATATGCTTTGTTCTGGAATGTTGAACTGGATTCTTGGAAATATTAATAGCACTGACATTGTCACAATAGAGTGTCATTATCCCTTGAGTGAGACCATAATCTAGGAACATCTGTTTCATCCAAACCAACTGAGTACAACATCCTCCTGCAGCTATGTATTCTGCCTCTGTAGTGCTTATTGAAATTGAATTTTGTTTCTTGCTTAGCCATGATACTAAGTTTTTACCAACAAAGAAACATCCCCCGGAAGTACTCTTTCGGTCATCAATATTTCCTGCCCAATCAGCATCACAGTAGGCAACCAGACTTAGTTCACTGTCCTTGGAGTACTAGAGACCATACTGCATTGTTCCTTTAACATATTTCAGAATGCGTTTAGCAGCTATCAAGTGTGATTCCTTTGGGTCAGATTGATACCTTGCACAGATTCCAACACTGAACATTATGTCTAGTCGACTGGCTGTTAGGTACAACAGACTCCCTATCAAGCTGCGATAAACTGTGTTATCCACTGATACACCAGTTTCATCTTTCGATACTTTTGTGGAGGTGGAGATTGGTGTCCTGGATGATTTACATGATTCCAGATCAAACTTTTTAACTAGATTTTTAGCATACTTCTCTTGTGAAATAAAGTATCCTTCAGGACTTTGCTTGACCTGTAGACCTAGGAAGTATGTCAGTTGACCAACCATGGACATTTCAAACTCTTCCTTCATCACTTTTACTAACTCGTCAGTGTATTTCTGTAAGGTTGATCCAAACACGATGTCATCAACATAGATTTGGGCAATGGTTACATGACTTCCAGTAGTTTTTACGAACAGGGTTTTGTCAACACTTCCTCGTTTATACCCATGCTGGAGCAGATACTGTGTCAGTCATTCATACCATGCCCGTGGGGCTTGTTTGAGACCATAGAGAGCTTTTCGAAGCTTATAGACATATGAGGGATGATCTGGATCTTCGAAGCCTTTAGGTTGAGCCACATAAATATCTTCATGGAGATAGCCATTCAGAAATGCTGTTTTGACATCCATCTGAAACAAAGTGAATCCCAAAATGCATGCGACAGCCAACAAAATCCTAATTGACTCGAGTCTAGCTACAGGAGAAAAAGTCTCATCATAGTCAATTCCTTCAATCTGAGTATACCCTTGAGCCACTAACCGAGCTTTGTTCCTTGCTATATTCCCTGCTTCATTAGTTTTATTTTTAAAGATCCACTTCGTTCCAATTACGTTAACACCATCAGGTCTTGAAACTAGATCCCAGACATGATTCCTCTCAAACTGCTGTAGCTCCTCCTGCATTGCCTTGATCCATAGATCATCCTGTAAGGCTTCTTTAACATTTCTGGGTTCTATCTTTGAGGTATAACAAGCAGACCCAGATACTTCTGTCAAATTATTTCTTATTCTGCTCCTGGTCTTCATCCCATCTGATGGATCTCCAATAATGTTATCCGATGGATGGTTTTTCTGAGTTCTAATGGGTTTGTCTTTACCTGTATCATTTATGAGGTTTGTCTCTTGATCCGAACTTTCTAGATCTTCATCTGACGATTCCTGTGGTTTGGGCTGACTGTTGCTATTAGTGGCAATTGGATCACTGAGAGGAAGTTCTGTCATTGAATCTGTCACTGTTGTGTCTACTGACTCTTCTGGACTGTCATCTATAACCACATTTATTGACTCCATCACATATTGAGTCCTCTTGTTGTAGACTCTGTAGGCACGACTGTTTAGAGAGTATCCAAGGAAGATGCTCTCATCACTCTTTGGTTCGAACTTCCCTCTTTGTTCTCTATCAGCTAGCACATAACACTTTGTCCCAAACACATGAAAATACTTCAGATTTGGCTTCTTACCCTTCCAGATCTCATATGGTATTTTGGTTGTTCCTAGTCTAAGATAGACCCTATTTATGGTATGACAGGTTGTGTGTACTGCTTAAGCCCAGAAGCGCTGCGGCAGATGCGAGGCATGTAGCATAACTCTAGCCATTTCTTGTAAAGTTCGATTCTTTCTTTCCACTACTCCATTCTGTTGAGCAGTTCTAGGGGCTAAGAACTCATGTGATATACCGTGCTCGGAGCAGAAGTCTGAATATAGTGAGTTCTCAAATTCCTTTCCATGATCGCTCCTCAATCTCTGAACTTTTATTATAGACTCATTCTTTTCCTTCTGAACTCTTATACACAGAGTTTTAAACGCCTTGAAAGCTTCTGTCTTTTCTCTCAGAAAGTATACCCAGCTGTATCGAGAGAAATCATCTACACACACAAATATGTATTTCTTCCCCCCAATGCTTTCAGTTTGTGTTGGCCCCATGAGGTCTATGTGGACAAGATCTAGGCACTTCTCAGTGGTGATGCCTCTTACTGCTTTGTGTGGAGTTCTGATTTGTTTCCCAATAGCACATGCACCACAGATTTTTTCCGGATCTATTCTGATCTTAGGTACACCCTTCACTGCTTCCAGTTTTATCAACTTATCCATATCTCTGAAGTTTACGTGACCCAGTCGTCTATGCTAGAGTTTTGATTCATCAGATTTGGATAAGTGACAAGTAGTTCCATTTGCCAAGACGTAACAATTGTCTGAGGACCGAGTTCCTTCCATGACTAGTTGATTTGCTTTGTCACTAACTCTGCAGCAGTTACGATCGAAGCACACATTCCAATTTTGATCACACAACTGACTGATGCTAATAAGATTCGCTTTCAACCCACTGACAAGCAGGACTTCTTCTAATTGAGGTAAACCTGGTACATTTAGGACACATTTCCCAACTATTCTCCCTTTTTGTCGCTCTCCATATGTTACAGCTCCACTGCTGGGTTGAACAGCCATTAGACACTTCACATTTCCTGTCATATGTCTGGAACACCCACTGTCAAAATACCATCTAGCGTCAGTTGTAGATGCAGTCAGAACAATGGTGGGGTAGCAGATAACTTCTGACTTCCTGACCCAAACCTGTCGAGTGAATGGTGTAATGGTCTTATTCTGATAGTTTTCCTTCCTTTGATCTCTGTAGAAAAAATAACACTCAGGCCGAGTATGACCTTTCGTTTGACAGTAGTGACAAACAGGGGTGTAATATTTAACTTTGACAATCTTATTTTTAAACCTTGAATAATGAGATTGATGAGTTAATCTGCCCAGGCCAGTATTAGTAGTCTGGTCGTACCTCCTTCCCTTGTTCTGCACTGACTGAGATGACTGTCCTTGTTCATAGTTGTGATCAGTTGTGATCTTAGACATACCCTCTTTGATGAACTTAGGTGCGTTATTCGAAGATTCACCTCGTTCAAATCCCAGACCCTTTTTGTCATTAGGATTTCTGCCAGAGTCTAGAATCTTATATAGGGTAGATGTGGTGTCCATCATCTGGATATTTTTCTTCAGACTCTCCAATTCCTTGATCAGTTTTCCTTCTCTGGACCTTATCTGAGTGATGAGATCTTCTTTTATGACTAGATCTGTATTCAGTTTCTTTAGAAGATCATCTCTTTGCTTCAGCTCTTCATTCAGATTCTTATTCACTTTCACAAGTTGTTCCCAGCTAGCAACTAGTTTTGCAAATTCTATTTCAAGTTGAGTATGTCTCTCTTCAAAATCATCAGTTGATATGTACGTTTCTTCATCTGATTGATCTTTGTCTGACTGAAGTTCTGTAGCAGTAAAGAAGGCTACAAAGTTTCTCACATTATCATCTGACTGATCGTTTGATGTTTCCTCCTCATCATCGCTTAAAGTAGCTACCAACATAGCCTTTTTCCTTTTGAGATACATTGCACATTCAGCCTATATGTGTCCATATCCTTCACATTCCCTACACTGCATTGACCGGTTGAGAGATTTACCTGTGTCTGCGGAACTGTTTCTGTTTTGTCTGGTTCGACCAGTCTGAGATTGATTGTTCTGAGAGAAAGTTGATGTTTCAGCCTTTTGATATGAGGAGTTGTTGCCTTTGTATTGTGTCCTGGTAGACTGACCTTGTCCCTTTCTGTTGAAACCTTTTAAGATTTTCTTGAAATTTTTGGTTAGAAGAGCCAAGGTTTAATCATCTATGTCGTCTGTGTCCGATTCTCGATCAGCCTCAGCCACAAAGGCCACTGACTTTCCTTTTCTGTTACTTCCAAGATCATCATCAGCAAGAACTTCTAGTTCATATGTGTGTAAGCTTCCCATAAGTTCTCCGACAGTCTTCTTTTCCCAACCTGTGTGTTCCTGAATAGCAGTTACTTTCATTCGAAAGCGTTTAGGTAAAGAGCGAAGGATTTTTTTGACCACTCTTTCATCAGTGAAAGGTTCTCCAAGGATTGAGGCTCGGTTCATAAGATTCTGAACCCTACTGTGGAAGGTCGAAATGGTTTCTTCTTCAATCATTCTGAGTGCCTCGAATTCTGACAAAACCATTTGTAGCTTTGACTGTTTGACATCACTAGTTCCTTCAAATCTGGTTTCTAGAATTTCCCAAACTCGTTTAGCCTCTTTTACTCCTGTGACAAGAGTAAATACAGATTCATGCAAAGATCCTACAATAGAATTTAATGCCTTGTTGTTTAGATCCGAGGCATTCATTTAATCGTCTGTCCAAGTCTCCATGGGCTTATCTTCAGTAACTCCTTGTGCATTCTGAGTAGTGGGACGACTCCACCCAGTTAGGACAGTACGATAAACCCTGGTACCTTGTGCTTGAAGATATATCTCCATGCGAGCCTTCCAGAGAGAGTAGTTATGACCATCTAGTTCTGGTGGTTTCATACTTGCATCCATCCTGAATACAAACAACCAGCCGACAAACACACAGAAAAGAACTTGCGAAAGACAGAGAGAATGCAAAACTAAAAACAACCCGTCGGATCAAGTCACCATGTAGACTTAAAAGCTCTGATACCACATGTAATTTTGCATATTCTCTTTTTAAATAGATTAACAGAATTAAGCAACTGTCAGAGATTACTGATTGATTCAGTTACGAAGTCAGTCAGTAATAATAAATAGTGGAGAAGATGTAAGAGAAAGATAAGAGCACAAACCCAATGACACAGAATATTTACCCAGTTCGATACAGTGTGTATCTACGTCTGGGGGACGATCACATAGGCGTCCAATCCACTAAATCATAATCCAATGTACAAAGGTAGATATACAATAATCTTACCCAAGTGCCCCACACAAGGTACATACCAAGTCTACACAGGTTTAGTGGATTGTTGAAGATAGAGAGCCATGCATACAGAAGTCCAATGAAATCCCTTCACTTGGAGATCCCACTCTGATGCAGTCCACTTCAATGACGCTCTTTATAGTTGTTCCCACAACAGTGTGATCACAGTGTCCTTTCGTTTAAACAGCAGTGATTCTTCTCAAGTTCATCATCTTAATCACCATGAACATATTGTATTGAGAAGATACATGAAAATCAAAGATCTAATCTCATATAGCAGATGGGGAGTGTTTCTTCATATTTTCGGCGTAACCCTAAATCTCTTCGAGTGAGGGTACTTATAGATTCTTCAATAAACTCTCTCCATAAAAGACTTTGATTGTAGAAGGTAAGACTATAAAAGAGGAATGTAATCTCAGAAGATTAGGTCCATACCTTTCTTGAAAATATACGCTGATCTTCTTTCCAAACTTGTCTGATAATACCGCGTAAGACTTTTAGAAATCAGCTTCCTAAATCAGATCTTTAGTGTCAGTCCTTTTGTTGTTGCTTCTGATTGATCAGTCGACTGTAGAGCTGGACGGACAAACTCTAAACCTATCTTAGTTATGCCATAATAATATCGACAATTATAATATGGGGTTTTTGAACATTAAAAACACTAACATAGGCGATCCAGTTAGTGTCCTTAGGCAAACTAGTTGGTGCCTAGGCGGCCTAGTTGATGCTTAAGAGGCCTAGTCAGTGCCTAAGAGGCCTAGGCAGTCAGAGCCTATGCGGCCGCCTAGCCAGCCAATTGCCTAGGCCACCGATTATGGTGAAACACTAGGCGGTCGGCCAGCGCCTATGCGTCGATTAATCGGTGTCTGGGCGAGATTTTTAAGAAAAGAACATTTTTAAAAGACATAAAAGGACATTTTTATAAATTTATAAATTCAAATTTGAGTGTTGTTTGTCTCTCACATTGATGAACACGTACGGTAAATAACTAGGAAGAGAAGAATGTTTAGGAAAAATACACGGTAAAGAACTGAGGGGAGAAGAGTTTTTAGAAAAAAAAATAGATATTAGTAAAGATTAGATATTATAGTTTTTTTTTTTTTTAAAGAAAGGCAAATGGTGTCATTTTTGTAAATTAATAAGAATAAAAAAGGAAAAAAAATCTTAAAAGCATATAGCTTATTTTGCAATCATTATACCCTGCACCACGACGCACATAGCACTGTGCGCCCCGCGCCTCCTAAAACGACGTTGTTTTGGTAAGTTATGTAGGGAGTTGACGCGATTATGTACATTATGGTATATAATTATGTACATTTTTTTATACAATTATGTACATCCGAAACAAGAAATTTGTGTGTATTATGTTAAGAGTTTATGTGTATTATGTATTATGTTAGATTATGTGTATTATCTTTTCAAAAAAAAAAGTATGTGTATTTTGTTATACAATTATGTACATTCTTTTATACAATTATGTATATTCTAGTATACAATTATGTACATTTTTGAACATGAGGTTTTTTAAAAAGAAAATTAACCGCCGACACAGGAAAGCGAAATTTAAAAAAAAAAAATCCAAAACGATGTCGTTTTGCACTAGTGCGCACAATTATGCAATATGCACCCAGGTGCACGATATAAATTGCCCTTATTTTAAAATGCTACTTGGAGAATAAGGAAAAAAAAAATTTTTAACTTAAAATTTTTAGCCTAGGTATATATATATATATATATATATATATATATATATATATATATATATATACCAAAAAAAGCTATATATTATTGTTTAATAACTTTTAATTTTTAATTTATTGGCAACTTAGAGAATAAGGAAAATCCTTGGTTGTGAAAGAAGATCCTTGCCATTTGCTATGGACGAGGATGAAGACCTTCATCCATGGTTGTAAATTAAATGACGAAGACCTTCGTCGTCTTTGTCTATAATTGAGATGAGGAAGAAGATCCTTGTCATCGTCAATGAACAAAGACTCAATATAAGGAAGGTCTTCGTCCATGACGTACAAGGGACATGAATGAGGACTTTCATCCTCGTCTTATATGATTGTACAAAATGAGATTGATTTGCTTTTTTAGTTAAATAGGTGAACTATTTATCAAGACTATGTGGTCTAATGGTACCCGGGTTGGACTTCCATCTGGAAGGTTATGAGTTCGAGCCTCAATGAAGGTGTTATTGGTTCTTTGTGTTTCAGTACGTTGAGAACGTATATGAACAGATACTACAATGTAATAGGGCCAGTAACATTCAAAAAAACAAATGAACTATTTGTTACTTGTAATTTTTGTTAAAAATGTATTAATTTCATTTTATTAAACAAATTTAATTGGTTTATTTTAAACTTTTTAAAATTCAATTAAAGACTACAGTTGTACTTTTCTAAATAGGTTAATGATTTATTTAACACTTTTTTTTTTTTGAGTACTACTAAAAAGTTACAATATACCCCATATTTGGGAAAACCACTTCAAACAAATGTTATGCCATGGATTCGGGTCCACCTTGCCCAAAACGACGTAACTTTGTGCGTCTGGAATAACGATACTGTTAATCACACCGTTTCCTCAGCCAATGATATTTTTTTGTGAATATAGAGTTCAAATATTATGAATATACTCAATATAGATTCAAAAATTGTGTTATATTATTGATATAATTGTGAATATAGAGTTCAAAAATTATGAATATATAGTTCAAAAATTGTGAATATAGAGTTCTGCAATTGTGAATATTGAGTTATGTAATTTTGTATATTTAGATCTAAAATTATGAATATAGAGTTTTGCAATTGTGGATATTGAGTTATGTAATTTTGTATATTGAGATCTAAAATTGTGAATATTCAATTCTCAAATTGTGAATATAGAGTTCTAAAATTGTGAATATAGAGATAAAAAATTGTGAATATATAAGAACGAAATTTGAAGACAAACAACAAATTAACGGTAAGGAAGGTAGTAAATTTTTATTATTATTTTTTAAATTCAGACAGCGTCGTTTTGAAATAAAACGACGCCATTTTGGACCCGGGTCCACATCATTATTTACACATTTTTCTTTAAAATATATTATTGTTAATTATCATTATGGAATACTAAAAGTGAGACTAAAATGTAAAAATTTAAAGTGAGACATTTTAGTCGTGGAAGAATCAAACTTGACCTATTTTGAACTCAACCAAGAACATAAAATTGGAAAAACAAAATAGGTAGATATTATTAGAATTTAATAAGTGGTTGGATTCCAAAAAGTAATTTTTTTTTTAAATTTAAAATTGTTGTACTTGATTTTTAAAAAAGAGTGATAGAATTATATTGTAATCAAATATGTAATGATTTCATATTTTTTAAAAATTGATATGACATGACAAATTTAATAAATTACATTGAGACAGAATTGGCATCATTTGACCTTAATAAAGTGGACATCTTTTACGTTGTTTAACTATGTCTCTTGAATGAATCAGATGCCCAAAATTACAAATATTATTCATCTGCTCACTTAAATCATGAATAGGACTTGTTTACATCAAATATATTATTCCGGATTGAAATTTGAATGCCATTAAGAGAAAAATGAGTAGTTCAGTTGTCTACAATATTCAATTCAATAAATATCAATTTTGTCCTCAAGCGATATATTTTTCTATTATCGTATGTTTTTTTTCAAGATTTATATAATTGTAGTTAATTTCGTTTCTCATCCATGTTACCATTTCTTCAAGTGAAACCAAGATATACCACCCAATTCATACGTCAACTAAAACTTGCATACTTCAACTTTAAAAAATTGGGTGAAAAGGGATTAAACTATGCTTGAAAATGGAAACAAGAAATATAATGAAGAAACGGTAATTTAAAAAATAGACAACCAAACATGGAAAAATGTGTATATATATATATATATATATATATATATATATATATATATATATATATATATAGAGAGAGAGAGAGAGAGAGAGGATATATTTATAAATATTTTTCTAAATATGCATAATTACTAATTATTTTATAATTAAAAATATTATACTAGTATAAAAGTAGTGCATCAAATCACTAATAAATAGTTTAATAGTAAATACCAATCACCACAAAGTCAATTTAAAGTCAAAATTAAATACAATGTCTAAACTTTGAAATATTTTTAAATTTAAACAATTAAACATTCTAATTGTTTATATTTTCATTAATATTTTCATATAAAAAAAATACAGACTCTAGATTATATTTTCATTAATATTTTCATATAAAAAAATACAGACTCTAGATCAGACTCATCTAAAGATAAGTTACAAACTAAAGAATGATTCTAGACATTGAAAATTTGATGACATATCAAAATTGATATGTTAATTATTGGACATCATTTGGAAAACGATTATTTTGAATTTGGATGTTAATATATTTGAACCTTTTCAAGTGTATCTTGAGTGCAAGACTCTAGACACAATTATGTCTTCGTACATTTGACATAATATCATAATACTGATAGTATCTAATTTGTTTAATTAGATACTTAAAAGAGTTCGAACCTATAAATATAAGCTATCATTTGCAGAGATCACTATAAATTCTTTCTAAAATTCTTTGGAAGATTTTTGAAGTTTTATCTTATCTTGAGCATTTACATTCAGTCTTTTCAGGGAGATCAAGCTCATATATCCGACCCTTTTGTGGAGATCAAATTCATAAATCTAACCCTTTCATGAAGACCAAGACTATATATCTAGCCCTTTCATGAAAATCAAGCATGTTGAGCTAATCCCTAATTGAAGATCAAGCCACTTCATATTCATATGCCCTTTATTGAGGAATAAGTCATTTAAGTTCAAAGGTCTTTCAATAAGACAACCAATTGAAGAATTAGGGGACTATCAGAGATTTTGTACCCGCACTAATACTCATTATAACCCAATATCGAATTTTTAATTTTAAGATAAATTCAATTTTCGTATCTATAAATTTTGACATGTCTAGTGGGACATCTCTACCTCTCACCTCTTCACAATCACACATATTTCTACAAATGAGCTTATGGGGGCAAACCCTTAGTGAAATTTGAAAAGGTGGAAGCTAATATATACTCCTTTGCGCTTGTTGAAAATGTCTCATATCTTTCAAGACTCCTTGGCAGGATTTGAAATTGCCTCATTTCGTGTAAGACTCATTTGCACGAGCCAAAATTGTCTCATATTCCTCAAGACTCTTTGACATGAGTTGAAAATGCATCAGTTTCTTCAAGCCTTCGTACGAGTCAAAACTGTTAGATCTAAATAGTCTAACTATAATGAACAATAGTATACGAGAGATCTGACCTCGTATAAGAGCGGAAGTGTAGCCATGTAGATCTCCAGCCATAGTTGATGTTCATGTTGTGTTGCCTTTTAACGGTAGACTGTTAGCCATATTTTGCCTCATACCTGACTCAGAACCCTAGATGGTGTATTGGTGTCTACTGAGCAGTATGAGTACCATATGAATGTGCTATCTAATCCATCATCCTGTATCCCATCAATCCAGGATTATATTAGGCACAGAGTCTGATGGACTAACAACTTCTAGTTATTAAGTTCAACCAGACCACTTAATAAGCCTAGTCCACTTGCACCACTTAATTAAGGCCCTAATATATAATATATAATATAAATATATTATTAGGGAAAATCATACATTCTCCCACATGGTGCAAGTACTAGCACAACCTTCATCAAAGAACAAAACACACGAATCATAGTGACATGTTGATAAGTACATAATTCTTCATATTTATACCCCATGTCTATCCCATATTTAGCCTTGTTTTGCTTATGAAGTTTCACTATGTTGTTCAAAATGATCTTTATTTTGCTCATTTGATCCATTATGCACAATTCATTATCTTTGAGTAGAAATGAAGGATTTTAGATCATGTTGGATGCATTTGGAGTCAAGGGGAGTCAATGTGAAGCTAAGGAGATGGATGCAACACTTCCAATGGAGCCAAAGAGTGATGCTTTCAATGGTGTTGATCATATGGACAAATTAAACCAAGGCAAAAGTGGAACAAGTGTCAACAAGCTGAAATTCTCGCATGGATTGGCCACTATTCTGTTTTCGAGCCATATCTCGGTCTAGAAGTGTCTAAATGAAGTGATTATTTCACCATTGGAAAGAATACTCGAAGAGCTACAACTTTCATGAAGACATCAAAGCCTAATTCTGAGCATAAAGTGGTCAAAATCAGCCTACAAGTCGGAGTTGCGTTGGAGAGAAGCACTCGACGCGTCGAGAATTTTCTCGACTCGTCGAATCTTGGCAGTAAGGCCGCGATTTTCATTCTGTAAATGCTCGACGCGTCGAGAATTACGCTCCACGCATCGAACCCCCCGCCTCTGCTCCTTTTTAGCTGAGTTTTCACTCATTTTCTACTCGGTTTTGACCCATGGTTGAGCCATAACTTCTCTTTTTCACTTCCTTTCATATTGTAGTGTTAGATTAGGTTTAGATTTAGGTTTCTTAACATATTTCAAGCTTGTAATCAAGGATTCAACACTTGGATTCCAACATTTCGAGATTCTACCATCCAATTTCTTTAGAGAAGTGTTCCTTCCTTTTATCTCATTGTTTTGCAAGATTTATGCTTATTACTTGTGTTTTTGTGTTCTTTATGCTATTTAATAATGAGTAGTTAGTTTATGGACTTGAGTTAGGGTTGTATTATCTATCTTGATGCTTGATTTGTGATTATTGCAAAAAAGGGAAGAACTCCAACCTAGGGTTCATGTGTTTGTGAAGGTTTTGTATTTATATCTTGTTAATGTTTGATGTACACATTCATTAGCTTGTTTTTGGAGGATTCCTTGCCTCAACGAGAGTTGGGTGATGAATCCAAGCCACCCCTTGCATAGACCCGATTTCTTCCTACGAAAATAGGGGAAATTGGGGGCTTTAGATGCTTTGTGTGCTTGATGGACTTGAAATTGATTTACCATGAAGGTGGGGCAATTCCTTGTTCTAATCCTTGTTTATTAATCACGAGAATGGTTCGTAGACTAGGATACTTACGTGCATTCCCGCTTGTTTCCTTGGTTACTTGTTCTCCCTAATCCCTTATGTTGTTAAAGCATCTAGATGATAATGCTCCCTAGCTTGAGTCATATCTCTTTATTTTGTGTTTATCTTTGTGTATATGTGTTAGTCTTATCATTTCCTTAAGCTTGTAGTTTGCTTAGCTTCTTGTTGATTTCCTTATGCTAGTGCCTAGTTTATTATGATTGCATATTGCGTGCCATAACCCCCAATCCCCTGAGGACGACATTTCACACCCGTACACTCACCACATCTTATTTTTGCTACATCACATGTCCTCTATTTAATCAGAGTAGTGTCCATTATGGTCACATGCATTTTAATTCTCCAACGTAGGTCCTTTTTGAACAAACCCAACGTTTATTCTTGGTACCTAAGGGATGTTTCTCAAAATACATTATGTGCACAGCTAAAAGAGAAACACATCCAAATTGTACAAAAGAGTACACTGTATGATCTCTAAAACTTTAGAAGCATGCCTTAAGTAGAGATCTCTTAATGTTAGCATAATGCTAACTATATTCTATGACTTCTTTATAAGTTAACTTTAATCACTACCTCTAATAGCTAAGAGCTTGGAGTTGACACGTCTGTCACTCCCACTCATCAAAAATAGCCAAAAGATAGTCAAGTCACCGAAGCATTCCAATAACTTAGACAATAAAACAAAGGTCTAAGTCCATGAATTTGGAATCTTAATCATACACCATAACTTCCCAAATAACTTCAATGTCCATTTTAAATGAATTAAACATAATGAGTCTGTCTTATATGTCTCACAAAATTGTTTAGTGCCTTACAAACCAAAATGACCCAGGATCAATTTTGAAGAAACTAAAGACTCTATTAATCACGGAAGAATTTATTAAATGACAGTGCACCACAAGTTAAATGTTTTTGTTCTTATAAATTCCTTAATATTGTTGCAACATTTTCATAAATATGTTGCACAACCAAATGTTCAATAATTTGAACTTATGAATTTATATGAACAAATACAAGATTAATACTTGTGGAATCTTTTGGATTTATTGTTTAACATACAACCCAACTTGGAATGTATGAATACAATTATTAAATTCAAAATCTTTAGTGGAGTAACTTAATGATCTTTTTCTAAATGATCACTCCCACTGATTAAAATATTCTTCAGCGAAATTAATAAAGTTAACTTAATAATATACATACTCATAATTGATTTGACCAACTAACAAATGAAGACATAATTCCCCACCATTAGTTGGACATACTAATTAATCAATTTTTGGTTCCAATTAAAGTCCAACTAAATAATGAAGATATAATTCCCCACCATAATTGGACATACTAAAAAAACAAAAATGCACCTTCCAAAACCAAGTTAGAGTTTGGCGCAAAAGATATATTTTATTATTATTAATGATGGAATCCAAAAGATGTATGTCAAATCATGTAACTTACTACAGTTAGTCAGAAGAACTGAGCAAGATTCGTGGATTAATTAATAAAAGTGGCTAAATTTTGGGAAGTGACTGAAAACATGTTTTGCCAATGCAAACCATGAAACTTAGAATTATAATTGAGCTAAATTTATAAATTCTAAGAAATTGTGATAAAATTATTATCTAATGGGTTGAGGGATTGATTGACATAAAACTTGCATGTGGGCTAAAGTTTTAATTCTATTAAATCCAATTAAGAAACCCTTATAATAAAATTTTTCACATTTACTGAATAGCTAGAAGAATCTAGTGACATAAAACTTGCCTGTGGGCTAAAGTTTTACTCAATTAGATCCAATTGAAAAATTTATTTATGATGAAACAATTATCAAAATTAGTTGAAGAATCAAATGACATAAAACTTGCCTGTAGGCTAAAGTTTATTCAATAAGATTCATTACAACTATTATGATTAAAAAAACTTAAGAGTTCATGTTCATTTTCTTAATCCCTGTGGGCAAATTAAGAAATATGATCTAAAGTATACATCATAAAATTAAACTTCATGATAGAATTGGAAATTATTTACAAATAACCATAAAGTAAATAAATTAATTTATTTCTATCATCACTGATAAAACTACTCAACTACATTCCGATACATAATTGCCTGTGGGATAAATTATGATCGTAAGTGTTTCATCTTAATTAATTATACAAATTGAAATTGCACCGTGACACTTGAAAACCAAAAGCAATGTATTTTTACTTGTTATTTAAGTTATGCATCAGTTACGTTCATTAATTAAACTCGTTTAAGCAAGTGTAAATAATAACTGCAGAAAGCATAAAGTAATGTAAAAACACAAAGAAATTGTTACGCAGTTCGGAGCTTCTTCTCCTACGTCTGCGGGCAACCCACGTCTGCCCAATCCACTATAGATGTTCACCAAAAGGAGTATTACAAGAGGTAAATGTAGATGGCCTCCAACCTTTACCACTACCACTCTTTCTAACACCTATCCAGGACTGACATACGAATACCCGAACAATCTTCACAAGATACTTCAGTAGTACCATGTACTGATCATGTAGTACAGATTAAATATTCTTAAGAATTAAATATAGAACATATTAAAATAGGAAGCTTTGCAAATCAGATGTGTGTTCAATATATTAATCTCAAAAATCAGCAATGTCTTCTTTCGGACAACATCCTTTTATAGCAGATATTGAGCTTCATTTGTGATCCTTAAATGTAGCCTTTTTCCTTGTTCGAATAAACCTCAGCCACGTTCTTTTTTATTTCTTTGAAAGCTTCATACGTAGACTTCATTCTCCAAGACATACCATCCACACATTTAGATATCACATGGTCCAAAATAGAATTAATTCTAACAACTCTAATTAATTTCTTTAATTAAAAACTAATAAAGCTACTACTAAATAACATAGCCAATAAGTTTAATGTGTAAATAATTTTACACTTACAATCTCCCCCTTTGGCATTTTATTTATGAAAATTTGAGTATCAAATACTTTGGGCAAGAATCAATTTAATTTTATTAATAGCCCTTAGTATAGGTACTGAACAAGACACAAAGGTATAATAACGAAAAGAAAATAAACTTAATTCTTTTTTGGACCATTTGTGAATAGTGTACCTGATTAGAATTCTTCAAGCCTTGGATCACACACAGTAGAATCGAATACATAGCAGACCACATCATAATTCAACTTGTTCATGTGAGTAGTAGCGTAAAAGAAACATCCATTCAAATTGTTAAGAGCACCAAAGAAACTACTACCCCCCCCCCCCCTAACAAATATAATCCTATTATTTCCATAAAAATTAACAGAACACGTCCAAAAATATGCCACTGTCAAACACTCCATAATAGTCCTATTATTTCCATAAAGGCAGAAACTTCCAAACTTCCAAAAGAAATATCATACTCCCCCTTACTCCAAAAACTCTCCCTTTTTACCAAATAAATGACAAAGGAAGGTGAACACCATAATTGTGGATTAGTTTTACCGTGCAGACGGGGTGCCCGAGTCTGAACCATCATCTTCGTCTTCAGAACGGGCATATATATCCTCCATGCGAGCAATTTCCTTGAGCTGAGCATCCCGTAAATTTTCAAGCCCAGAAATGGTTGCTTGTTGAGAAGCAACTGATTGACGAACCTGAGCAATTGAGGCCTCAAGAGTTATAATGATTTGTCGACGATCAACCAAAGTTTGAGGTTCTTTGGGAACCGATCTGGAAGCCGTAAGTGAGGCAGACGTCGTGTCAACAGACGAAACTGGAGCAGAAACCAGTGGAGTTGGTGGTGGAACGTCAGGAAGCGTATTGAGAGACGCTCGATCATCATAGTGGCCCTTTTGTGTGAGACGATCATCGTACTGATAAACATTGTCATGAGCGGTAATAACTTATTCCTTATACGGCCTAAATCCATGCTCTTGAAGCACTCCAAAAATTAAACTTGGATACGGTAGATGGACCTTAGCTTCTTTCTTCTGTAAAAAAGACATCAAGTGAGAGAAAATATTCACCCCGAGGTTGAAAGGGAGACGGTTTTTAATTTTGTAGAGCAGTCCAGCTAGTTGTTCCGAAACAAGATGACGACGCACTGCCGGGATCCAATTAACCGACGCAAGCCGAAGAAACACAGAGTAGACAGTAGTGAGTTTCAAGCTTGAGATCCCTTCACTCGGCCAAGATATGTCTTTGTTATGAGTCAGTGCGGCAGCCAATAAGTGTGGATTTGGATCCGGAGCAGCTGGGTGATTCGGAGTGCCTAGGTAAGCATTGACCTCCATAGGCCCGAAGGGATACCACTTGCCCCGAATGAAGATTTGATGAAACCGGGCAGATCCTTCAATAGAAGTGTCCATGGTAAGATTGGTATAGAACTCGGCTGTCAAACCAGGCTGAGTAGGGACCAACATGGCTAAGAGATGCGAGCAGATTCTGATCACGGAGAATAGGTATAATGTTGCATTTTGCAGCCAACTCCTCTTCATTAATAGACTTTTCAAGGATGAATTCTCGATTAACATGGATCTCCCAATCGGCTAATAAATCAGGTGAGAGAAGTTGTGGCTTATAAGGTTTGCGGGACCCCTTTAATTTTGAGCCGGATGGAACCGGTACAGTTGGTGATTCAGCAAGAGCTCGTGACCGAGTAATTCTGGGTGGAAGTGTGGAACCCCTCCTTTGATGTTTACGGTCAGATTGAGTTTCCACATCATCTAAATGAGACAACCTCCTCTTTTCTGCAGTACCTAAAACAAACAGTTTCTCCTTTCCCTTTCGGGAAGTTTTAGACAGAGGTACAGTGATGATGGGAACCGAGTCTTGGGTAGGTGAAACAGGAATGGGCGCAAGTTCAAACTGAGTTTTAGAAGCAGAAATAGTAATGGGGATTGAAAAAGCCAAACAAGACACGGGTTGAACAGAATTAGAGAGATGTTGGGCAATATTGCGAATAGCAAAAGTAGATGGCAAGGAATTCACCAAATCAGATAAAGCTACTAAATTTTCAGTACTTCTAGGTAAATTTTGAGTTAAAGGATCATATGGATCACCAGGTAAAGGCAGATTTTGAACGTCAAAATTATCACGAGATACGGTAGACACGAATTGATCAGGCAAA
The DNA here is from genome assembly GCF_001879475.1 of Ipomoea nil. NCBI lineage: Eukaryota > Viridiplantae > Streptophyta > Magnoliopsida > Solanales > Convolvulaceae > Ipomoea > Ipomoea nil. Next base: position 1,490,054 of record NW_017619471.1, read on the forward strand.
GAAACATTAAAATCAATTTTTCTAGATGAAGATAGATAGGGCACAATGTCTAAAGAAGAAGAAAAGACGGGAAATACCACATTGTGAGGAGATGCGAGAGACACAGGTTCCGGTAGAGAAGAAACTGAAGCAGCGGCTGTCACAAGTGGAATTGACCAGGGTGTAGCGGTGATGTGCCGAGCCAGTGCAAACATTTGTCTATGTTCTTTGTCTGTGAGACCTTTAAGGAGAAATACATCTGATTTGATTGCGGCAAGAACCCTATCAGTAGCTTCAGGGGATAAGGGAGACTCGGCATCGATTATCTTGTGAAAAAGAATCGCCCTTTCAGATCGAGATACGAAGGAGAGAAAAGGATTTTCCATGTGAGGAGTTTTAGTGAATAACAATGGTGGAAGATGACGGGTTGGAGGGGATGATGGTGATGACCTCGGCTTAGTGGAGACAAAGAGAAGACACAATAATAAATGTGTGATGTGATGTTTCCCTTGAAAAGGCGTGTGTATTTGATGGCTACAAGACATAGATGTGAATATTAATAGGTAGGTAATTGAGTGTAAGTAGGAGAAGATGTTGGTGTTTGACTTGAATGGGTCTTCTAGGAGTAACATGAAACGAGAAATAAAAGAAGCTTATAAAAAAATCGGGCAATTAAGTTCGAAGGATTTGCCAAAAAAAATTGTCCCTGCAAAAGATACTTACGTAACACAAAAAAATAAAAAATAAATAAATAAACTGTTAGATCACAAAAAAAATTCAAATTAAAAAAATAACTGCTTGAGGGAATTAGACAGTAAGAGTGCAAACTCCGAGAGCTGCTCGAAGTAGTTCAAACCTGGATTTGTCTAATGATTTTGTGAATAAATCTGCAAGATTTTTGTCAGTGGAAATATAGTCTAACGTTATTTCTTTTTCTTCGACTAGTTCACGAATGAAATGATGACGAATGTCTATGTGCTTCGTTCGGGAATGTTCGACTTGGTTTTTAGATATGTTTATCGCACTGGTGTTGTCGCAGAAAAGGGTCATATTTTTCTGATCGAAACCGTAGTCAGAGAGCATTTGACGCATCCAGAGCAGTTGAGTACAACAACTACCCGCAGCTATGTACTCATCTTCTGCAGTGCTGAGCGATATTGAATTCTGCTTTTTACTCAGCCAGGCAACTAGATTTTTCCCGATAAAAATGCATCCTCCTGACGTGCTTTTTCTATCATCGGCGTTACTAGCCTAGTCAGCATCACTAAAACCTGTAAGACTAAGATTAGTATCAGTGGAATACCAAATACTATAATTGAGTGTACCTTTAACGTATTTTATAATGCGTTTTACTGCCTTCAAGTGTGACTCTTTTGGATCTGCTTGATAGCGTGCACACATTCCAACACTTACCATGATGTCTGGTCTACTAGCAGTTAAGTATAGTAGACTGCAAATCATACTTCTGTACAAGGTGGAGTCAACAGAAGTTCCTTTGTTGTCTTTGGATAATTTTGTAGTCGTTGAGATAGGTGTTCGGGCATCTTTTGCCGATTCAAGACCAAATTTTGATATGAGATTTTTCGCATATTCGTTTGAGTTATAAATATCCCTTCTTTTGATTGATTTACTTTTAATCCGAGAAAGTAAGTCAACTCTCCGATCATGCTCATTTCAAACTCTTGTTGCATAACTTTGACCAGTTGGTCCGTTTCACCTGTCTGTGTGGACCCAAACGCAATATCGTCAATGTAAACTTGTGCAATAGTTATGTGTTTACCTGATCGTTTTATGAATAAGGTTTTGTCTGATCCCCCTCGTTTGTAATTATTCTAAAGTAAATATTGGACGAGTCTTTCATACCAGGCTCTTGGGGCTTGTTTTAGCCCGTACAGAGCTTTTTGAAGCTTGTATACATATTCCGGATGTTGTGGGTCTTCAAACCATTTCGGTTGTGCAACATATATATCCTCAGTGAGATAGCCATTTAGAAAGGCTGTTTTAACATCCATCTGAAAGAGCTTGATTTTTAGAGCACAGGCAATAGAGAGAAGCAGTCAGATTGATTCTAGGCGAGCTACAGGAGCAAATTTGTTTCGTCGTAGTCGATTCCCTCGATTTGAGAATACCCTTGAGCTACCAGTTTTGCTTTATTTCGAGCGATGTTGTTGGCTGCATCAGTTTTGTTTCGAAAAATCCATTTGGTACCTACAACATTTACATTATTCGGTTTAGGGATTAGAATCCATACCTTGTTTCTTTCGAATTGTCCCAATTCTTCTTGCATGGCCTTCATCCAGTGTTCATCGTTTTAAGGCTTCTTTGATATTCTTTGGTTCAATCTGCGATGTGTAGCAAGAGTATCCAGCTAGTTCAAGATAGTCGCGTTTTGGTTTACCTCTAGTTTTCACACCTGAACTGGGATCTCCAATCACGTTTTGGATCGGATGATTTTTCTGGATACGAGTTGGAACATCAATATCATCTTGATCATTTTCTGATTCTGACTCAGGTTCAGATTCAGGTTGATTGTATATGGGCAATGAGGTAGGTGACTCATGGTCTGGTTCTGGAGTACTAGCGTCAGAGGTTTTAGGACGGTTAGTTTCAGGTTTTGTCACTGGGTCAAGTTGGATAACTTCAGCAATCTCACTGGGTTGATCATCGATGACGACATTTGTGGACTCCATGATGGTTTTGATCACTTTATTATATACTCGATAGGCTCTGTTGTTGGTGGAATAACCGAGAAAGATTCCTTCGTCGCTTTTTGGCTCAAATTTTGAAACAGGATTCCTATCCTTTAAAATAAAACATCGTGAGCCAAAAATATCAAAATAAGTAATGTTTGGCTTCTTACCTTTCCATAGTTCGCACTGTGTTTGTGTTGTGCCTGGACATAGGTAGACTCGGTTGATGTTGTGACATGCGGTGTTTACAGCCTCAGCCCAGAACTTTTGTGGTAACCCTTTGGCGTTGAGTAATACTCTTCCCATTTCCTGAATGGTGCGATTTTTCCGTTCCACAACTCCATTTTGTTGTGGAGTTTTTGGGGCTGAATACTCATGTGTAATTCCTGATTGATTACAAAAGTCATCGAACAACTTGTTTTCGAATTCTCTGCCGTGATCGCTTCGGATTCTACTGATGGATTCATTCCTTTCCTTTTGAAGTTTTAACCCTAGTGTCTTGAATGCCTCAAGCGCTTCAGACTTTTCCCTGAGAAACATAACCCAAGAAAAACGAGAAAAATCATCAACACATACCAGTATATATTTCTTACCTCCAAAACTTTTTGTTTGAGTTGGACCAACGAGATCCATGTGAACCAACTCTAGGCACCGACTTGTGTTTATGGTGTGTTGAGCTGGATAAGATGATTTGATTTGTTTCCCAGCTTGACAGGAACCACAGATAGTTGACTCGACTTTCATCTTTGGTAACCCACGAACACCTTCTATTTTTACAAGTTTATCGAGAAGTCTATAACTTAGATGACCCATTTTTTGATGCCATAGCTCAGCTTCATTCATGTTGGACCTGCAACATAGCATATTATTTGTTAGAATATAGCAATTATCAGTTGACCGTTTACCTTCCATGACACATTGATTTGTTTTGTCCATCACACTGCAGCTATTTTTAGTGAAGCATACGTTCCAGTTTTGGTCGCATAATTGACTTATGCTGATAAGATTAGCGTGAAGACCATGGACAAGCAACACTTTGTCAGTTTTGGCAAACCAGCTACATTTAGAGTGCCTACGCTAGTCACCTGACCTTTGACACCGTCACCAAAGGTAACTTCACCTTTACTGGTGTTTACGTTGTTCAGGAGTTTGACATTTCTTGTCATGTGACGGGAACACCCGCTGTCAAAGTACAATTTCTCTTCTCTTCCTGCACTTTTAGAGTGAAACGAAACAAAGGAAATATAATCAGTCTTTTTAACCCAAATTTGTTTTGTGAAGGGTTGTATGTTCTTGTGCCTAAACTTCTCGATTCTTTGATCCTTGTAGAAATAGTAGCATTCAGGTCTGGTATGACCGCGTAACCTGCAATAGTGACAAACAGGATTATATAGTTTATAATGTATCTTATTTGCGCTTACTTTACCATAGGAGCGTTTCATAGTGCTGGATTCAGGGATGTCATCTGGATCAGGTCCGGACGCTTTGACAAATACGGTCTTATCTTTGGAGTTACTTCCAGTGAAGCCCAAGCCAAATTTTGCAGAAGTTTTTCTCCCGGAATCAAGAATTTTATCAAGTGTTGAAGTGGTATCCATCATTTGGATTTGTCGTTTGTAGGTGCTGAGCTCTTGTTTCAAGGTCTGTACTTCTTGCTGGAGTTTTGCTTCTCGGTCAGTTGCCTCCTTAAGTAGTACATTGCCAGTTTGTACTTTGTTTTGTAGTCTTTCCTCTCGATCAGCTGCTTCTTTAAGTAAGACATTCATATCAGCTACTTGAGTTTGATATACTTTATTAGCATTGGTTACAATCTCTATCTTACTAGCTTGTTTGTAGTTCATTTTTCGTAAGGCTTCCCATTTGGAATACAACTTATTAAACTCAGCTTCAAAAGATAAAGTATTTAGTTCCACATCTTCTGCAGAGACATATTCACCACCTTCTGAGTCTTCAATGGGTTCTGAACAGCCAGTAACTCGTTCCGTAAAAGCAACAAAGTTACCCGAGATTTCTTCGACATCCGATCCAGTTGTTTCAACATCAGGCTCGTCATCACTCCAGGTAATGCTGACATAGATTTTTCGCGTCGAAGATAGGTAGCACACTCAACTTTTACATGTCCAAAGCCCTCGCACTCATAACACTTGATTCCTTTATTGTTGGATCTTTCTTTGGACTGTCCTGGACGTGAGACAGACTGTTTGAAGTTTGACGCCCCTGTCCTAGGCGCAGTTTTGGACGACGTTGCTCCCCTTTGTGAATATCTGTTGCGTGTGTTTTTGGATACCTGTTTCAAAATTTTGGAAAACTGTTTAGTCAAGAACACAACTGTATCATCACTAGTTTCATCTGAATCGGATACAACATTATTTTCTTCAGCGGCAAATGCAACATTTTTTTTGTTTTTTCGTATGATCAGTTAAAATTTCCATTTCATATGTTTTAAGATTTCCCATTAACTGAGTAACTGATTTATTCTCCCAGCCATCATGCTCTTGGATGGCTGTGACTTTCATTCGAAACCTGGGAGGTAGAGATCTCAGTATTTTCTTAACAAGCTTTGCTTGCAAGAGTGGTTCACCAAGGACCATTGCGCGATATGCCAGTTCCTGTACGCGTGTGTGAAAGTCGATGATTGTCTCATCCCCATTCATGCGAAGCTCTTCGAATTCTGACTGGACCAGTTGCAGCTTTGACTATTTTACCGATGTAGTTCCTTCGTAAGTAGACTCAAGAGCCTCCCAAGCACCTTTAGCTGAAGGAATACCTGCAACAATTGAGAACAGACTTTCATGCATAAGAGAATAAATTGTGTCTAAAGCCTTATCATTGTTTCCAGCGTTGGTTATCTCTGTTTGAGTCCACTCGGTCTCAGGCTTAGCTACTTCTGTTCCGTCAGTACTGGAACTGGGTTTAGTGGGATGTGTCCAACCTGCCACCACAGACCGCCACACGGCTTCACCTTGAGCTTTAAGATGCGTACAGGTGCGAGCCTTCCAATATGCATAGTTGTCACCGGTCAACTAGGGAATGATTTTAGTTCGATCCATTCAGTAACACTTAACACCCCGTGAGATCAAACAAATAAGCAACAAACAGATAAATAAAAAGAGCCGCTGAAGAGATGAGTTCAAGAGGCACAGATTCGCCAGATCGATAAACTAATAAATTAAGTCTACAGGCTCTGATACCAATTGAAATTGCACCGTGACACTTGAAAACCAAAAGCAATGTATTTTTACTTGTTATTTAAGTTATGCACCAGTTACGTTCATTAATTAAACTCGTTTAAGCAAGTGTAAATAATAATTGCAGAAAGCATAAAGTAATGTAAAAACACAAAGAAATTGTTACGCAGTTCAGAGCTCCTTCTCCTACGTCTGCGGGGCAACCCACATCTGCCCAATCCACTATAGATGTTCACCAAAAGGAGTATTACAAGAGGTAAATGTAGATGGCCTCCAGCCTTTACCACTACCACTCTTTCTAACACCTATCCAGGACTGACATACGAATACCCGAACAATCTTCACAAGATACTTCAGTAGTACCACGTACTGATCATGTAGTACAGATTAAATATTCTTAAGAATTAAATATAGAACATATTAAAATAGGAAGCTTTGCAAATCAGATGTGTGTTCAGTATATTAATCTCAAAAATCAGCAATGTCTTCTTTCGGACAACATCCTTTTATAGCAGATATTGAGCTTCATTTGTGATCCTTAAATGTAGCCTTTTTTCTTGTTCGAATAAACCTCATCCATGTTCTTTTTTATTTCTTTGAAAGCTTCATACGTAGACTTCATTCTCCAAGACATACCATCCCACACATTTAGATATCACATGATCCAAAATAGAATTAATTCTAACAACTCTAATTAATTTCTTTAATTAAAAACTAATAAAGCTACTACTAAATAACATAGCCAATAAGTTTAATGTGTAAATAATTTTACACTTACACAAATATAATGAAATTGCCTGTAGACTAAATTCCATCACATTACATACAATTAATCACAAATGATATGTCTAAAACTTTATGTGATCAAAATAATCCGCTTAATATATACAATTTTAACAGATTAAGGATGTTGTGGCTACTCTCAAACCAAATTAAAATTATAAGATCAGTAGACAATTATCAATTTATTGCCTAAACTTTGTGTGATTGAAACTAAACAATCTTAGGTAGCTAAATATGCGGTAGCATTTCCTTAATTAACCAAGATTGAAAACTCAAGATATTCCAGTAAATTAAAGATGCTATGACTATTTTTTAAAGGACCAAAAACAAATCATATTGGCAAGGAATACTTAAAATTTTGACAAACAGATTATACCAGATTGTGATGGGAAAATCTAAATATACTCCTAGAAAAAGTGGTTAGAGACAAAGACTCATTGAAAACCAATTTCTTAGGTAGAGTATCAATTTAAGGAGACTAGTGGCACAACTTAAAATTAAACATTAAACTCATATATTCCAAATAAATTGCATAACTTAAAGCAATTTACAATATTATATTTCAAAGTATAAACTCAATATTCAAACACCAATGAGTCCAAACCAAAAGAGACCCAACATTTTGAATAATAATGTATTGGATATATACTTTAATTTTTTTTTTTAACTGTAAGCCCATGCCAAAAATGTTTTAATGCATAAAGATCAAATTGATGAGAAATAACTGAATTTACAAGTTTAAACAATATCAAACCAAAAGGATATGCTATCATTTGTAAATCAAAATCTCACAAACTCTAATTGCATAATTAAACTTAATATTATACACTTAATGTGATCGAATGCATAAAACAATCTACAGAGTATGAACCAACTAAAGAATATGAATTTAAACCAAATATTCATTTATTCATACTTAACCAAATATGGGCAATCATAATTCAAAAAAACTAAATGAATTATGGAATTAATGGCAAAAGTCAATTGCCTAGAAAATATGTTTTTCCAAAATTACTAAATTGATTCAAAATCACTCTCCATAACTTAATTAATAATAATATTATTATTATTAGCAAAATTTCAAATAACCAAAATAGCAATAAATAGTCATACTAATATTATCACATTAAGTAGGAAACTAAATATGGAAAAACAAAGGTTAAAACCGCTAACATTTGTAAACGTTTTTGGATAAAATTTTGAAAACTTAATAAAATTTGAAGTCCAAAAAACCTTAATGTCAAGGAAATTATTTTCTGACTGGAATATTGTCATATAAATTTATTTGGAAACAATTTAAGATACATATCTGAACACCATAACAATATTAATCTTATCATTAATTAATTATTAATAGCAATAAGTAACATTATAATCACTATTAATATTAGTAATTACAAACTAAAGTATGGTAATGCACTTATAATGTTTTCATTTTTCTAAAGATAAAATATGTGACTAGTCCAAATTAGCGGTTAACTGTAACTGTAGCACTAATGATCAATAATAACCGTAAAAGATAATTAATGGCTAACCTTAATTGTGCAGACTGCATCTCCCCATTGCGCTAACAACGATGATGATCCACAGGAGAAGAAAAAACTCCAGAGTTCTCTCATCTTCACTGTCAGTGTCAGTAGCCTCGATGCAGCGTCCAATGGTACATTTAAAAATTTATTGGTAGGGCTTAATTACCAACATTAATAGTCATGTGAAATGAAATGGTAATCATGCCAATGTACCAAATATAGCAGATTACCATGAAATAATAATTATTATGAAAGGTAATAAAATAAGATTAGTCCCTAAACTTAATAACAGTAATTAATAATGCCGAATTTAACTTAATAAATGGCAAAATTGTAATTAAGGGATGCCAAATACGAATCTCAATTTTACCACATAATAATTAACCATGACTATTATGATACTTAAGGAGACTGAAGCTAAGGTAATAACCAAATTACCATTATACAGACAATATAACAACTATATTGCTTTTGCCATAAAATTAAAGACTTAATATCATTAAGGCCCTGAAAAACTATTGATAGATTAAAAATTAATCAACTTAAATAATAGTTATAATTCTTAATGGCCAAAATAACAATTAAATCCTTAATGTCTCAAAATAGGCCAAGACAATAATTATAGCACTTAATCACTCAAATTAGGCTCATAAACTTCAATGGCCCAAGTGAACTATAACATGAATGATAAATGATCTAGTACTGAAATAGACCAACTTAATATTATTACAAACGATAAATACAAAAATATGGTAAAATATGTCATTCAAGCATTACCCTCTTTCGCTATGATGGTTTTCCTGTTACCTGTGGGCCTTTGTAAGGAGCTGGAGACTATGATGAATGAGTATTGGTGGACCGGTTGTGTTGGCAATGGCAGAGGGATACGATGGAGAAGCTGGGATGGCTTATGTTTACCTAAGAAGTATGGGGACATGGATTTTAGAAGAATCAGAGACATGAATTTGGCCCTACTTGGAAAGCAGGCATAGAGACTTCTCACGAGGACAAACTCTTTTGTAAGTCGTATTTATAAGGCACGTTATTATCCTACCACTTCGTTCTTTCAGGCGGAAGCTGGTAGTAATCCATCGTTTGTTTATTTGGAGAGGGTTGCTAGAGGCAAAGGAGTTGTTGAGAAAGGGTTGTCGTAGAAGTATTGGTGATGGCCGAGCGACCAAGTTTGGAGAGGATCCTTGGTTACCAGATGTGCTGAAACCGTATGTTACAACATCACTACACGAGTCAGTTACCATTACTCCGGTCTCATCTTTGCTCAATGTTGGTGGGACTGGTTGGGACTATGATTGCTTTCGGGACATTTTTTATGCTCGTGATGCGGCACTTATCATGGAGCTTCCTTTGGGTACAAGATTACCTCCTGATTCATGGTACTGGGCCGATGATCATAAAGGGAATTATACGGTACGTTCTTGCTATCGGCGGCTAGTGGGGGAAGCGAATGACTCGCGCCCGTGGGCGAGAATTTGGAACTTACACGTCCCTCCAAAGGTGAGGAGTTTTTGTTGGCAGCTTGATTTTGAGTATTTACCTGCTCGTGATTTATTGATTAGAAAACGTGTTGCTTGCCAGATAACTTGTCATTTGTGCCATCAGTTTGAGGAACCTGCCTTGCATCTGTTTGCTACGTGCAGTGAGACAGTAAAGGTTTGGGCTGCTCTTGGCTTATCAATCGTGGCCACCGAAACTGGTAATGTCTCTGCTTGGTTTTTTGAGAATCTTAGTACATTAGATGGTGATAATTTATGCAAATTTGTAATGGCGTGCTAGGGTTTGTGGTGTAGTAGGAATGATTCGGTGTGGAGGAATGTTCCGTACTCAATGGATTTGATGTTGCGTTATGCTCTGTCTTTGTGGAGTAATTGGAAGTGTGCGAATGAGGAGGAAACACCCACTGGTCAACAAAGTGTAGAGGAGAGTTGGAGGCCCCCGTCCTTGGGCCGTATAAAGTAAAACATTGATGTCGCAATGAGTTCTACAAGCGGCACCATGGGTATGGGATGGGTTATTAGAGATGAAACGGGGGCTCTCATTGCTGCGAAGAGCTCAAACTATGTGGGGTTTTATGATGTTAAAGAAGCCGAGGCGGTGAGTATAAGGGAGGCTCTAAGTTGGGTCTAGGCTTTGGATTATGGAAATATTGATGTGGAAACTGATTCCCAGATTGTTTTTCATGCTTTATCTTTGCATTCTTATAACTCGCCTTTTAGTTTGTTAATTGATGATGTTTAAGAGGCTGCATCTTTGATACATGATGTGGTCTTTAGTTTTGCTAGGCGATCTGCGAATCGTGTTGCCCATGCTCTTGCAAGGGAAGGCGTTTCTTTGTCAGGTTGCGGGGAGTGGTTCCACATTCCTCCCCAGTTTCTTGCGAACACTCTTGGTTCTGAATTAATACATTAAGCTCTTATTCTCAAAAAAAAATATGGTAGTTAGTAATAATTAAAACTTAATAAACATGTTATAAATTCAAAAGGAGCTATAATTATTATTAAAAGAGCAAATACCAATTTTGGTCCTACGAGTATTAACAAAATGACAATTTTGGTCCCACATGTTTAACAAAATGACAATTGTAGTACCAATTTTCATCCACGACTATTGTTTTAGTGCCAAAATTCATCATGTCGGTCACCCATCCATTTAAGACATGCCGAAATCTAAAATTTTTAAGGGTATTTTCATCCTTTTCAACTTAAGATCCAAATTTGAGCATGAATAAAGAGATTTAATTCCTAAGATTCATCCCAATTCGCAATTTTCCTCATCATCCTACCTTAATTTGAAAAGGAGAACTGCGAATTCAGATCAATCTTAGGGCTTAAATTCATTTATTCATGCTCAAATTGAGATCTTAATTAGAAAATGATGAAAATACCCTTCATAATTTCATATTTCATCATGTCTTAAACGAAGTGGTGACCGGCGTGATGAATTTTGGCACTAAAACAATAGTCGTGGATGAAAATCGGTAGTAAAATAATAGCTAATGCTTATCGGTCATTATTTTGTGTACCGTGGTCCACAAAGGTCCAAAAATACATAAAGTGTATTATTCTAACTCATAAAATACATGATTCTAACACATAAAGTATATTATTCTGTCTCATAAAATATAGGCTAAAATGTCATCCGGCACCATGAACTATATCGGATTATTCATGCCGCACCCTGAACTTTCATAAGGTATATTTTGATCCATGAACCAATAATATTTTTTGGAAAAAGGGTCAAATAGGCCCTCGAACTTTAGCTTAAAAGTCAATTAGGCCCCTAAACTTTTTAAAGGTTCAATTACACCCATCAACAATTCATTTAGGTGCAATGAAGCCCAAAAATAAGTTAATGACCTGCTATCACAAGTCATTAGGGTTCAGGCCACCTTCTGGTGAATTTTCCGACAAAAAAAAGGTGACCAGCAACTGACCCAGATTTGCTAAAAATTTTGCCGAACACTTCTTTTGTCGAAAACTTCGCCAGTCACTTTTTTGTTTTTTTGCCAGAAAATTCGCCGGAAGGTGGCCTGAACCCTAATGACCTTTTGATAGCAGGTCATTAACTTGTTTTGGGGCTTCATTGCACTTAAATGAATTGTTGATGGGTGTAATTGCATCTTTAAAAAGTTTAGGGACCTCATTTGACTTTTAAGCTAAAGTTTGAGGGCTTATTTGACCCTTTTCCCATTTTTTTTTCATCTATCAGTTTTTACAGGTTACCTACAGGTTGCAGGTAATTTATGCTGACATGGATTTTTTTTTAATTACCAAGGGCGTTGTCCATCACGTTCTGCTTGTATATAAAGAAGTAGCCATCGTCTAGGAGCTCCAGCTGCCACTGCTCCTTCAATCTCTCAAGCTCTTTCCTCAACTCCCCTACGTTTTCCGACGGGTTCACCTCTACCGGAAACTTCTTCGTCTCGCATTGCGACGGCACCAATATACGAAGCTTCTTCCATTCGAACTGTTCGTGTTCTTGGATAATCCAGATGAGGCTGTTGTAGTCGCGGGTAATGGCCTAAAGCTCACGTCCACTTTGGAGTGATCGGAGAGTTCGTAGTCATGCAGTGTCCAATAGTCTAACAACTCAACTCCGTTCGTGTAAACCATTATTCTACTCACCGGAATGCCGTCCGTTTCTTCAATCCTCTCTTTCAACTTCCTAATGGTATTGGTGGCCGCGGCGGCAACATGCATCTCCTGCTGTTTGTCTGTATCTGAATCTGAGGCGGCCACGACTAGCTGGACGTGGGAATGTGATCCTCTGACCATTTTTCATTCCCTTATCGCCAAGAACTTCCAATACCTTCTTCTCCTGCACAACCTTCTCACCCTTGCATTGCCGGCACCTGTTTTTATCGCTAATAGTTTTGCCAGTTCCCTTGCATTCATTGCAGGGATGTTGAAAGGAGGCTTTTATGTCAACCCTGAAGCTAAGCTGATGTTCATCATTCGCATCCGTGGGTATGAACACTCTTCTATTTTGTGTTGATCATACAGTGCTACAGTTCCTTTTAATTTACATCAATTCATTTATCTTGCTTCTCATGTGATGGATTCCAGTATCAATGCCATGCACCCAAATACTAAAAAGATATTGCAGCTTTTCCGTCTAAGACAGGTGAATGGTCTATTACTTCTTTGTAGAAAATTTTCTATGTAATTGTTCTGATTCATCAACTTGATTTCAAAGGTACCCAAATTTGAGGAGTGTAAGGGAATTGATTTACAAGAGGGGTTATGGCAAGGTGAGCAAGCAGAGGAATGTCTTGACAGATTATAACACTGTTATTGAACAAGTATGCTTGCTTCCACAAGTTAAGTTGCATTTTTTTCGATAGACTGTGCCCACTTTATGGATTCTTTTTTATTTTTCAGACTCTAGGAAAACTAGAGCATGTCATTGAAGCACCGGATTTCAGATTTGGACCCTTTACCCTTGCACTTTGGGCATAGCACATTACGGGACAGGCATAGCTTCTTCGATCTCGAACTTTAAAAGGGTGGTTCTTGATTCTGGCTTTACGGTAAGTCTTCTTGAGATCGTTCTTGTGAACTCCCAAGATCTAATAGTATTAGTGTTATCGCTCTTCTTGGGCGCTCTCCCAAACATCTTCTCCTCCGATTTCTTCGAATAAAAAAAATAGGGGAACGATTGTGAGAGTGTGGAAAGAAAGAAGCACATATGGGGAATCCTTCTCTTATTGAAGTTGCAGCAATGGACGGTTCAGATTTACTAATTTTATGCGGCCTATAAAAAAGTAGTATGAGCTATAGGAGTTGACTTAAAAAAGGTCCACAACTAATAACTTGTGCCATGTCAGCATAGTAACATGAAAACCTGTAAAAAATGTTAGATGAAAAAAAATTATTAGTTCATGGATCGAAATATACCTTATGAAAGTTCAGGGTGCGGCATGAATAATCCGATATAGTTCATGGTGCCGGATGACACTTTAGCCTAAAATATATTATCATACCCCAAAATTTTCATTATTCTAACACATAAATACATTATTCTAACATATAAAGTACATTATTTTAATTCATAAAATACATTATCTTACCCCCACAATATTTATTATTCTAACATGCACGCGGAGTAAGATTTTTTTTTTTAACATCAAAACGACGTCGTTTTGGACCATGGTCCACACAATAATTTGTCAATGTTTATATCATGCGTTAGGGTTTACCTTGTAAGATAACTATAGTCGAACTATTTTATCTCCTTAATTTTTTTATCGTTTATTTTTGTACAAATAAAATTAATTTATAAAAGGGTGAATCAACGATTTGGTCCCTCACTTATTCGCGACTTGTCAATGTTGTCCTTGAATCACGTATTCATCGATTTAGTCCCCGAAAATAATTGTTTTTCGTCAAATCAGTCCCTATGGCCGTATTCCGTCAAGTCTCAGGCGAGAGCTCCGATTTGCCCTGGGCATTTTGGTCTTTTCACGCCTTCTTCTTCATTAATTCTGACCAAGCTTCGCCGGAGAAGCTCAAGCTCACCGGAGGGAGCTCCATCTCTTCTCTTCCCCACCCCAAAGCCTCCGGTGACCAAGTCTCACAACGTCGGAGCTACGAACCTCTCCGCCGAGAAAATAGTCTCTGGGTCCTCTCTATATTTTGTCTCCATTCGCCGTTCTTTTGATTTGAGGTTTCTAGGTGGGTTGCGTTTAACCATTTCAGGTTCTCCGCAATAATCAATCTCCTCGAGGTTATCTTTCTTGTCTGTCAAGTGTTAATGGAGAATCTTTGAACTTCTCTTCAAACGGTGCGTTTCAATACTTTTTCCGCAAAGGTATTTTGATTCGTTTCGAACACTGTTAAAAAGACTGGCTTTTGCTTCTTTTTTTTTTTTCTCTGTTTCATCTTCTCTTCTGTTCATAGTAAGGCTTGATCAAATTCGTCGATCTAGAGTGAGTTAAGAGAGCAGTGGGTTAGCTAAGCTCAGGGTACTCTAGCGTTTAGCCTGTCTTTAATCATGGCAATGGTGGAGAATGCTTCTCAGGAAACGGTGGTTAACGGCGGCAGAGCTGACGGTGATCAGCCGAAGAGTAACAGCGGTAACAATCTGATGTCGGAATCCAATGGCTTGTACATGAAGGCCCATCCTTTCCAGGCGCATGATAGCAACAACCAGCTGCACAAGGAGCGGTTGGATGATCAGCCGCCGATGAACGATGGCAGCAGCGGCGGAGAGGTCGATGTGAACGGCAGTGAGACTTGGTCACCGGAGGCTTTGGGGTGGGGAAGAGAAGAGATGGAGCTCCCTCCGGCGAGCTTGAGCTTCTCCGGCGAAGCTTGGTCAGAATTAATGAAGAAGAAGGCGTGAAAAGACCAAAATGCCCAGGGCAAATCGGAGCCTTCGCCTGAGACTTGACGGAATATGGCCATAGGGACTGATTTGACGAAAAGCAATTATTTTCGGGGACTAAATTGATGAATACGTGATCTAGGGGCAACATTGACAAGTCACGAATAAGTGAGGGACCAAATCGTTGATTCACCCTTTATAAAAATATATTATTAAAAAAATTCGAATAGAGAACTTTTAAATAACACCATTTTGATTTTTTTTTTCAATGAATAAATTTATAGGTACATAAATTCACTATGTAGGTACATAACTTTATTATTGTAGGTACATAAATTTATCATTGTATGTTCATAAAATTACTACTACAAGTTCATCACAAATTGTTAAAACGATATATTGAAAAACATGTTATTATGTGTGCCATTTAAAATATTTCAATGAGATTTATTTATATATTGATTTTATTTATACAATATATATATATATATATATATATATATATATATATATATATATATATATATAAGTGATAATTGATCAAATAGTGCAATTTTTATGTACCTGAATTGTTTATGTACTTATTGTATTATTTTTAGGAAAATGCTTAACTCTTTTATTTTTTTATTACAAAGGAAGGGGGATACCCATACAATCTATGCCTACACTGAGGCTCAAAACCTAGACCTCCCACATAGGAGAGCAATCCAATACCAGTGGACCACAAGCCACCAGTTGCTTAACTCTTTTATGTTTATCACTTATACTTACAAACCATGGTCTTTATTTTTATGTACGATGCGACATGGACTTCCATGATATAATTTGCCTTTAATAGTGGAGATCAGAATCAAATTTGAAATGAAGAATCAAAAGCCACAAAAAGTTAATATTTACCTCTATTTTTCCAAAAGAATTCATTCTAATGCGAACTGGATAAAAATGAGTAAAATAGGCAGAAGAAGCAAACTGTATGAGAGGAAATGTAGGACCTGAATAAGTCGATAAACATTCCAAATTTATATATAAAAAAATATATAAATAAAATGAGATTTAATTAAAAAAAATCCCCAACAAAAGAAAGAACGAGAGAAGGGAAAAATTCAAGTTATGTGTAACACACAGTTGGTTTTACGGCTTGGGGCAATCGATCGGCGGGCTAACACTATCGTAAAATATTAGGTTACCGAATGGAATTAACTTGTGGTGAAAAAGGAGCAGGGTAACTAGATGTTATTGAAAAATCTGACCCTTTACAAGATGATCCGAGGGTATTTATACAAGGAAATAGATCCCTTATAAGGGAAAAAGGGAGAAAAAATAACTAAACAAGCTTTGGAATCTACCATAATTACCACGGTAACGGCTTAAAATGAGAAAAGGAAGTTACTTGCTGAACAAGGAAAAGAATCTTTGCAGAATCCGCCATTAACCGTCACTGGAACGCGCACTCGGTCGGAGACACCTTGACTGCCTAGCTTGGTCACCCGCCTGGGCCAGCTGAAGCACCCAGATAGGGACACTCCGACTACTGAGCCTGGTCGCCCACCCAATCTCTTTAGAGAGCTCGGTCGGAGACATACTGACTACCGAGCCTAGTCGTCCATCTGAGCCAGCTAGAAGCCCGAGCGAGGACACACTAACCAGGCGGCTTGGTCTCCCGGGTGCTCGTGCTACCGTTGCTTATGAAGGGGACACTTTCTCTTCAACTGCTAAGTGCTCTTCTGAAGTCGGTCCTCACTACTCTCCACGCTCCCAGGCTGAGTGCCTGACTAGGGGTATCTATCATACACTCTCCTTAGAAGTTAAAACCGATTTGTTACCTCACGAGGTTGCTAGGAGTGTTTTAGCGTTAGACTCTCACAATAAAATGGATTACAGTAATATGGTTGAACACTCAAGCTATATTACTTTCGGCAAACTAGAACATATGGCGAGCAATTCGAAATTTTATCGGAAGTGTTGGCAGAATTTCGTAGGAAAAGAATGATTTTCCTGGAAAATAGGAGAAGAAAATCAACAAAGTAAAATGATTCTACTGTGAGAATCAATTTTCTAATTCGTCTATTATCCATTGTGAAAATACAATATATCAATTTCGATCTTCATCTCACTACGAAGAACCAAAATTTATGTTGACCCGACTCAAATCAAAAGTGAACCCCCCAGGCCACATATTTTTATCACAAAATAGCCACTTAAAATGACATTTTTTAAAAAAATTTCCAACAATTTGAGAACTTCAAAAAAACCTTTTTGTTTTCCCTCTTCCCCTTTAGAATATCAATTTTCTTGAAAGAAAAATTCTGCTAACACTTCCAATAAATTTTCAAAATGCTCGCGTGTTGTTCTAATTCACAATAAAATTTATATTTATATATATATATATATATATATATATATATATATATATAATTCATTTTATTGACTTATTAAACTCCTACAGGAAATTGAAATGGTATGAAAGGGCGACAATGGAGGGTGATGCATTTGAGAAGGCCGAGCAGGCATTATATTATATTGTAGATTGTAGATAGGTTTCTTTTTAGGCTGAAATAGGTTTTTCTATTGTGTAATGGGAAGCCAACGCAGCCATCACGTGTTTCCACCCTACCTACCTTGCTCCCATATGGGAAGCCTCTAATAAGTAATAACCATAACCACAAATATATACTACATTGTGGTCGAGCAGCATAATTGTGACTTCTCAAATAAAAGGTTTCAGGTTTAAACCTTAGTGTGAGGGCTTTGACTCTTTGTATTTTAATAAATTGAAAAAGTATGTATGCACAGATATTACATTATAATAGACTCAATAGCATTTCAAAAGATAATAATAATAGCCATGCCCACAACCTAGGGTTTTCTTTTGGTTTTCATTCCTTTTTTTTATTTTATATTATTTATTTTTGCCCAGTAAGGTTTAACTGAGATGTTCAAGAATATAGTCGGGTTGTATATTGTATTGTATGAAAACTTGATTTCAAAGATTAATATGGGAAAGTGAAACTTTTACCCGCTGAATTATAGGTTAATAACATTTTTTTTCTCCCGTATTATTCATGTATTCACATTAGTCCCTTTAATTATTTTAAAAATGATAATTTTTTCCCTTAGCTTGATATATTAAATAGACATTTTTATCCTTAAAATAAATATTTCATTCATTTTTCTTCTCAAATAAATTATGACCACGCTTTTGTTCAAATCGAACAAACACTATAGCAATCAAATCGAAAGTAAGGATGACCACTAATCTAGTTAATCTCCTCTTGTGTTCATTTTCCGTATGCATATGTAATGTGAATGTATAAAAAGATGATAATGAACTGATGAAAGTAGACTCAAAGAGAGAAATTAGCATCCAGAAGACCTTCTCTTTTATTGAATAATATAGAAAGAGTTGAGAGGCTATTTTGTAGAGAGAGAGAGAGCCAGGAAAGAGTCCAGCCAAGAGGAATGAACCACGGTTCGGTTTGAACTAAATCGGACATTGTAGCAATCGAACCGAAAGGTTCCGATTATATATGATTTAGAACCAGAACCCAATAATACACTATATTTTCATTTTGTTATGAACACACAAAAAATACAAGATTTGTTAAAATTTAACGACTATCATTTCTTTATTTAAAGAAATGACACTGTTTTCGGATCAAGGTCCACGGTATAACAACAGGGTCCATGGTATAACAATTATTGTTAAAGGCCATGTTTGGTAAAGACTTATTTGACCACTATTAATTGTTTGATTTAGTTAAAATGTCAATATAACTGTTTGGTTAATTAGCTTTTTACAACTTCAAAAGGTTAAAATTCAAAAAGCTACTCCAAACAACTGTTTTAATTAGCTTTTTGAGAAAAGAAATTATACCAAACAGTTATCAGCTAACAACTAATTTACCAAACACTTTTCTACAATCAACTAATGCTATCAACTATTTATAACATCTAATTAACACAATCAGTTAACAACTAACAACTATCAGCTAGCAGTCATTTTATCAAATAGGGCCAAAGTATTTAAGCGGCTAAATGAGATATTAGTGATATTTAATCATGGCGAACGTTTATTTCTTTACTTTGGAATGTTTTTTTTTTCTTTTTCTTTTTCTTATATCTTTTACTTGTCATCCCAAAACCCAAGACTCACCAGCCCAACGTGATGAGGCAGTAGGCCGAGAAGGTAGTGGTTCACTTGTTATACAGTGAACCATTGTCCATATATTATTGTGTATCATGATCATTTATTAAAATTATAGTAGAATTAAATGATATTTCAGTGTTACTATAATGAAACTAGTGTGTAAAAAATAAAATTAAAAAAATAGAACATATTATAGTTAAATGAAACTGTAGTATAATTAAAATAATACTTTAGTATTACTATAATAAAACTAATATTTAAATGCTACACGCTACTACATTGACCATGGTCCACAGTAAAATTTGCTTTTGTAGTTGGAAAATTTTATTGTGAACCATGGTGTATGTAGTAATGTGAAATATGAAGTATGTATCATTTTAATTACACTTTCAGTTTCATTTGATAATATTGCTATGTTTTTTAATTTCATTTTCCATCCACACTAGTTCTATTATAGCGATACTAAAGTAACATTTTAATTCAACTATAGTTTCATACTTTCATTTAATTGATAATTGATTGAGCTCTATTTTTATTTCATTTTCCACACACACTAGCTTAATTATAGTAATGTTGAAGTATTATTTTAATTGCACTTCAAGTCATTTGACAATATATGTTATCGTATGACTATGAATTTTAGTTTCATTTTTCACGCACACTAGTTTCATTATAGCAATACTAAAGTATCATTTTAATTATACAATAGTTTAATTTGACAATATTGTGCTATGTTTTTTAGTTTCATTTTCCAGACGCACTAGTTTCATTATAGTACCACTAAAGTGTCATTTTAATTCTATCATAGTTTCATTCGACGATCATGGACTATACAGCAACGTATGGACCATGGTCCACTGTATAACATCTGATAGTAGTTCAATTGTTATGCAGTGGACCATGGTTCACACAACGTTGTATGCATTATGGTCGTAAAATAAAATTGTAGTGAAATTAAAATAATATTTTAATATTATTATAATTAAACTAGTGTGTGAAAAATTAAACTAAAAAACAGAACTCATTCAATAACGTATATTGTTAAATGAAACTGTAGTATCATTAAAATGATAATTTAGTGTTGCTATAATGAAACCGGTGTGTGTGAAAAATGAAACTAAAATCCAGAACCATACAATAACATATATTGTCAAGTGAACCTGAAGTGTAATTAAAACAATATTTCAGCATTGCTATAACTAAACTAGTGTATTTATAAAATAAAACTAAAAAATAGAGCTCATGCAATAATGTATATTATCAAATGAAACAGTAATAGAATTAAAATGATACTTTGATATAATGCGTGTGAAAAATTAAACTAAAAAATAAAAAAATATTGTCGAATGAAACTGAAGTGTAATTAGAATGATACATACTTTATGGTCCATGCTGCTACATGGGCCAAGGTCCACGGTAAAATTTGTTGTTGTAGTTTTGGACTTTTGGTCCAAATGAGGGTATAAGAGTAATATTATATGTATTTTAAGAGAGAAAAAATTATAAGTAAAAAATTTCACAACACGAGATATTGATATATTATGATGGATTAATTATGCAAGTTAAAACTTATTCAATTTGATAATTAATTAATTATGATATATTATTAACTATCAGCAAATTCAAACAGCTAAAAGCTATCAGTTAACAGTTATTTACCAAACTGATTATTATATTAAAAAGAAAATTGTACTAAAAAAATGCAGATAGTTTTGGGGTTGAAAACGACGTAGATAAGTGCTCAAAGGATTTGCACGGGTCATCATCAAAAGTGCAAGAATGTAGAGATTAGAATAGATAGAGTTGGACATCCCGTCTTTACCACCTGGTCTAACAATCATAGTGTTAACTAAAGCAGTTGAAGAAAGAAAGATTGCGCAAATAAAGATAAAGGGGAATGCGTCTTTAAAAGAATATCAATATTTATCTAGTAATAATCCTGAATTACTAGTTACTACATACTATAATTATACCGTAAGTCATGATCCATATATATAACAAAATGAAATTTACTAATACAAAATTATTTTTAATGTGCTACAAATATGTAGTTAAGTATAAATAAATATGTAATATACTCCGTACTTAAAATCCATATTATAATGTGAACTATAATTCATAATATAACAGTTTTTCCTATTATGTATGGGTCAATATATGATACTATGACACAAAATAATATTGATGGAGTAATTGAACGAATGACCCATCCATTAGTGATTTGGATTAGATGACTTCAACTCATTATTGAGTGCCAAGGTCATCCTTTATTATAAACTTGGGCTGAATGAACCTCAGCGCATTGAGGTCCCTTGAAGCAAATTTTACTATGGATGAACCCGGCCGACACCCAACAGAGTAGTTAGCTAGGTTGAACCTACTCCACAACTTAAGGACACCACCTTTAGGATTTACTGTAACTAGGGGAGAATATAAGTCGATAAACTAAATATATATATATATATATATATATATATATATATATATATATATATATATATATATATATATATATATAGGGTTGCACTCAGGTGCGAATAAGTGCCCAAGAAGGAATATGCGAACGAATCAGCGCGCGACACGTGTCCAGATCTAATAACTTAAAAAAAAACGCGGTGGCATTTTCGTAAATAATTAAACATCGAAGTGCAAGTAAAATCACTTACAAGTGCACCTACTTTCACCTATAAGTGCATGTAATTTTGCCTTGTTAGCATTCACTTTCCGCAAACATTCATGCACCTGGGTGTGCTTATAACTATATGTGCAACTATTTATAACTATAGGTGCAACTACTTATAACTATAGGTGCACCTACTTTCACCTATAAGTGCATGTAATTTTGCCTAGTTAACATTCATTGGTCTGAGTTCAGCGGGTTGTAATACCCCTAAAAACCGCTCGCAAACATTCATACACCTAGGTGCAACTACTTATAACTATGTGTGCAACTACTTAGAACTATATGTGCAACTATTTAGAACTATAGGTGCAACTAAATGTTGATGCTCAGTGTAAATTTTTACTTGCACCTATAATACATTTTACATGCACTTGTAATACATTTTACTTGCACTTCGATGTTCAATTATTTACGAAAATGCCACCGCGTTTTAAAAAAAAATCAGTGTTTCTCATCCATTAGATTTGGACACGTGGATGGACAGAATTCATTCCTATTTCGCGCCTGGGCGAAGCATTCGCACCTGAGTGCGATTCTATATATATATATATATATATATATATATATATATATATATATATATATATATATATATATATATATATATATAGTGAAAGGTT
The DNA here is from genome assembly GCF_001879475.1 of Ipomoea nil. NCBI lineage: Eukaryota > Viridiplantae > Streptophyta > Magnoliopsida > Solanales > Convolvulaceae > Ipomoea > Ipomoea nil. The sequence goes on from NW_017619471.1 coordinate 1,512,513, forward strand.
CCCGCGCGGTTGAATGCTTCCCGTGCAGATGTGTGGTGGATTAATGTGCGTGAGATTTGTACTCAATGTGCATGAGTGTTGTGCTTAATGTGCCTGAGATTTGTACTTAATGTGCGTGAATGTGTAAAATGCAGCAGAAAATATTGATGTCAGCTTCTTCCCCATCCCAGTAGCTATTTGCCCCTCCCTGATGATGATGATGATGCCGAGACGGGCTATGGTGGTTAAGAATTATGGGAATAATACAACAGAAATCCACACTTAGCTGCTGTGCAAATTTTACTGTGCGCGCGTCATTTATATAAACATTCAACTGCACTGAAGGTAGCTGATAATCCAGAATCCATGGCCAAATTGAAGGAAGAAGTAACAAGAAGCTTGGGCATTAATGTGCGTGAGTTTCTGTTCTGCTTCCTTCTGAGCTCGTAATTCTGAAATACTTGCGCACATTAAGCACAAATCTCACGCACATTAAACACAATACTCAGGCACATTAAGTACAAAACTCACGCATATTAACATGACGCACATTAAGTACAAATCTCACGCACATTAAGTATAAACGTCACGCACATTAATCCACCACACATCCGCACGGGAAGCCACAAGGCATATTAGGTGAGGACCTAATCTTAGGTGTGGACGTGAGGACTAATCTAGAGCATTAAATCAGAATGATGTATGATTGAGATTAAAAGAAACAAATCAGACGGATTAAGAAAACAAATCCCTTTAAAATATTAAAATATATAAATTTAGGGTAAACCAGTCTTATTAAAAGATGTGCATTCCTATACAAACTGTTGTGCATTCCTATACTGAGTGTTGTGCATCAATAACTTCATTATTGTGCATTCAAACCCCGCCAAAAAATCATACAGTGAACATCCAATGTTCTACGATGCATTGAACTATGTGCTATAATGCACAACTCCCTAGCCTATAGTGCACAACTTACAACACTAGGTTGCACAATCAGCACACGAATGCACAAACGTACTACCCAGGCATTTATACATATACACGACAATCCAAATATAGACAATATTATACTCAAAAGAACAAGCGAAAAAAATAAAAAAATACTGATTAGTTTGCATGGGCGAACACTCAATCAATGATGAAGAAATCGCGGCTCCAAATTGCAACGGTGATGATCCAAGAAAATAGGAAACCAATTTGGCCAAGGATTATACATGCGTTCACACTTTAAAAAAAAATAGAAAAAGACACTATTATCCCACTTTAACAAAAAAGATCAATCCATGTCATCTCAAGAACTCAAATCTGGACCATCCAAATAAAAAAACAAACGCACAAGATTAGTTCTCACGTCCTCACCTAAGATTAGGTCCTCACCTGATCCGGATTATATATATATATATATATATATATATATATATATATATATATATATATGAGTTCTAATGAGAACGCTTGCTTAGGTGAGAGCGTGAGATCAAATCGTGTACATCCATCTAATATTATTTAATGGTCATGATTGAGTAATAAATATAGATTACAATGTATATAAATAAGAATAAGGGGTGAAGTAGTAATGTACCAAGAATCTTTATATGGTGAAAATTGCATTAAATATTATTTTCATATGAGTAGGAGGATTAGAACACGGTAGAAACGGGAGAATCATATTCTACATTCAAAGACCGAGGTTGAGCATAAAAAATACGTTGCCAATGACTTCTTCTCCTCCGTTTGCGACCAAAGGTAAGTTTGGATTATTTTTTTTGGTGTTTTATTGTTGTTTGATTAAAAATACGCTGAATAACCAGTGTTATGTGAAGTGGACGCGCACATAGGGTCTGTGCAGATTTTCGTGTGTTTGGGTGATGGGATGTGGGTGATGGTGTGTGCTGTGCGAGGTAAGGACGTGTGCAACCGTAATGAGTCGTCACTACCATTATAACTCAGGGACCAAATTCGCCATTTTTCTTTTTTAAAAAAAAATAAAATTGATTACTAAATATAACAAAAAAAAAAAAAAAGAAAAAAAAGAAACAAGAAAAACAAAAAACAAAAAAAAAAAACAAAACAAAAAAAAACCACAGAATAAAGTAAGAAGGCATATTTGAAAAACAAGCAAAACAAGGCATATTACTCTAGTAAACTAAACGCAAACACCTCATAGTTTGTATGCATACAGTTTACAACAGTAGTAAAAAAACATACATCACCATGAAAATAAACTAAACAATGAAAGTAACACCAATGTTACTTGAATTCCTTGTTCTTTTATATAAATGAAATTAATTTGAAAAACAAGCAAAATAATGCATATTACTCTATTAATCTGATTGCACACACCTCATAGCTTGTATGCAAACACTTAACAAAAAAATTTAAAATGTAACGACAAAACTAATTTGCACAATCCTGGTGACACGATACCAAACTCCGTAGAGCAGGCCTGATCGGAGAAACGAGAAGCGAAAAACGCAGAGAAGAAAAAAAAAACTAATACGATGGCGTCAACCCCCGAGTGGTAGTCGAACAAGACGGCCGCCGTAGCCCCACCACCGCCGTTGCTCGTCAGAGGAATTCAGCGGAATTTCGCCAAAAAAAGCGAACACCAACCACAACAACTCTATAAAATCCAACAATGCCGAGAAGACCCGCAAACGCCCGAAACTCGGAATGGAACAACGCCGATTACACGGTGTTGGAAGGTAAAACACTTGAACCCGATCAATATTCTAAAGAATTGATCGATATGCTTAAATTCCAATGCTTGTTAGGGGTATATTTGGATATCAAATGCGATACATACCCCGAGTTGGTAAAGGAATTCTACCACCATATGGTGGCCACTAAAAACGAGGATAAACTAGAGATCACCTCCAAGGTCCGGGGTGAGAAAATAGTGTTGAGTGAAACTCGATTGGCCAAACTCCTATAATTGACCACCACGAGCGTATCGGAATACGACCGAAAAGCTTGGGTTGGTACTCGGACATTGGGGTACAAGGATTACTTGAGCTATTTATTGGGAAGGGATGACAGGATTACCATGGCCACGAGGCCAAACAAACAATTGCTAAACGTCGAGCAAAAGCTCTTGGTGATGATTGTGACGGACAGCCTATTGCCCACCAATAATAAGAGCAAAGATGTTGGGAGTCTTGAGTGTACCTTTGCGTACTTCCTTAAACACAGGGCTAAGTTCAATCTACCCGCTCTCATGTTAAAACATATGGAGTTTTGCAAAACCAGGAACCGACTAAGCTTGCCCTATGGTATGATCCTAAGTTGGATCATGGTGAAGAAAAGGGTAGACGTGAGCCAGACTGAGGCTAAACCCATAGGCGGGATGATCTTCAATGCCCAAAACCTCCGTCGCAGCAACATTTACCATGTCGGTAAGGGAATTTACATCACCCTCGAGGAGGTATGTCGGAAGCCCGTAGCCGAGCATAGATTGCTCGTGGAACGGTTGGGCATCCCAAACAAGAAAATGAAGCAAGCCGTCCAAGAGGACGAAGGACAGGAAGAACAAAAAGAGGAAGACAATGAACCAAGCTACACGGACGCTGTAACACCCCGTGTTACGACCCCTAAACCAAATTAATTAATTAATTACTTACCCTAAAAAGGGAACTAAAATACATTAATTAACTAAAAAAGGGTCCACCATAGTCCATGGGCCCTTATCCCTAAAGCCAACCATTAGTCCTATAAAAAATAGAATTAGCTAATCCATGCCACTTAGACCCTAATTGGGACTCTTAGATATATAAATAGGGACATAGGAGGCACCTAGAACTCACACCATAATAACTTTCACCACACAAGAATTCCCAAGAATTCCCATAGGAGAAATCAAGAAAGATGAAATCTTAGAAAGATCCTTCATAGCCAAGGAATTTAATTAAGGCTAAGAGGTAACTCATGTCTCAACAAAACCTATTTTCCTTGCTATAATCTCCTTCTTTGGCTCCCTCTATATACTTGTGTCTTGATGAATTTCTTTATGATATTTGTGATATAATCTTGATTGATTGATGTGATGATTTTATGAGTGATCTTGATGATCTTGAGGATTAAAAAGAGGTTCTTGATATTTATGTGATGATTCTTGATAAATCTTGATGGTTCTTGATAATGAAAATAAAATATGATTTTGATGATTTGGTTGGGATTAGAGCTCTAGGTTGGATTGGGAATTGATATTGTGATGTTCTTGATTTATATTTGGGTGGGAATTTGCATGTTCGGGTGTTGTTCGTGTCTAGAAGTCATGTTAGGATGTGTTCAATGTGATTCTTGCTTTTGATCCATTAATTGCCTATGTGGTGTCGTTAATTGCGTTTAAAAGTGTCTAAGCATGGTTTCGGGTTCCACGAAGGATCCCGAACGCATAGTTGATAAAAGAGTCAGTGGGGGGTAGGTGGGGGTAGGGGTACCCGCCACCTACCCGCTGCTCGAAAATCACCGCCAGGCAACGAGCAGGCGCCGGGCAAGCGTTCGCCCGCCGGCAACCCGCTGCCCGGGCGATGATCTCCGGCAGGCAGCCGGCGGGTGACCCCCACCCACCGGCTACCCGCTGGTCCGTACCCACCCCGGGTCTTCGGCTTCCCCGTTTGATGTTCCCCATTCCCCGTGGTGTCCCAACGGACCCCGTTTGTCGTGCTTGAGTCTAGTTTGATGTTTCGGGTACCGTTCGTAAGATAAAAGAGTCTAGGAATTGCATGCTTGCTGAATCGGTAACCCGTTGGCCTAGGTGGAAGTCGTATGAACCCCTTAGGACTATTCTTAGTATGTGAATGATCACACGTAAGCTTATTTATGTGTCTCTCCCTTCCCAATGTGCTATTATGTGTTATGTGATGCATGATTCCCCAATTTGGTTGCGATCAAATTGGCTATACGGGCAGTTGGATGGGTTGAGAACCATCCCAACTGTTAACCAGGCCGGTTGCGATCGGTCAAGTATATAAATATTATATAGGGCTGCGGTCCACTGTTTGGTTGTACATGAGCTGCGGTTCATTCTCTTGGCTGCGGTCAGTGATTCACTTCTTGGGCTACAGCCCATGGGCCTCGTGTGCGGATGGTCCACCGACTAGACGCGCCAGTGGTGTGCAGGGCCACCAGCCTGAGAAGGCCATAGCCCACCGACCGAGTGATCGGCGGTGCGTAGGGCTATGGTCGGCTGCGACCCACCGACTGAGGACCAGCGGTGTGTAGGGTCGTAGTCTCCGAGGATCATCGCCCACCGACTAAGATCCTCAGCGGTGTGTAGGGCTCTCGCCCACCGACTAAGGTTCTCAGCGGTGTGTCGGGCTTGATTCACTACGATCCACCGACTATGCTCATCAGCGGTGTGTAGGGTCGCAGTCCCCGTAAGAGGATCATAGTCCACCGACTGAGCGCGTCAGCGGTGTGTAGGGCTGTGATTCGCCGCTAAGCTATTGGCGGTCTGTACGGTTGGTTGCGATCAACCCCCTCATGCTGCGGCATGAGGTAGGGTGCTGCGGGGCCATGTTAGCGCTATACGCACTAACCCGCATGTTCGGGGCATGTGACTGGTCCCGTGGCGCCACCAAAGTGTGCTTATGTGATTTGAATGATGATGATTTAAATGATGACTTGAATGACGAATAAATGATGATTGAATGATGATGTGGATGACTTGAAAGTAAATTGTGACCTTAGATACATGTTCTTTATGATGTTGTCTTTATATAACTGTTTATCTTGATTGAATGTGCTTACCCCAATTTGCTGAGTCTATCCCTGATTTTAAAGCTAGAGTTCCCTAAGTATATCTCTTCCTGCTTCAAAATGATTTTTGTATATCTATATATATCTACCTATATTGTATTTCAACGCGTTGGAGTGGGTTACCAGCATCATTCGCTGAACAGATATATTTGGCTTTCAGGCACAGATGAGTAGACACCGGAGCGCGCTAGAGATCCGGAGCGTAGACTAGTTAGTTTCCCTTTCGGCCTGTGTGCCATGATTATGTACTGACATTGCTTTGAGGTTGTTTAGTTAGTTTAGCCTGTGCATCTGAGCTTTCCAGCTCAGGTGTGGCATAGCACCCGTACTCTTATGTTAATTTTGGGATTTAATGAGAATTCGCCTTTATTATATAAGCTTTAAAAAGTTTCAAAATTTCAGGGTGTTACAGACCCCGCTCGGAGGGAGAGGGGAACCGAGGGAGATCATGATGGGGTGGTAACCAATGACCACATCCTAGCACAAATCATGAGGCAAAACCGAATAATGGAGGAAGGGTTCACGTCTCTAAACGTCTCGGTTCGCTCATTGGACCGAAGGATGTCCATAGTGGAAACCAGACTGGGCATTCACGGACCACCGGGAGCCTCCAGCTCAGGAACTGCAAACCAAGGTAAACTTACTTCAAACCTTAAATTGCCTCTTAACTTGTTAAATCATAGACGGGTACTTGTTGGTAAATTAAGGTGTGACAAAATTTCCTAATTTGATTGAAAGCCTATGTCATGTTCAGGCGTTAAGTAAAGTAAGCTAACTAAACGCATGAGCGAACCTTAGCTGGTTTAGCATGGTATAGACCACATGACAAGCGACCCTTGTGTTGTTAATCATACCCTAAGTCTTCCCACACAATTCTCTATCTGTTTGTCTTGTTTGATAGCCTTGCGTCTAAGCTTCGAGGACGAAGCTTCTTGTTAGGGGGAAGAGTGTAACACCCTGTGTTACGCCCTTTAAATCCGGATTGATCATTTAAATTAATCTCGTTAACAATAGTTAGAAATGATTTGATTCAGTCAGGACCCCTTAATTAATTAATATGGTCCACGTTGGATCGTGTACCCTTGCTTGAATTAAAGCCTTTGGCACCGCTTGGTTCTAAAATTTCCGTTGATCTCTTCTTCCCAAGCTAAAACCTTGTTCCTCTTTACCACTTTCGAAGGAATTCTCGTGATGAATTCCGTGCATACTCCCCAAAATACTCAAAAGTCTTGACCCAGTCTATTAGTAGAACCAATCCTTAGGTCTTAACTGTCGATTTTCGCTGAGGTTCCTTAGGAATCAAGGAACTTCAGGTCGACTTCCTTGTTTTATTGAATTTCATCTCTCCCTTAGTAGATGAGATTCTTAGCGAAACTTCATGTCCACACTGAAATTTGGTTCGTTGCCCCTTTTTGGGTGGTGCCTTTAGTAGTGAAAACACTAGGCACACTTCTTTTTTCCTTAAAATGTAGTTGGTTACTTGCTCTTGTCGTGGAATGACTCGGTGACTCTACGAGTCGTCTTGCTTCCTTATTGATCCTTAAACCATTGAGGCCTTGATGCCGAAGTATTTCCTACACTATCCTTAGTATCATGAGATTTGGCACTCCAGGTCTTTACAAAACCCGGTGAGGAGCCTCTGGATGCTTGAATGATAACCATGGTTGTAAGGAAACTTGGTCCAACCTTAGTATTCGACTTAAGGCCTTTGTAAGTCCATAGCACAAGCTCCCAACTCGACTTCTTGGTTTGCACGATTATTCTCTTCAACTATTCTTAGTTGGCTGGATCGTAGAATTCAATTGTGGCTTTGCAATTCACGCAATCGATAGTATCCTTTCGAAAACATGGCGTGGTCAGCGTTGTTTACCAAAGTCAACATTTTGAGACAATCCATGGTTCCCTACCCAAGAATTCATGCTTGTCCCTAATTGCTCCGTAGGTCGGGTTTCATTTACAGTCAACAACTTTGCAACCTTCATAAGGGAGTCGGTCAAGATTCAACTTTGCCTTTTCTTGTCTTGGTTAATGACAAGCCCTCTTGTTCTTCTTGAAATCTAGCTCGCCGTCCGTTCCCCGTTTAGTCCTCTAGTGATCGCAACGCTTAGGGTCGCCTTTCTCTTTCCTGGGATGCATTTGGTCAACTGTCCTCGTCGGCACATGCCGTTTGGCATCCTTGGGCGTCGCACGTACTCGTTACGGTCCCTTGTAAAACCATCAAGGCTTTCGTGCAAAGATAAGATCTTCACTGCAGCGGTGCTTAGTGCACGTCACTTTCCACGCATTCGTAACTTCCGCCTAATCCACCGATCCCTTACTTAACAACCATTTGAATCAACGAACACCAACTCTCATGTCTTCGGGCAGAGCAAGGGGGTTTACACTTCTCCAAGGGTTTTAACAGGGTTTCCACAAGAGGGGAATATAAATTTAGAGCAATGGTAATGTTTCCGATGCTCATAACAATTCAAGGTTTCTAAGGACTCACGTTAGGTACAACAAAGGGTAAGTAAAGGCATAACGGAAATTGCTTTCAAGATTAATTAAGGATTCGAGGTAAGAGTTTCAACAATAGGGATATCAAGAGGCTGAGGTTTCAAGGCGAATGATATTTTAAAAAGGGGTCACAACACATTGCGATATACTTACCTTGCACCAAGGATTTAACTAGCAGCGTTGTCCAACCGCTACTTCACTTTCTTATATTAATTAGCGTCCTAGTTCTCTTTTCTTTTTGACGTGGCTATAACCTTAATGTATCGAGATGAAGCAACTTACCCGGAGGTGCACGCCGCTCATCCGAACGGGGTTTGTAGTAACTGTCTCCAGGTTGCGAGTAAGGCAGTCTAACTTTTTAGATTTGACCTCATGTCCAGATGCAGACACCACATCTTAGTCGCCTTGCTTTAACAGACATCCAAGTCTCCTTCCTTAGCCGTGGTCTTTGTCAAGTCTTTGGTGGTAATTAGAATGTGGCAACTTTACCAGGTAGTGCACACCACCTGGTTACGGAGGCAAACTTATCTACTAGCACCCTTACCTGGTGTTTTAACTAGAAGAACTAAAGTTGAACAAGGAACAAGTACAGGAAACTTAATCAAAAGCAATAAATAAACTCACAACCTCACTGCGCGTCCTAAGATTCTTAAGTCCTAAGTACTTTAAACACTTAGAGTCAAGCCTCCCATTTTGAAGTCTCAAACTTAGAGTACTAGCCTAGATGCAGCCTAGATTCTTAAAGTCTAACTCTTAACATCCCAAGCATGTGAGTACCTAGAGTTCAAGCTTAATGTCCTAAAGTCTTATTCTAAAGGCATTGTCCTAGGGTCAAACTTAGGCTCTGATACAAACTGTAACTGTAACACCCCCGATTTTTACCACATTTTTTAAAAACTTAAATGCAAGAGATAAACAATCTAATCATCCATAATCATTAAGCGGAAGCAAGTCTATACGGGGGCATTATGCCACATCTTAAATACTAAAGATGCACAGGCGGGAAAACTAAACCATTCAACAAAGTATAAAGAGTCAAGGCACACAGGCCGCTCAAAAGGCACACAGGCCGCTCAAAAGGCTCACAGGCCAACAACAAAACGTCTAGACAAGGTGACTAAGCTATCTATCGCTCCAAGTCTAGCGCTCTCGGGCATCTACTCAAAACCTGTGGAACAAGGAAAACATAACATGGGGATGACACCCGGTTAGCGAACATTGCTGGTAACCCATCAATACACGTTAAATAGCATATATAGATAAGTATAAGTCAAAACCATTTTGAAACGGAATACAGTATATATCATTTCAAAAACCATAGAGAGAAATCAACTTCAAGGACTCATTCACACTCTCAAAAGGAAGAGGAATCATCATCCTTACAACAACAACAAGACAAGAATCATGAAAGACAATACAACTCTTGATGCATTCTATTGATCACAAAGTAGAATACATCAAGACATGCTCATAGTGAAGAGTACACATTCACACATTGGCAACTACATGCCACAGTGACAACTACATGCCACAGTGACAACTACATGTCACAAGTATCATAGTTTCAACCTTATGCCCTGTTCCAACCATATAGCTACCCCCGACCTTATTTCGGTTCCAACCATTACCTTCTAGTGCCACCTTGTACTTCTGAGCCCAACCTAATGCCTCCGAGGACCGTCGTCCCCCCTCCAACATTTCCTATTCACTACCGAACTCTCAGTACACAAGGGTACCATTAATTTCAATCACACAACCTCCAACATATGAGCCTTTGCTCAAGTAACACACCACCAATTTCAATCACAATCACACAAGTCATCATCATTACCAAGAAGACTAAGGTTCAACAATAACCTTAATCAAGCATCAATCAAAGGGTACAACGATTACATACGTTCACATCATAGGAATCAATCAATGGATCAACGATTCCACACCAACTTCATACACAAACCAAAAGACAACAAAGATTCTATTTTTAGAAAAAGACATCTAAAAGGAGGTCAAAAATACCTAAAGATCAAGGATCTTACCCTCCCCTATGCTCAAGGTAAAGAAAGTAGGAATCTTGGGAGACAACTTGCAAGATTTGGGATGCCCAAATTCTAGCTTGGAGAAGAAGCTACACCTTCTTAGAGAGAAGTTAGAGATTTTGTGTTTAGATTGTAGGTGAATGAAATGAACGGATGTTGCTAGGTTAACTTGAACCACAAACCTTAGGTAGAAAGACATCTCTACCCTTACTAAAGTTGGAAGAATAAGGAAACAAGGGCACAACCCAAGAAGCATAAGGTACAACCCTTTGACCTTGAATGACTAGCCAAATTCTAGTCCTTCGACTATTGAATTTTCAGGATTTTTAGGAATAAATTAACAAACTATGATTAATTCTCTAATTAATCCTTGATCAGAGTTTGGATTTACGGGGTGTCACAGTAACACCCTAAATTTTTAAACTTTTAAAGCTTATGGAATAAAGGCAAATCTATTATTAATTCCCAAACAGAGCATAAACTAAACATAATAGTCGGGGTGCTATGCCACACCTGAGCTAGAGAACTCAGATGCACTGGCTAAACTAACTAACAAAGCATAAACCACAATTAATACCCAAATACGAATCAAGGCACGCAGGCCATCTCATCAAAGCTAGATCTTATCTAAACTAAGTCCACGAATCCAACTAGCGCTCTCCGAAGCTACTCAACTCATCCTGAAAAACATTCGGTGTAACAACTGTCAGCGAATAATGCTGGTAACCCACTCCAACGCGTTAAGTACAATATAGGTAGATATAGGAAAATCATTTTGAAACTGGAATACATATATAACTTACGAGACTCTAATTTAAATCCAAGATCAAGACACAAGCCATAACAATAGACTCGACACTATAGAACAATCATAAAGATTAACATGCATCCTAAGAACGCAATACAAGGCATAATAGACAGATAAGCTCATAAATAACAAATAGAGACAACAATGGAATCCACGACAATCATTTAACAAGCAATCATCAAGCCACACAATCCATCTTCCAACCTTATACCAAGTTCGAACCTTGTAGCTCTCCTCCATCCTTATATAAGTTCCAAGCTATACCTCCAGGCCACCCTTATATTGCCTCCCTTATTCCTCCGGGCAACTACATGCCCCCGCCGACAAACCACCTATCAACCACCAACATATCAAGATAGCGCCGCAGTGCCATTCGCATGACCCGTACCTCTAGTACCAATACCAAGGGTTCAGCGCATATAGCCCCGACATGGCACCGCAGCACTTATAACCTGACCCATGCTCACGGCAAGCTAGTCGAAGGTGGGTTTGTGCCTTTAGCATAGTAACCGCTAGGCCTGTACCTTTAGTACAATGACCGGGCACTCGTTGTGCCAACCGCCAACAATTCATTTCCACCAATCACAATCTCAACATCATTATCAACTGTCACATCGACCATTGCGCAATGACCATGATACTCATCATCATTCAATGAATCAACACATAATCAAATAATAATCAAGAGGTATCAACAACGACACGTACTACACATAAATTCCTAGAACGGTATTCAAAACATCAAACGAGACTCATACACGACAAACGGGACACAATGGAACACGGGGAAACAACAAACGGGGGAAAACACCATGACCCGTACCCACTTTCCAGCGGGTGGAGGACCACCCGCCAGCGGACAGCCATAATTCCAGCTGGTGGCCGGCAGGCAGGCCACAGCCCGCTGGTTGCCCGCTGGAGTTGGGCACGCCGGGCAGCGGGTAGGTGATGGACGGTCATCCCCCCACCTACCCCCACTGGTACGCATACAACTTTTCGGTCTCAGGATCTCTCGTGGAACCTGAAACCATGTCCAGACACATTCCAACACATAAAGACATCATCACGGATTCAATTAACAGAATTAAATCAAGAATCGTTTCAAATACATTCTAACACGACTCCCAAACATGCCAAGACTCAACATCAATCATATAACGGTTCAGGAGCATCCGGAACCTCAAGAACATCATGAAATCTATATGCAAAGTCCTAAAGATAAATCATAGGCTAGACTCAACACCCGATCATGCACAATAATCCCACCTAAATATACCAAGAACATCACAACAACGGGATTCACGATATAAACCCTAGTAACAAGCTCTAGACATAATTAAAATACAGGATCATACATATAATCAATCACAATATCAAGAACATCAAGATTATCAAATAAACACGATATAAACCCTAGGCAAGGCTCTATCAAGACTCAATTATGGAATTACACATACGATTATCAAAGGAGCCAATGAACGATATAAACCCTAGGCAAGGCTCAATTATGGAATTACACATACAATTATCAAAGGAGCCAATGAATAAGATATAGCAAGGAAAATAAGTTTTGTAAGACATGGGTTACCTCATTCGCTTATCCATCCAAAACATCGTCAAAGGAACCTGTGAATCAAATCGAACTTTCACTAAATAATTGAACTAATTAAATAACTAAACCTTAAGGGATTTGAACCCCAAATTAACCTAAGATTAACCCCAACCTTACCATTAAGCTAACGTCTCACTTGTTAACTCTTAATCAATAATAATTTACAAATCAATCTAATCACTATCTAATTATCAACCAAAAGGTAAAAGCAAGTTATTAAGCATGCTTAAGGCAAGATTCAATCCCAGGAACTTCCAATCATCACACCACGCCCTAACTCTCACGCCATCTTACCCTCTTAGTCCTTAAACCGTACTATTATTATTTTTAGGTTTTGTCGTAGCATCATATCATCATCTTCCTCATGTCCAGGCCAACACTACCATTACAGTGAGGGTTTACCCTTCTCCGTAACATCACTACGCATGCTGAATGTAATCAATCCCGGGTATCTACTACCATGATAATAACGACATCTTACCTTCATCATCGTCGATCGTCGTCGCTACTGCCGAGAGGGCGCTGTTACCATTGGTTCGCCGCCGCGCTCACTACTGGAAATTATGGAATTTCCGACCACCTAAAAGTGATCTTAAACCAAGTTGAAAACCTTGTTTCGACCACTTTTGGTATCCGGAAAAACCTTTATTGCTATTTCCGACCAATTTTTACTTACAACTTTATTTAAGATCACTTTCAGGTGGTCGAAAATTTCATAATTTCCAGTAGTGGCTCGACGTTTCGCTCTGTTTGTTTGCTGGGCCGTCGGAGAAGGGACGGGGAGACGAGAGTCGTTGGGGTTCTGTTCACGCCATTCTTGCTACGCCGGAGGGGAGGACCGCCACCATCGAGTTTCCGCCGTTCTCGCCGGAGGAGGTCGGGATCGGGAAGAAGCGCAGCTCCCGGTGCTGCCGTCTTCTTGGTGTGTTGCTGCTGTTTTGATTTGGAGATGTAGAACGGAAGATGGTGTGGGATCGGTTTCTCAGGCTTGCGTACGTATATGTTCGTATTATATATATATATATATATATATATATATATATATATATATATATATATATATATATATATATATATATATATATATATATATATATATATATATATATATATATATATATATATATATATATATATATATATATATAGAGAGAGAGAGAGAGAGGGGTAAGCACATGTGGCCATGTTGTTAGGTGTGGTCATATGGTCAATTATAGGCCATTAGATTAGATAGATCCAATGAATCATATTAATCAAGATTTTTTCAATATTTCGCGCACATTCTCCTACCCAGCGAACTGCAAGGGTAAACTCGTCATAAAACACCGGAATAGGGAAAATCACATTGTTGTGTGTTTTATTACACTATTGGTGCATGTTGTCAACACTGTTGGTGTATTCTGGAACCCGGCCGCTATAAATGGCCATTGTAATTACCAAAACACGGGAATACACCATTGGTGTGTTTCACTGTGGTGTGTTTTATTACACTATTGGTGTATGTTGTCAACACTGTTGGTTTATTCTGGAACCCGCCCGCTATAAATGGCCACTGTAATTACCATAACACCCCCACTTACCAAAACGCACGAAAATCCTCAGAATTACCACTGCCGCTAGATTAAACTGATTCAACAACACAGATACAACCACACGACCACACCTAATGACATGACCACATATGAGCGCTTTTCTATATATATATATATATATATATATATATATATATATATATATATATATATATGGAAGGGTTCAGGTGCGGGTATAGCTTCCCGTGCGGTTAAATCTGAGCAGTTGATCAAATTTAGATCAACGGCTCAAATCAATGAAAATTAAAAAAAAAAAAATGTCACTTTAAATACACGCACTTTAAATATTAACTCACAGACTTTAAGTTTCAACAACTACTGACATTAAGTACAAAACTCACGCACATTAAGTACAAAACCCACGCACATTAAGCACAAACATCCCGCACATTAAGCACAAAAACTCACGCACTTTAAGTATTCACTCACAGACTTTAAGTTTTAACAACTATTCACGTTAAGCACATCCCCACGCATATTAAGCACAAACCTCGCGCACATTAAGCACAAAACACACGCACATTAAGCACAAAACTCACGCACATTAATCACAGATCCGCTCACCTTAATTTTGACCTAGATGCAAAAATTACAAAATTGTCACCGTGTTTTTTTTTTAAATTTTGATAATCCTGGACGTTGATTAAAGCGAGATGAATGGCTCAGATTAAACCGCACAACCGCACCTGAAGCCCTCACACGCACGAGAACCTAAATATATATATATATATATATATATATATATATATATATATATATATATATATATATATATATATATATATATATATATATATATATATATATATATCGGGTTCAGGATTTGGGCATGGGTCCAAGATCCATTGTGGCCCACATTAATCAATTAAGAGGGATTGAATTTTTTTAACTGTTTGTGGCAGAATTAATTACATAATTAATTTCGAGTTTGAAGATCGTATCACGGGGTGTTACACCGGGATTCAGGATTTTTGCCGATGGACCCAAAAGGAAACGAGCGGTTTCGTAGTCCTGTTCCCCCATTAAAGATGGACCGGAAACGGGTAAGTCCAAAGGTTCAAAAGCACCGGAGGCTCGAAGGACATCGTCGGGAAGAACGGACTTAATGGGGCGGCTGCCTCCTTAGTACGAGGACCGGGATGAGAAGAAGAAGGGGAACGGGGGCTGGAAGAAACCTCTGTGCGACGCGAAGAAGAAGGAGAAGACGAAGACATGGTAGAAAGCAGAGAAGAACACCAACCTGAAAGGACCACCGGAAGTGCGAACGGAGGCGAATCCTTGGGGTACGTCGGTGGGAGGAGTTGCCGGGTAAGAGGGATTGGAGGTGAAAAGTTTGGAGGAAGATAATGAAATATGAATGAGGGAAAAGAGGGAGTTTTTGTAAAAGGAAGAAGGGGGATTTAGATGAGGACACATGGCTTAGATCTTACGGCGGGGAAGAGGTGACGGTTGACGTGAAGTAACATGATGGTACAAGAGCATTTAATGCGCCTCGGAAGATGGAACGGCGGCTGGGAAGAGACGTCTAGGGTTTACCCACACGGGTAGAAAGTAGGGCGTAGGGTTTGGTATCAGGACGAGTCGCAACAAGTGGGCTCGTGGCGCAATGACCCGGTCTGTGATGAAGTCAGCCCACCTAGTCTTGAGTCCGACACCAAGAGTCTAACCAAGGAGGTCAGCCCACTTATTCGTTGGGTCGACTCAGCGTTGGACCTTGGGCGGTTAGCCCACCTAGATTTGTAGGCGACACTAAGAGTCTAATCGAGGAGGTCAGCCCACTTATTCGTTGGGCCGACCACTCAGCGTTGGACCTTGGGCGGTCAGCCCACCTAGATTTGAGGCCGACACCAAGAGTCTATCCGAGGAGGTCAGCCTACTTATTCGTTAGGCCGACCACTCAGCGTTGGACCTTCGGTGGTCAGCCCACCTTGATTGAGGCCGACACCAAGAGTCTAACCGAGAAGGTCAGCCCACTTATTCGTTAGGCCGACCACTCAGCGTTGGACCTTGGGCGGTCAACCCACCTAGATTTGAGGTCGACCACCAAGAGTCCTAACCAAGGAGGTCAGCCCACTTATTTAAGGCCGACCACTGAGCGTCCAGGCCTGGGAGATTGACCCATCTAGTTATGCGAACGAGAAATGAAAGGAGAAAATCACCAACGCATGAGGAGGTAGTCATTTTATTTATTCTTGGGAAACGACAGGCATACAGGTGTGAAATAAAAAGCAAAAGCAGGAAATCACAAGGCAACATTTAGGAATCGGCCTTCTTCTCAATCGGATAGTCGGGGTGATCGACCACCGGCGGTGGAGGACCTTCAAGCAGTAGCATGGGGGGAACTGGAATCGAAATAGGGGCCGGACCTGGTGGCTCAACCACATAGACCGACAGCACCCCATCTTCAATCATCTGGTGGGGAGCCTCTAGAGCGCTAGGAGACATTGCCACGCCAAACAGGGGAGGAGCAACCCACTCCACCTCTTCGCCTAGAGGTAGCTCCTCCAGAAACGGCTCAACTCGACGGTCGACGGGGGAATGGGCAAAACGTCTAGCATGTCCGGCGATAGTACGATAGGGTCTGAATATGAGTTTCCCACCCCATGGCCCCCATGAGCCAGTTACCGTTGCCTCAGCATTTCACGCCGAGACTTCTCCGCCAAACGACGGGATGAGCGCCGACCACTGTCTCTGGTACTCATAGGGAAAGGGAAGGATAATCAAAGAGGAAAGAAGGAAGGAAAGAAAGTGCAGTTAGAAGATAATACAAAGGCCCCATTTATAGTTTGAGTGGACCAGTTTTCAAGGAAAATCAAGGGAGCAGAAATTGGGGGCCTTGCTATTTTAAGGCAGGCACGCGGAACGACATTGAGGAGGCAAATCAAGGAAAGAATCTTCGTCAGTAAAAGTCACCATCAATCCAATCTTTGTAAGGAATATTATCGCCTTGGGTGAAGACAAAACTCATATAGATTGGGAAAGGTACCGTGAGTGAGTAAAGTTGTCAAAATAAGGAAACAAGCCAGTACCACGTGGAAAACCCTCAAGGAGTCGGCGTTTATGGTCGGCCGCACCTTAAAGGAGGGAGTCGGCACACAATATACTGTACCCGTGCGAAATACAAAGGCGCATCCGCCTGAGGAAAAGAACATTGGAAAAAGTGACGACAAAAAGATAACAGCAAAGCAGAAAAGATGATCAAATTTTATTCAAAATAAAAAAGGGCTTTATAAACATGACAACACTCGGAAAAACTTTATTTAAAAAGCCCTAAACGCTTTTCCTAAGTCAGACTTGCACCGATAATTCACACTCTCACTTCTCCGGGGAAGACAGATCGTCCACAAACAACAGATCATTTGGAGACTCCGAGCCCGTAGGAGAAGGGCAGACTGACTCCCAAAAGGCCGGCATCATCGGCGATGCCACCCCCGGCTCAACTCCGGTGTAGGTCTCCAGGAAGCGAGCGTCATCCGCATCAGACATGCGCTAGGTCACAGTTTCGGTCGGGTCATACAAGGGAATGGTAAAGGTCATCTCGAACGACATCTGCTCGGGCACCGCCACATCCATCGATGTTCCTTCCTCCGCGGTGACCTTCGGAGTAGTCCGACGGGGCGAGCTTTTACTGGGAGGAGGTGCATCCTCAACCATGTAGGAACCTGAGGAAGGGCATGTGGAACGTTTCCGAGAAGCCTTTCGAACCTTTTTCCACTTCTTCTTACTGAGTTTTGCCCGCTTGGCGTGAGGAGTCGGAGAGCTCGCCGAGGAGTCGAAATCGATCTTCTTGGCTTCTAGACTCGAACAACCCATGATTATTGAGAGAGAGTATGAAGTGATGGGAGAAGGCAGAGCATTGGTCTAATTTATAAGTAGAGAAAGGGCGAGAAATTGAATGCATGCAATCAAAAGGAGATTGCTATAAATTGAAACGGCCTGAAAAGAGGGGATTCGGGCCATTTAATCCGGGTGAAGGAGAAGGAAACTGTAGGATTGTGCGCAGGGGGGAGATTCCAGGAGCCGGGTACTTTCCAACACTAGCGCAAGTGGGCTTAGTGCTAGAAAGTGAGAGACTAGTTGATGGGGTGCGGACCCAACGGGTTGGAGGCCTAAGAGAGAGGAAAGAATGGACCAAGGAACGGGCTTGCTGCAATAGGCCCAAAAGAGATTTACGTTGTGACATTTTAAAGTAGACCCTGAGGAAAGCACGGCCGAGTGAGGAGCCGAGTCTAGGGAATCGGCTCCAGCGGGAGTCGGCCCAGCTACTGATCGTTGCTGCTTAAAGAGCCTACCATTAATGCGGGTCAATCCAGCCGTTGGGGGAGGCTATGTAACGACGACCCAACGACTCTCAAGCCCTTTATTTCCCATTATTACACATTTAAAGTTGTATTTAATCAATAGAAGATAGTCAGCTATAAAAAGGGGGCCTCTAAGGGTAGCGTAGCTCCAGAATACAAAGAGATATCCAGAAACTGTATCCTAGAACAACCTATTTCATTGCTTTTCAAGAGATTTCTTATAAGCCTATTGTACGGTGAATCCACGAACCAACGGTTGTGTTGGACCTCATTGGGCCCCAAAAACCCTAAAACCAACAACACTTATTATCGAATTAATATTTTCTGTTACGAAATCAAGTAATTAACACTAAACGTGCTAAGCATAATTAGCACTCTCCGTAAGTGCTACAAAAGCACTTCTCGCAAGTGCTTAAAAATTACCACCTTACTTAAACTTAAGATTATGACTTCTTTTAAATAGGTTTATTTTGAAAATCAATTTCTCATTCACCTATTACCCATTTTGAGCGTACAATATGTCGATTTCTTCGTCTCACTATGAAGAGTCTATGAAGAGTGTGAATCCACTTTTACCCGATCCAAACCGGAAGTAGACCTTAAATATATCTGTACCATAAAATAGCCATTTTTAATACCATTTTATGCTAAAAAAAAAAAATCAATAGTCAATGGACCATTTATGGTCATATTGAAAGTCGATGACGAACATTGGTAAATATCAATAGTTAATAGATCATTTATGGTCCAATTGAAAATCAAATGATAAAAATTGGTAAATGTCAATAATTAAATAACCATTCTTAAGATTAACTCTATAGGTTATTTAGTAATTCTTTTCGAAATGTTATTGCTGTTTTTTGAATTACTTAAATGTCAATAATTAAGTAATTCTCTTCACATCATTCCATTTCATTGTACTTTTTTTGAACTACAAGTAATACATTTATTAAAATCAAAGATAACTGGTCATAGGGGTGAAGTTTGGGAAGAATGAACAGGGTCGAGTCTCACCAGCGATAGTGAGGGGGCTCCTTGTGCGCCGTAAACAAAGGGCAAATGTCTAGACTCTATGGGTTGGGGATTCAACCTTTTGGGAAGAATTAAAATCAAAGACAAAAAATAGACAATTATTAGAAAGTTGATAAACCTGAAATAAAAACCTTTAATCACAGAGTTACTCGATCTCTTGTGAAATCGTCTCACAGACGGGTTGAATTAAGGGTGCATTTAGAAATCTGAAAATTGATTTTTAGAAATCATTTTCTGGATTTTCAGTGTTTGGCTAGAGGGAGAAAATAGAAGTCAATAGAAAATAGGGTGTGGTTAATGGAAAATAGAGGGAATTTTTTCGGAAAATGACTTTCCATTTTTTTTTTTGGAGAATGTTATTTTCCGTGTTTGCAGCAGTGGAGCAGCCAATCAACCACCACCACCACCCACCACGTATCCCCACCACCACGTACTACCACTACCACCACCATCATTGTATATTTTAAACATTTAAAATTAAAAATAATTATTGTCATTTTCTAAAAAATAAACTAAACACACCAAGATAGTTTTCTGAAATGCAACCAAACACTGAAAAGGAAAATGTTGTTTGGAAAATGGCTCATTTTCTATAAAACATTTTCAGAAGTCATTTTTTTTACTTTCCGAACTAAGATGAAAATGTAACATGATGTTATCACATTTGTGCATGTTTTTATAGCTATTTTGATTCATTCCAGTAACAAAGTTATTTAATTGTGCCTATTTAATACTTGTTTTCCTTGCTTTCTCGTTAGATTATGGTTTTACACTTGTTTTGAACGTCTTACAGTGTTTGGTAGTGTTTTTTCACCATTACAGGTTAAGTGTAAAAGCAAGGGGGGATTTTCAAGCACGAATGGATCAAAAAGAGGAAGAAGTCGAAGCATCAGAGCCTTGACGCATCGGGCCAGCTTCTCGACGCGTCGAGAATTTCAGTAGCTACAAGAGCCGCCCAAATTAGAGACTCGACGCGTCGAGAATGCGGAATGCTGAAATTTTGGAACCTTCCTAAATTAATCCCATTGGGTTGCCATTATAAAAGGATCATCTTCCATCAACCCTATGGTTCTTTTTTTTTTTTTTTTCAAGATTTTGGCATTGGAAGGCAACTAAGAGCAAGAACCAAGAGGACCAATTTGAAGATTTACAATTAGCTTTGGAGTAGAGAATTGGCTAGGAAGATTCGGGAGAATTCTTTCACTCTTTCTCTTATTCCTTTTGTTATTTGTTTATCTTTAACGATTGTATTGATTGTTATTATGGCCATGAGTGGCTAAAACCCTTAGGGATTTTTGGGTGAATTTGTTTATGAACCTATGTGCCTAGTTCGTTAATTTCTTAATATATTTATGTTTGGTTTTATGATTTGTGTTGCAATCTTGTTTAAATCTGTTGTTGTTGGTAATTAAAGGCCTAAATTACTTGCTTCATAGCCATGTTCATGTCATAACGAGAGTTAGGCATAAACTAGGGGCACACACGATTGCACCTAATGGTTGGACCTTGAGAAAGGGGAATTTTATTATAGATTGTTGCGCATCGAGAGATGGTAGTAATTAGGAATAATTGAATGCTGATCTTCGATCTTATCGGGTGTTTAAGCCACGAGAGTGAAAATTCACTAGGGATAGAGATTACGAGAGTAATTCGATTCCATTTTGCATTCTCACACAAGTCTTAATTCCAAACTAAATATTACAAACGTTAATTGGCACTAGGTGATTAAATATTGCGATCCCAAGAATCCTGCTTTGTTCTATTGCTTACAAAACCTTGCTAGTTTATTTATTCTGCTTTTTATTTTCTACAATTATCCGACCTTCAAGTTTCGTTCAGATTAGTTCCATATGAGTAACCTAGTAGTTAGTGCTTAGTACCCCGTCTCCCTGTGGTTCGATAACCCGAATACTCCGGATATTATTTGTTTGCCCCAAATTACCGCAATCATAACACTTATCCTAAAAAATGTAATACTAATCCAGAATAAAGTGTTTGCTCAAATAACACTTTTAAATACAAAATATATATATATTTCTTGTCTTCAAAGCATTACACTTGCACTTAGAAATTGCAACATTTTATTTCTATTACATTTTCACTCTCATAGAAGTTTTTACCTCAATCACAATGGAGACTTGCGAGCAAGTCGTTGTTAGTATCAAAGGATTCCATTTCATGGGCACTCAAGCACACCCACGCTTCAACTCCACACCCGTCCTTTGCGTCCACCAGCACACCCACATTCTTGAACGCCGAAGTACCAATAATGCCAACACACGCCGGCGCTCCGCCGCCGAAATCCGCTTCGTATATCGGAAAGCCGCACCAACTGGTGAACCTGTACACTTCCGCGCCCTCTCCGCCCGTGATTTCCTCAATCTCTCGGAACGACTCGGCTATGGCGCGACTCGCCTCGTCTCCCCCTTGCCGAACCTTTTCTACGTACTTGTCGCTCAACTCGGATAGCCCCCGCCTTAGAATACCCACCAATTCTCGCAAATCGGGAACTTCGTGGTTTTGGTAGAGCGGGGCGTAGCAGAGGATTAAGTTTCCGATGCAAGAATCGGGCAGGGGAGGATGGAGCCTCTTCCGCAGGTTCACAGCTTGGGTCATCACGGAATGAATCGGGTGGTTATTGTGCGATCTTCTCCGAGCCATTATCGCGCATTTCCATAGGAGTGCCGTCACGGCTTCGACGCGGGAGGGTTTTGGCACTTTTTCGCTTGCGGCTTTGGCCTTTAGAGCCAAGACGCTAGAAGCATTAAAGACGTACTTCTTGGTCATTAGGCTTTGGTCTCGCTTGGGCTCGAGAGCCCGGGATGGCGATGTGACGGTCTGCTGTTGTGGCGGCGGCGGCGGTGGGGGGAAGAGTTTTGTGGAGATGAACTCCGGAGCCGCCGTGACGTGGATGTCGCCGCCACGACAGACGGCTGCCCAGGCGTTGACAAAGGCAGTACGCGAGGAGGCGTCGCAGATGTTGTGGCAAACGCGCACGCCAATCGCCAAACCACCGCAAGGAAACGTTGTCACCTGAGTGAGGAGAGGGCAACCCTTGAACAAATCATTGGTTTCCACCCCAATCGGGAGGACCCGTCTTGCCGATTCAGGCTCAGAGCCTCGGACAAGAAAGCTAGACAGCGGACAACTCGCCCGGGCCACCACAAACGCCGCCCCTTGGTCGCTGCAATCGATCCAGGCATTGTTGCCGTGAAATCTGCCCGCCAAAGGGTAAAACTTGGTGAGAATTTGCGACAAGGATGTTTTGAGTAGTTGGACTGATATTGTTGTTGGCGAATCCGGGTAGTAGAACGCCATGGGCACGTAGTTTGACGGCAAGAGCTGATCTAACATGGAGAAACTGAGGCGTTGGAGGGATGGTGGTGTGGGAGAAGATGGTTTGATGAGTTCTGCTGAAACTATCTCAATCATTTTCATTTTCACTGCTATTTTTTATTTCAAGCTTAATCGCGTTTATCATGCAGATTGAACTATATATATTGCACGCAATAAGAATAATATAACATAAAAAAAAAAGGACCACTTTTATATATATATTACCCACAAGATTCCTCCGAGTTCAAAATGCCCATTTGCACCAGCCATTTTTGTCATAGGGCTTTCTTACGGACGAAAATTAACGGTAATGTGACAAAACAATCATGCATTTTTAAAATTAGAACAATTTTAGGAAAAAGACCTTTGGGACATGCGTTTGAGGTCAGAAATGCATATCCCAGACGTCTTTGAGAATTTTTTTTTAATGGTCTTCTCCCGACTTGCGTGACGTATTTGGCTACCTACACTCATACGCATGTTCGAGATGCGTTTCTTGTAGAATACGTAGAACGCATCTTCGAGATGCGGGCGACTTGATACGCATGTCGGACATGCGTTTATCATGCAACACTAATTTTGAGCTTTTACTGCATGAGAAATGGAAATTAACTAAGTCATGGAAAATGTAAGTGAATGGAAGTAGTTGAAATGTGTTGAACCATAATGTTTTGGCATAAAATTTTATTAGAACGTAACGTTATGGGGATAATTGTGCTCAGGTGTTTATATAAATTAACTTTTGTTAAAGATTTATGCTTTGTTGGAATACAAAATCAACTACCAATATATACATTTAACTTCTGTAAACTACGATGGACATGATATTATAGACCACAACTTTAATGTAATAAGAGAACTTTCCGAAAAGATACATTACTATCATATACATATTGTCATGAACAAAAAATTTAACTGGCGAAGGATAAAAATTTTTAATGTGACATTGACCAATAATCAAGTAGTATAATGGATGGCTCTGTGCATTGTGAGCTGAGAACTGACAGCCATGTGAATTATTTTCAATATTATTTCTATATACTGTGATTTTATTAAAGTTTAATAATAAATTAATTGACGTATTGTAGATGTTTTGCTATAAATATATCCTTGCATTTGAGTTGTTTTATATAAATAGCAACGTAACTCTTGTTTCTTTGCACTCTCTTCTTTCCATATGGGAAGTTTGTTTTCTTTTTTTTCCAACTTTCTCATGGGCATGCAGTATTTCTTGCCACGTACACCATGTTTTTGGGTGTGAAAGATAAGAATGAATTTCAATTAAGGCTATGACTGCGGTCCGGGAAGATTCCTTGTTGGTTCTCTACTCAGGGAATTAAAATTTAAAAGTCTGATGAGCGTACAGACTGCTACTGACAGCCCATGTGGATTGTTTCAGACCATAAGTTGTCCAGTGTATGTGTGATTCTATTAAAATTTATATAAAAATTAATTAATTATTCGTTTTGTACAACTTCCGATATAAATATAACATTGCATGGCATTTGAGTATTTGGATAGATCAGATCGCAACATTTGATTCTTTGTTCCGTATGGGAAGTTTGTTTGTTTTTTTTTTTTTTTTTTTTTTTTTTTTTTTTCTTCCAAGTTTCTCATGCGCACGCAGCCACCATGTTATTGGATGGTGTGAAAGGGAAAGTTCAATTAAATTTCACGAATTTGTATTTCGGTCTAGGAGTCCGTTATGAGGGTTTGGCCTAAAACTAACCTTATCCCCATAAATATTTTTCACTTTTTAAAATAGTCTCATTTCTACATTACCCAATTTCTAAATCATTTATTATTCACACTAATATTTTCTCATTTTTTAAAATGGTCCCACATTCATATTATATAATAATAATAATAAGGGAAAATAACACTTTTTTCCCCTGTATTGTTTACTAATAGCACATTTTTTTCCTGTGTTGTTTGTGTAACCACTTTATCCCCTTAATTATTTTAGAAGTGGCTATTTTCACCCCTCTCCGTTAAGTAAATGTTAGGGCTGTTAAATATGAGGGTGAAAATGACATTTCACTTATTATTATTATTATTATTATTATTATTATTATTATTATTATTATTATTATTATTATTATTATTATTATTATTATTATTATTATTATTATTATTATGTCCAAGCGTGACATTTATATTGCAAACCAAATTCATTAATAATAATAATAATAATAATAATAATAATAATAATAATAATAATTTCCACCCAACGCCCTAATATACTGCAGTACTTCATGCCTAAATTGCACAGTTATATTGAAAACCAAATTCATTACAAATAATAATATATAATAATAATAATAATAATAATAATAATAATAATAATAATAATAATAATAATAATAATAATAAGTGAAATGCCATTTTTATCCTCATATTTAACATCCCTAACACTTATTTAACGGAGATGAGGGAAAATAGCCACTTCAAAAATAATTGAGGGAGATAAAGTGGTTACATAAACAACACAGGGGAAAATGTGCTATTAGTAAATAACACAGGGAAAAAGTGCCATTTTCCATAATAATAATAATGATAATAATGATGATAAGAAGAAGAAGAAGAAGAAGAAGAAGAAGAAGAAGAAGAAGAAGAAGAAGAAGAAGAAGAAGAAGAATATAGACCAAAATGCAATTAAACTATTAAACTAAGAAAAGTTCTAATTAGACACTTCAACTCCTCTTTTTTATGCAATTAGGTCAATTAACATGTGACCTTTAACTAACCGGTAAAAAGATCTTTTTAATTCAAACAATTAATTAATTTTTAAATTAAAAAAATAAAAAATATTTTTTTTAATTCAAATAAATTAATTAAAAAACAAGAAAGAAAAAACCATATTAGATCAGTTCTCCTTTTGCGTTAGTTTTAGACATCTAAACCCATCATTCTTCATTCTTTCCATGAATTCATTATCACCCATCAAATTCCTCTCAAACGCCTCTAAACAAATCAAAGCGATTAGAAACATTGACCAATATATAAACATCATGATACACTGAAGCATACAGAGCACAACACTGCATCCTGCAACAATTTAGAAAAACCAATAATGTCTTGGCAAACCATTAATTAACCCAATTTAACCAATCCTCGTACATTTACTATGTCCAAGCGTGACACTTATTTTGCGACTTTGTCCAACGAAGTGTTGGACAACAAAACGCTAATCCTCAACATGTCTCTAACAACAAACCATGAATAAGCCCTTCACTTTCCCTGCAAACCATTTCATAATACACAACAATTTGTTGACAGAAAGTGAATAATTGGTTGCAATTAATTTTACCTGTTATTATTTTGAGCTTACCTGCAAATTAAATTGATCTAATTGCTCAATTTTAAAATTATGGACTAAATTGCATTAAAATGAGGAATTAAGGGGTCTAATTAAATTTTTTTTAGTTTAAGAGTTTAATTGCATTTTGGTCAATAGTTGAAGGGCGTATTTGACCCTTATCCCTAATAACAAAAGAAATTTTAAAAAATAAGAAAAAACAAAAACAAAAAAGTCAAATGCCTGGCAGTTTTTGTTGTCGTTGCTGCCAAGCAAGCTGTCTAACAAACCTGCAAATTCTGCAAGTTTGCTAGACAAATGGCATTAAAAAAAAAAAAGGATAACAATATTATGCATTCCATGTCAGCATCCATGTCATTTAGCGAATATGGTATTTGCTGGGTTGGGGACAACCTAAGGAAGTTGAATGTCTATCCTATAGACTTCGTGCTTCCTTAATGGCACGTTTGGTTCGCGGAATAGAGCTGGAATGGAATAGCATTCCCAGTAATAGGACTATTCCTTTGTTTGGTAAAATTTTGTATTCTCAAGAACAATGTTCACGGGAATGACCTATTCCCCTTGTAAGGGGAATAGAGATTCCTGGCAGCCCCTTGTATTAGGTTATTTTTGAGTTCTCAGGAATAGCCTAAAATTACTATTTCTTATTTTATCCCCCAAATAAATCTAAATCAGGTTACACTGCTCTGCCCTGTCGAAGCCATCGCCACTGCCGGACCTATCGAAGCCATCGCCGCAGCTTAGCCCTGCTCGCCGGGAAAACAGGGGTCGCCGGAGAGGGTCGTCGCTGCTGCTCATCGCCATTGCCCAACCGCCACCCGCCGCAACAGTTCACCGAAGAGGAGAAACTCGAGCTCGTCAGAGACCATCTCCACTAGTGCCTTCGTCTTGTTGTTCGTTGTGGTTGAGGGAGAGAAAGAGAAAGAGGCGAATGAGAGTGAGGCGTTAAGGAAGAAGATGGTGGATTTGTTGCACCAGATCTGCCGTTTGCTGTTTCTGCCAGTCTGTTGCTGTCGACGACAGAAGGAGCGGTGGTGGTGGCTGCTGTTAGAGAGGAAACAATGGTCGTCAG
Organism: Ipomoea nil; assembly: GCF_001879475.1. NCBI lineage: Eukaryota > Viridiplantae > Streptophyta > Magnoliopsida > Solanales > Convolvulaceae > Ipomoea > Ipomoea nil. Next base: position 1,539,859 of record NW_017619471.1, read on the forward strand.
AGTTGGGGAAGAGGGGCTCGCCGTTCACTGTTGAATCCCTCAGCGAAATTTGTATATTATCCACATCATGAGCACAAAATTCCTCCTTACCTTCATCTCCTTGATTCTGTTCCGCATCTAACGAAAGCTTGTAGTTAAAAACGGGAAAAATGGAACTAATTTGACCATAATAAAAGCAGTCATCGGCAAAAGCTTCTGAATATAATATAACAACAACAAAAACAACAACAACAACAACAACAATAATAATAATAATAATAATAATAATAATAATAATAATAATAATAATAATAATAATATATTTTATACAAGGGCATTTATGTCTTTTAAACATATATTCCATTTTAATTCTTTAATCAACCAAACGTTGGAATACAATTCCTAAAGTATATTCTTTCAGCGAACCAAACAATAGAATACAATTCATATTCTATTCCGTACCTATTCCATTCCCTATGGAATAGCATTCCGATTCCCTCCAAATTTATTCTGTGAACCAAACAGCCGGTAAAGGTTTGCTCGCACAAGGCATCAAGGGAATGTGCCCAAATGGCCGAGTTAGTTGCAAAACAATGTTTGGGTAAGGAGTTCCGCGATTTCAAAAACAAAGAAACGCATGCAGAATTCCGTGGCCCATGTTTTTTTTTTTTTTTTCATTTTTTCCTCTTGTTCGTATTGCAATTTCCAGAAATGGATGTAGTTCTGAATTTTCAGTCAATATGAATATATGATGTATATTAAAGTTTTGTAATTTCAGGCCGGGAAATGAAATTGTTATGATATACATTTATATGATTATCAAGTTTTGAGTTTTATGTACTAGACGAATTATTCAATCACATATTCACAACCCCCATAATAATTACTGTATGTCATATCGAAATGTCTTGCAACAAAAATGTGCTCCACCTAAAGCCATGCATTCACGCACATCTGAGTTTCTTTTTTCTTTTCTAGACCCAACTTCATATTCGGCTAGTAAATTAAACAAATATTTCTTGTTGTTCTCAAAGTGCTTGGTTCATATACACTTTACCTCCATATGGACTTGATAAGTAAAACAATAGCAAACCCGACCGCTGCAAAAAATAAAAAATAAAAACAAAATAAAATAAAATAAAAAACAAAACAAAATAATGCACTTGTAATTCATGAAACCATCCTTGATAAATGCATGTCGTGTTAAGACTTAGCCTATTCTTATTTCCTAGTCTTATTCCCCTATTTTATTTATGAGGCTTACATTTGTTTAGCTTTCCTAGTCTTCTGTTTCTGGTGTAACCTTTCCTGCCTTTGTGGCTTTGTATTACTATTTAAAGCTCTTTGGCTTACAGTGAAAAAACACAGAAGTTCACATTGTCATATGGTATCACAGCCTTCCCTCCAAACGTGAAATTTTTTCCCCCCTCCCCTTTATGGCTGTTGCCGCGTCCCCAACTATCGTTCGTGTCCACGCCCCGACCCACCTACCTATCAAGCTTACCTCTGCGAATTTCCCTGTTTGGAAGAAACAGGTAGAATCCACGCTCGTAGGACTTGACCTTCTCGGGTATGTCACAGGCTCTACCGCTGCTCCGGCTCAATACTCCGATGAAGCTCGCACTAGGCTGAATCCTACATATACTACTTGGTTCAGGCAGGACCAAATTATCTTGAGTGCCATCCTAGGCAGCCTCTCGGACACTTTGCAACCGGTAATTTCATCTGCTTCTTCTACTTTTGATGTGTGGGCTCATTTGTCCTCCAGCTGTGCCACTGCGTCTCGCGGTCATGTAGTTTCGTTGAAAACGAAGCTAGCCAAAAATCCAAAAGCCAATCGGTAAATTGAGTCGTTTATGAGAGATATGCGGGCGATTGTCGTCGATTTGGCTCTTGCTCAAAGCCCGGTCACGGAAGAAGAACTCGTGACCATATATTCACCCAACTTAAAGAGGAATACAATTCGATTGTGGCTGTTCTCCGTGTTCGGACGGAGGCTATATCATTTGGTGAGTTGCATGATGTCCTCACTGACTACGAGAGGTTGTTGAAAGACAACGAAGCAGCTTCTACTATTCACATGCCTACAGCCAATGCCACACAACGGCGGTTTAATGGCTCGGTTGATTCTCAGAGTTCCAGTCGACGTGGTAGAGGTGGTTTTGCTCCCTCAAATGGTCATCAGAACCAGCTCAAAAAATTAGGGAACCGGTCTGATCGGTATTGCAATTATTGTAACTATCCCGAGCATGACACCAAATTCTGCCGAAAATTAGCCAAATTCTTGAAGGAGATTATTGTTGTTGTACTCGAGCCACAAAGTACTGGGCGTCAGTCACCTACCGTTCATACTACATCTACTATTGCTACGTCCCAACAACCGTGGCTCATGGACTCTAGGATTTGCATCACACTATGAATGATGTCATGGCCCTTCACTCACTGACTGACTACATAGGGCCTGACGAGATAATGCTAGGTGATGGTAAGTCTCTTCATATCTCGCACACTGAGTCAGTTTATGTACCTTCAAATAGTCGGTCTCTTATTTTGTCGGATGTGTTGTGTGTTTCAAGTTTGCAACAAAATCTTGTTTCAGTTTCTAAACTTTGTAAGACTAACTTTGTCTCTGTTGAATTCTTTGATACACATTTTGTTGTTAAGGATCAACAGTTCGGCACTCCTCTCATGCGGGGACCGGTCGTGAGTGATGCCTACAGCCTTCCCGTCCAGCGGTCTCAGGTCAATTTCACCACCAAGTCGTTGCTGTCAAATTGACATCATAAGTTTGGTCATCCTAATATTCAAATTTTTGCATATCTTCTTACAAATAATGGTGTAACGTTTAAGCCTGAAGAGCTTAGAATGTTTACATGTAACTACTGCCATGTCAATAAAAGTCTACAAACTCCCCATCTCCTTCAGTTCTATGTTTAGTACTCGGCCACTACAATTGATCTACACAGATGTGTGGAGTTTGGCCACGATCTCTGTAGCTGGCTTCAAATACTACGTAAACTTTGTAGACCACTACACTAAATATGTGTGGTTGTTTCCCCTAAAATTTAAGTCTGAAGTCCACAATGTCTTTCTCCAATTTAAACGCATGGTCGAGACTTATCTAGACTATAAAATAGTTTCCATTTTTTCTGACAATGGGGGAGAATACGTTTAAGTTAATTCCTGACTTTAATGATCTAAGAATTTCCCATTTTACTTCGTTTCCTCACACTCCGGAACACAATGGCCCGGTTGAACGGCGGCACAGGCAAATTGTCGAGAGTGGTATGGCGCTACTACATTACGCGTCCATGCCCTCCTCGTTTTGGTCCTATGTCTTTCACAGGCCGTTTATTTAATAAATTGCATGCCCACTACACTACTAAATTATACTTCACCCTATCAAAAGTTGTTCGGTAAACAGCCGAACTACCAGAAGATTCGGCCATTCCGGTGTTTATGCTATCCCTGGCAAAAACCTTATTTCCCAGCTAAATTGAGTCCTAAGTCGATGTCGTGTATTTTCTTGGGCTACGTGTTAAATCAGCCTGCGTATAAGTGCTTAGAAGTGTCCATTGGTCGTGTCTATATTTCCCATCATGTCGAGTTTGTCCCAAATGAGTTCCCAGTTTAGAAATTGAATAATTGTACTGTGTCCACTCCTGCAACGTTGGCCGTACCCGTGTGTGTGAATTTAAGAGTACCTCTATATCCCCCCACTGCACGTACATACTCTCTACAGCCTCAACTACACAGTCTAATGCCAAGCCTTGCTCCTCCCTTGCCGGCATTAGCGTCGGCGTCCGGTCCAGCCGTGGCTACACCGCCGATCGCCAGTCAACCCGGGCTGCCTCTGGAGGTTACGAGTACTGGCCAGGGGTCGCTGGAGGCTGTTGTACCCGGCGGTGCTTTGTCAGCTCGCACTATGTCACCTTCGGCGGCTTCGCCCTCGATTGTTCCTACTGGAGATTCCCAGATGACTAACTCCCCTTCTCATGTGCGTGTTCTAGAACATGGGGACCGTCAGTTCCATTAGTTGACGCAGCAGGTGGTTTGGATGCAGCGTTGACAGCTTGTTCAGTGGTGTCCGTTGCCGTCTCAACACAATTAGCTGGCCAAGGCGCTGCTGCTGTTCCCGTCCGGAGGTTTACCCGACCACAACATCCGATTCCCAAGTTTTTTGGTGACAAGTTCGTCAATCTGACAACTGCGTATCCCGTTGTTTCGTCAGTTGAACCGCGATCTGTGGACCTTGCTTTAAAAAGTGACTTGTGGCAGGCTGCTATGACGGACGGATATAATGCGTTGGTGAAAAAATCCACCTAGGAATTAGTGCCCTGGGTCAATCACAATGTGGTTTGCTGCAAGTGGGTGTTCAAGGTGAAACGAAAGGCGGATGGCTCTGTGGATAAATTTAAGGCCCGGTTGGTTGCCAAGGGTTTTCTACGGGAATCGGGTCGGGACTACTTTGAGACTTTCAGTCAGGTGGTAAAACCAGTCACTGTTCGTGTCATTCTGAGCATTGCATTGTCAAGCGGTTGGGCATTGCGCCAATTGGATGTCAACAATGCCTTCTTGAATGGCACACTGCGTGAAGAAGTCTATATGGCTCAGCCGGCGGGTTTCGTTGACAAGGAAAGGCCCGGTCATGTTTGCAGCTTAAAAAATGTGATTTATGGATTAAAGAAAGCTCGGGCTTGGTACACTGAACTGTCTGATTTTCTACTTTCTGTCGGTTTTAAGAAATCATACCTCTTTGTTTATTTACTGCGCTTGTAATGTCACTCTATACTTCCTGGTTTATGTCGATGACATAATTGTTACAAGAGATAATGAAGCCTTCACTATGGACTTTCTTCGTCGCCTCGCGACGCATTTCAATCTGAAGGATTTAGGGGCCTTACACCATCTTTTAGGTGTTGAAGTTATTTCTACTGCGACTGGTATGTTTTTGTCCCAAAGCCAATATGTGGTGGACATTCTGGAGCAGTTTAATATCACGAGGGCGAAGTCGGTCTCAACCTCGATATGCCCTTCGGTTGATCTTGGTGCCGACACCACGCCTTTTGACTCCACGTCTTATTGTCGAGCTATTGGTCGCTTGCAGTACCCGACTATTACGAGGCCGAATATCTCTTCTACGGTAAATCGTTTGGCGCAGTTTTTGGTGTCGCCGACTGAGGGTCACTGGCAAGCTGTGAAGCGAATTCTGCGCTACTTGAAAGGTACATTGCACTTTGGATTGTATTTCCGGCGTGGGTGTCCTCTTTCTCTTGTGTCTTATTCGGATTTGACTTGGGTGGCGTTTGTGACGGGAGACGGTCGACCACTGCTTATTGTGTGTTTTTTGGCTCCAACCTCGTCTCCTGGAAGTCTGTGAAACAACAGTCAGTCTCTCGGTCCTCCACTGAAGCTGAGTTCCGGGCACTGGCCAATTCCGCTGCGGAGGTTATGTGGGTTTAGAATTTGCCGCGTGAGCTTGGGGTTCGTCTGCAATCCACACCGCTGCTAGTAACTAATAATCTGAGTGCCACATATGTGTGCAAAAATCTAGTGTTCCAATCGCGGATGAAACATTTGGCTCTTAACTATTTCTTTGTGCGGGAACAGGTAACTTTGGGCTCCCTGCGCGTAAGCTATGTCCGTTTGGTTGATCAGGTGGTTGGTCTCCTCATTAAACCTCTTAGTCTTCGTCGTTTCGGTCCAAGCTTGGGCTCACTGGCGGCGCCTCAATCTTGCGGGGCCGTGTTAAGACTAAGCCTATTCTTATTTCATAGTCTTATTCCCTTATTTTATTTATGAGGCTTACATTTGTTTAGCTTTCCTAGTATTCTATTTCTAGTGTAACCTCTCATGCCTTTGTGGCTTTGTATTACTATTTAAAGCTCTTTGGCTTACAGTGAATAAACACAGAAGTTCACATTGGCATATGTCGGACATGCGTATCAAGTCGCTTGCGTTTGGCGACTCAAACATATACTCGAGATGTATTTTACGTATTCTACATAAAACGCATCTCGAACATGCGTATGAGTGTAGGTAATCCAATATGTTAGACGCAAGTACGAATTGCATCCGACGTATAAAATACCTCAGACGATTTTAAAAATATATATATATTTCGCAAAGACGTTTCAGACATGCGTTTCTAACCTCAAATACATGTCTCAAACGTCTTTTTCTTAAACTGTCCAAATTTCAAAACCGTCCTAATTTTGGAAATGCATGATTATTTTGTCACATTACAATCAATTTTCCTTCTTATCAATCGCTCCCTCATAGATAGCTAGTTTCCTAGTCACCTATTCAATCGTTATATCGTGGACCAGGTTCCACAGTGAAATGTAGACCCTAGTCCAATACACAGAATTTGACTTCTTAAGATACAGAATTTATGTTCATAATGCACAGAATTCATGTTCATAATTGTTGAGTTTGTCTCATATATGGATTAGGAATATGAGTTTGTCTCCTACTAGAAGTACGAGTGAAACGGGTAGACCCATTGTATAGGGATTAGATGCCTATAAATATATTGGTTGTATCCCTAATGGGTTGTGTCACCACTATCACCATCACTGTGAATATAAGAATAGTTTCACTCCCGTGGACGTAGGCATATTGCCGAACCACGTAAATCTTGTCTTCTTTACTTTCAGCCATTATTATTTTTATTATTCTTGTTAATCTCAACAAATTGGTATCAGAGCACTGTTGAGATGACCAGTTCAAGTACAAAATTCGAGGTATCAAAATTTGATGGTACAGGGAATTTTGGGTTATGGCAATCTAGGGTAAAGAATTTGTTGGCACATCAGGGTTTTCTGAAAACCTTGAGGGTGGAAAGTCCAGCAAATCTGTAAGAGGCTGATTGGGCGGAGTTGAAGAAGCAGGAAGCTATGAACGTGGTTCATGCTGATGACTCTTCATATAGTGAAGGTGATGTTTTAGCAGTTACAAGGAACAAGTTCGAACATTGTTTGGACTTGTTGGGCGTTTCTAGAGTCTAGATGAGAAAGTGGTGAGGGGCGCTGTAGTGTTGGGCAGCGCAGATACCAGGAGGGGTCGTGGACCTGGTATGGGAGGACTTCTCGGGACGACGAAGAAGTTCGTGAACATACACTGGGAAACGTTTGATGCTGCGTTGTGCGTGTTGCTGGCCAGTGGTAATTGCTGGTTAGTGGAGCATTGGGCAAGGCACACGGGTTTAGTGTGACTTTGTAGGGGCGCTGTTGTGTTGGGGCAGCATGGATATCAGGAGGGGATATGGACCTGGTATGAGTCGGGCTTGTCATGAGTCACGGCTGGTATGAGCTAGGCTAATATGGCTTGGTGTTACGGATTGCTTGGGACGAAGCAATTCGTGAACATGTACGGGGAAACGTTTGATGCTGCGTGGTGCGTGTTGCTGACCAGTGGTAATTGCTTGTTAGTGGAGCATTGGGCAAGGCACACGAGTTTAGTGTGACTTTGCAGGGGCGCTGTTGTGTTAGGGGCAGCGTGGATACCAGGATGGGACATGGACCTGGTATGGGCTAAATGCAGGAGGTCAGCTAAACGGGACAGTAAGCATGAGTCGCAGCTGGTATAACAGGTCGACGGCTGAGGGGCGAATAGCTTGGGACAAAGCGGTTCGTGTACATGCTGGAAAACGTTTGATGCTGCGTGGTGCATATGGCTGGCAAGTTGGGATAAACATGGTTGTTCCTATCCATGTGTATATGTGAGATAAATATTTTTCTCCTAAAGGGCATATTTGCGAAGGTGGAGATGGTTAGATAAGTTTTTTCTCCTAAAGGACATATTTGCGAAGGTGGAGATTTGTTGAGTTATCTTTTTCTCCTAAAGAACATATTTGCCAAGGTGGAGATAGTCTTTTCTCCTAAAGGGCATGTATGTGAATGTGGAGATGGTGAGATAAGTCTTTTCTCCTAAAGAGCATATTCGTTAAGGGAGGGATTTGTTTAGTTATCTTTTCTCCTAAAGAACATATTCGTCAAGGTGGAGATTGTTGAGTTTGTCTCATATATGGATTAGGAATATGAGTTTGTCTCATACTAGAAGTAGGAGTGAAACGGGTAGACCCATTGTATAGGGATTAGATGCCTATAAATATATTGGTTGTATCCCTAATGGGTTGTGTCACCACTATCACTATCACTGTGAATATAAGAATAGTTTCACTGTCGTGGACGTAGGCATATTGCCGAACCACGTAAATCTTGTCTTCTTTACTTTCAGCCATTATTATTTTTCATGTTCTTGTTAATCTCAACAATAATACACATACACAAACATGATATAATGAACATGAATTCTGTGCATTATGAATATGAATTATGTGCATTATGTTAAGTGTTTATGTGCTCTCAACTATATAATTCAATTCACGACATAACCTCCATTTTCGTCAATGAGGACCGCTCCAACCGTGGCCCTGTTCGTCGCATGGTGATATCCGGCGTCGAAGCGATAGGTTCTCGCCAGTGGTGCAGCTACGTGGTTCACAGCAGCAGGATGGATCACTGCAGGCGCGACCGTATCGGCAAGGTCGGATGCCTCGGCAGTCGTGACATGCATCTGAAGGCCGCTGTCCGGGTGTACACGATGCCAAGCTTGCACGGCGGTAGTGGCAGTCACTATAAGTTTCCTTGGCATCGGAAGGTAAGCATCCCAAACTGCTCCATTTCTTTCTTTCCAAATATAATATAAAATTGCAGTTGCGTTCATCATCCCATTAGTGTCTAGAATATTCAAAACTTCACCAAACCAAACATGAAAAATATTTGTCACAATATTGGGGATTGGAAGATGGGATTGAGTCCATATGGATCTTGCAAAATCACACAAAACCAAAAAGTGCATAGTGTCCTCATGAATGATTCTGCACATGGCACAAGTGGGATCAACATCCACCCTTATAAGCAAATTCTTGATAGTGGGAAGGATATCACTTAGAGCTCTCCATAGAAAGGTTTTCCATTTGGGGTGATTTTAAGTTTCCATAGAGTGAGTCATTTATTAAAAGTGCCTTCATTATCATCATAATTCCCAACAATGAGTCTGTAGCCACTTTTAACAAAATAGTAACCCTTTGGATCACCATGCCAATACCAAGTGTCCTTGTAGCCTAGGGAAATAGGGATTTTCAATATACGAGCCGCATCAATAGGTAGAAAAATATTAGACAGAATAGAATGATCCCACGAACCAGTATCCTGGTCAATCAAACCCATCACACTAGCGCCAGCCAGCTGAGGGGGCATCTCAGTCTGTATCATAGGATCTTGATCATCTTGGAGCCAGGGATGATCCCAAATTAGCGTAGATTCCCCATTCCCAATCCTGCATCTCACACCACTACAAATCAAACCCTGAGCTGCCATAATACTACGCCAACAGAAACTGGGGTTACTTCCTAAACATGCATTAGAAAATGATCCCTTAGGATAATACCTAGCCTTGTAAACACGTGACACCAAAGAATCAATCTTAGTAAGCAAGCGTCATGCCTGTTTACCCAACATAGCTAGGTTAAAAGCGCGGAGATCCTTAAAAGCTAGAACCCCATGTTTCTAAGGGATGCATAATTTTTCCCATGCTTTCTAGTGAATGCCACGATCAGTCTAGATCCCTACCAATAACGGTTCATGGTTCGCTCAATAGCTGTGCAAACAGACACAAGTAGTAAAAAAAACACTCATTGAAAAAGTATGCAGACTGGGCCACACTTTTCACTTTTCAACAAGATTTCCTTACCGGCCTGCGAGAGTAATTTCTTGTTCCAGGATCTAATTCTTTGTCTGATTTTATCCTCAATATATGAGAAAGATACCTTCTTATTTCTTCCTACAAAAGAAGGGAGACCCAAATATTTACTAAAATTAGGAGCCTGGACAACCCCTAAAATTTGCGCTACTTCTTCCCTGTCCTCCTCACGTGTACTTTTACTATAACAGATGCTAGATTTGTGATGGTTTACCATCTGCCCAGATAAGTTCTCATAACAGATAAACAATGTCAAATCTCACCAGCCTCTTGAGCATTGGCTTTAAAAAATAAGAGATTATCATCAGCAAAAAATAAATGAGAGATAGGGGGAGTACCTCTAGCAACCCTTCAACCATGAATAGTACCACTATTTTGTGCATGTTTTAATAACAAAGAAATCCCTTCCGCACAAACAATGAAGAGATAGGGGGATAACGGATCACCCTGCCTTAAGCCACGGGTTGGCGTCACCGGGTTATTGCGAGAGCCATTCACTAAAAAGCTAAAAGATACTGTAGTCACACATAAAAAAATAATTTCCACCCACATACCATCAAAATCCAAAGCCAAAATCATGCTACGAAGAAAATACCACTTCATGCGGTCATAGGCCTGAGCCTTGTCCAACTTGAGAGCACCCTAGCCAACAGCCCCACACTGTTTTCTATTCAAATAATGGCCAACCTCTGATGCTATTAGGATATTATTTGTGATTAGTCTATCAGGTATAAAAGCACTCTGTGAGTCATATATGATTTCCTCCATTAGTGGCTTCATTCCGTTTGTAATCATTTTAGCCATAACCTTATATATCACATTACTCAAGGCTATAGGTCTAAGATCAGACACCAGTTCAAGGGTGTTTTTCTTAGGGATTAATACAACATATGTATCATTCAAACCAGAAGGGAAGGATTGAGAATTAAGACAGCCAATGACAAAATTCGAAACATCCCCACCCACCACATCCCATAAATGCTGATAGAACCCCAGATTCATTCCGTCAGGCCCAGGTGCTTTATTAGGGAACATTGAAAATAGTGCATATTTTACCTCCTCCATCTCAAAGGACGGAGTAGAGATCACTGTGTGTCTGAGTGACCCGTGGACTAATGCCCTCGAAAAAACTATCCCCATTCTCATGGTGGTTAGAGCAGAAAATAAGTATCAAAATATCCCAGAATAACATTCTTCATGGCCTCCTCATCCACCCAATCCCCATTATCATTCATAAGTCTAGTGAGAGTATTCTTCTTTTTACGATGAGAAGCATACATTTGGTAAAATTTTGTATTAGCATCAGCATCCTTGAGCCAGTGTTGTTTAGCTCTCTATCTTCAATAAGCATCCCCATGGGCTTCAATACGGCTCAAGTGCATCTTTAGACGCTGGAACTCAGCCAGTGAAGCTGGACCTGTGCGCCCTCTTAGATGTAGTTGTTCTTTACAGGGGCTCATAATCTGTTCGCCAAACTTATGGAATCGATCACATCCCCATCGCGACAATCGCTCTCAACAAAGCTCAATACAATCCTGCAAGCCCCTACTTCTTCCTTCCTCCCATGACTTTTCCACCACACTTCTACACCCTTCATCATGCAGTCATGCTATCTCAACAAATTAGTCACCCTGGCTCCCGCCACAATACCACGCCAATCCCCCGTAGCTAATACCTTGTCCAATCTCTCCTCAATCTAACTAGCCGTTCCTTTCCCTCTTTCCCACGTAAACTGGTAGCCTTCCATAGGCATCTGAGACAGGCCACAGTCATCAATAGCATCCCATTCGGATGTGGATTGTTCCCTCTTTTCTCATGCTGGAAAAAAAGGTCATTAAAATCGCCCAACACAACCCACGGGAGATCCGACCTGGGTGCTAACGATTTAAGTAACTCCCATGAATCGTTTCGCCTATTGCGCTCCGGGAAATCATAGTAACAAGTCATATGCCAGTTAGGGAAACCAGTCATGCTCACCTTCACATCGACATGATTTTTAGAAAAACTCAAGAGCCTAGCTGTATTATTCTTCCTCCACAGCAAAGCTAAACCACCACTCAAACCAATGCAATCAACATAAAACAGACCATCAAAACCAAGCTTGACACGAATGCATTCAGCATGTACACGTCCCACCTTGGTTTCCATCAGAAAAACGGAATTGGCTTCTTACGAGACACTAGGTCCACAACTTCGCGAACTGTTCATGGATTGCCCAAGCCATGATAGTTCCAACTTAGAGTACTCATTAGGTCAGGCGGGTTTGGGAACCAGAACCTGCCAATTGCAAGTTTTTTGAAATATCAGTCATAGCAACATCGCTACCTCCACTTCCCGGTCGGCGACCACCACTTCCTGTTGTCTCCCTCCTTCTCTTCGACACGGCAACTACTGACGCTTCAGCTTCCCGCATGTTTACCAGCAATGGGTCACCCACACCGCCATGCTACGCTATTGTCGAACTAGCCACGACATCCCCCTTCAGCTTACTGCCCAGCGGGATCAACCATGGATCACCCACGGCTCTTGAACCACGGCTACCCCCCGCCCGGAGCTCAGCATTATATGGATATTGATCAACGGGCAATGCTGCATTCATAACCTTCAAACAAAATTTGTACGAGTGACCGAGCATGTCGCAGAAAAAATTAGTAAAAGATTATATTCTTTTTATCTTATTTACTAGTAAAAAATTAGTTAGGTCAGTGTCCACTTGAATACGTCATGTCACATCATTTTTTTTTTTTTGAGAATTCATATTTTATAATATATTTAAAGTTAATGTGGCAATAATAATAATAATCATCATCATCATCAAAGTCTAAAATCTTTAGGGGATGTTTGGTTCATGGAAAATGTTTTCCAAAGGAAAATATTTTCCTTAAAGTGGAAGAAATTGTTGTTTTTTGGTATTTGGTTTATGGAATTCATTTTCCAAGGGAAAATGAATTCCTCAAATTTGAGGAAAACAAATCCTTGGTTGGACCAAAGATTTTGTTTTCTATGGAAGATGGGAAGAAAAAGTGAGAGTTTGACTATTTTACCCTTGTTTTCATTCTTAATTATATTATATTTATTAATTTGTAAGGGCATATATGTGTTTATACTTGTTATTCCTTACAATTCCAAATCTAACCAAACAATAGAATTAGATTCCCAGTCATTCTTTTTCCACCAACCAAACAATGAAATTCATCTTCATAGTAATTATTTTTCCATGGAATTTCAATTCCACTTCCCTTAAAATATTTTCCGCGAACCAAACGAGCCTTTAGTTTTTGTTTCTTTCTTTCAAACACTAGAGGGATCGGAATTGGGGTTGAGGGGTGAGTTGAAGTACTGTACACCTATTTGACGAGAGATAGCAACAATAATGGTTTGAAACACCTATGCGACGTGAGATAGCAACAATGTGTGTGTGTGTGTGTGTGTGTAGGGTTGAGTTCAAATGAGGACAACAATATATAGAGGACTGTGAGGACAAATAATGGGCACACAAAAAATTAATACCAGGTACACAACTTAATACATAATGGCACACAAGAATAAATGTAAACATCAGGTTTCGAACCCAGGCTCTGTAAATTAACAAATCTAGCACGCGACATACAAACTGTGGCACACGACTACGTTCGGTCATGCACACGACATACCGGCTAATGGCACACACTACATCTGTCCTCACAATCCTCTATAATATACTTGTCCTCATTTGAACACACACACACACACACACACACACACACACACACACACACACATACATACATATATATATATATATATATATATAGACTTGAGTTCAAATGAGGACAAGTATATTATAGAGGACTGTGAGGACAAATGTAGTGTGTGCCATTAGCCTATATGTCGTGTGCATGGCCGAATGAAGTCGTGTGCCATAGTTTGTTTGTCGCGCGCATATATTTGTTAATTAATAGAGCCTGGGTTCGAAACCTGATGTTTACATGTATTCCTGTGTGCCATTATGTATTAAATTGTGTGCCTGATGTTGATTTGTTGTGTGCCCATTATTTATCCTCACAGTCCTTTATATATTGTTGTCCTCATTTGAACTCAACCCTATATATATATATATATATATATATATATATATATATATATATATATAATATATATATAGATATATATATAGATATATATATATATATATATATATATATATATATATATATATATATATATATATATATATATATATATATATATATATATATATATATATAGACGGATGATCACATGTGGCCATGTTGTTAGGTCTGGTCATATGGTCAATTACAGGCCATTAGATTAGATAGATCCAATGAATCACATTAATCAAGATTTTTCCAGTATTTTTGCGCACTTTCTCCTACCCACCGAACTGCAAGGGTAAACTTGTCATAAGGCATCGGAATAGGGAAAATCACATTGTTGAGTGTTTTATTTGTGTACTTGGTGCATTATTAGTCTTACTCTGATGTATTTGTAGATTCCCATTGGTGTCAAGTTCAGGTGCGGCAACGTCTTCCCGTGTGGTCAGTGCGGCTGCACCAATTGTTATACAAATATACACAATCCATGTTATGAAATGCACAACAAAAAACATACACAGATTAGGTACGTCAACGCATCACCAAAAACGCGCCATTAGATATGAATAAATACACCATACAGTGCTCGGGAATACACTATTGGTGTATTTCACAGTGGTGTGTTTTATTACACTATTGGTGCAGGTTGTCAACACTGTTGGTGTATTCTGGAACCCGGCCACTATAAATGGCCACTATAATTACCATAACACCCCCACGCGCGAAAATCCTCAAATCTTCATAATTAGCCACTACCGTTAGATTAAACTGATTCAACGACACAAATACGACCACACCACCACACCTAATGACATGACCACATATGAGCGCTCTTCTATATATATATATATATAGTTAAGTTCATGTACGGGCGCGCCTTCCCGTGCGGTCAGTGCAGTCACACTAATGATTAAGCGAATATACACCATCAACGTTAGGAAATGCACTACAAAAAAAAAAAACACAAATTAGGTACGCATCACCAATAACACACCATTAAATATGAATAAAAGCCCCACACGGTGTTTGAAAATACACCATTAGGGGTGGTGATTTATATAATGTATTTTCTTGGTGTGTTGTGTATTTTTGCACTTCATTGTTGTGTGGTTTCTTTACACTATTAGTGTCTTTCGTTAACACTGTTGGTGTATTCTGAAAACGGCCGCAAGACCATACGGGAGGGTGTGGCCGCATTTGAGCAATTTCCTATATGTATAAGAGATTGTGGTAGTAATTAAGAATATTTTCTAATCAAAATGATTGAATAGTAATTGTAGTTGTATGTTTATTTATGGATATAATAGAATTGGAATCTTACGCATTATTTTTGGAAATTATAAATGAAAATTAATACTTTAAATTATTTACAAACTCTGATGAACTGGACATGGCGTGAACAAGGGTTGGGGTGAAAACGAACGGGTGCATATAGGTCTGATTGTGCATAGCGTGTGCATTTTAGTGTTCTCGTGTGTGCATATCATGTATGACGAACTAGAAGTTATGTGATGTGCATAGCGTGTGCGTGTTCAGGTGGGTGCATATAGGTCTGATTGTGAAACCTATAGGCTGGGGGGAGGATGCATTGACGACCATGAGTATGTGCATATCGTCCGCGAATGGTGAAATTATTGTTTGTACGTTAATTTTTTAAAAAAATATTCGGGAGTTCGGTTGGCCTGCATAATTGAAATGAGAAGTGTGTGCGTAAGATAGTGAGTGTTGACAGTGTGGAACGGCATGAATGGTGATTACAACTTAGTATGATGATCGTTACGGTGGAGGGTGCGTAGGTGAACAGAAGCATGTGCATAGCGACTGCATGTAACTTAGGATATTGGGGTTGTTTTTTTGGTAGTTTGTTTTGTTGGACGGCCTAAATATATTGGGATGTGTGTACGTGAGATTCGGAATTTATGAAGTGTGAAAAGGCATGATTTTTTTGATCACTACATATTATGTGAGTTGTGATGGAGGGTGCGTATAAGAAGATGAGTGTGTGCATAACGTGTGGCTACGTTGAGAATTTTGTGGATGTTTTTTTTTTAAACAAAATTTGGTTGTTAAAAACTTAAAACGTTGTAATTATGCTGGGTGCGTAGTTGTATGCAGGTGAATGCATTACACGGTAAACAAGAGATGTTATTAAATATTAAAATGATGCATATGCAGCCCCGCGCACTGCTATGTGCGTAGCAGGGCACCAGTCGGTGCATACCGATGTTGCTTAAAAAAGACATGTGTCACGCGTGTGCATTAGTGAATAGAAGTTAGTGCATGGTATCTGTTGTATGTGGGTTTTAATTTTTAAATTCAAGCTAGATTTCTGAAGAAACCCATGTTTGCACGGACGTGACATTTGTGTTGCTTTAGAATTATGCTGTGTGCGTAATTGTATATAGGTAAATGCATTACAGTGAAAACAAGAGCCATTATTAACTAATAATAATATGGTATGTATGCATCTTTGTGCACCGCTATGTACGCAGTAGGACATCAGCCTGTGCATATCGCGGAGGCTTATGCATGGATGTATCGGTGTGAGCATAAGAGGATCAAAGTCAGTGCATAACGTTGTTACAATGTGGGCGTTATTCTCCCGATTTGGATTTTTTCCCCCCAAGTAGCCATGTTTGCACGAACTTTTAAAAAAACGAAGGGGGGAAAAAATAGTAAACCTGTAATGCCAAGTCCAGATTAACGCAACATGCACACGGTGAGGCACCAATACGCACCGACCAAGCAACCAAACACCAAGAACATTGTTCACCCGCAAAAACACACCAACGGGCATCCCTACAACCATGGGAAAAATGTATTACCCAGAAATCCATTATTTCAGTCAAGAGTTACACTCTTCTTGCACTCTACTGGAAAATGAATAATATTTCTTCAACAGTTTGAGACTTTATTTAGAATAGACATTTATCAATTATCACCCTCAAAGCAAAAAAAATCCAAATTTGATTAATATGACTTTAAAATAGGGATGATTATAATAGTAGTGAGACAAATGAATTGGTACCTCAGGGGAGCTTCTTGGATAGTGAATAGAGCCAGAGATGAGAATCCTTCTCAGCATGTATAGAGCCTGATTCCCATCATCATTAGTTCACCATGGACCCATTCTTCCAAAACCAGACCACAATTCCAAACATACTACATCCCTCCTTTGTTATTCATAGACAAACCAGAAGCATGCTACATTTACCTATGGTAATGCTCATCAAAAATCAATACAAGACATGAGACATCATCTCCCATGATAGCCTAGCCTTCCATTTTAAAAGCTTTGGACTAGATTATAGCTGCTTTTCTAGAATCACAATGAGCACCTCAAATCTCAATCCAAATCCAGAGTCAAGCTGCTGACAAGAATATTAAAAAAAAGTAGGGCATTTCTAATCAACAATCTAGCAACCAAGAATTGTGGATCCTATGTTGTTTACAATGAATCTTTCTAAGGAAGATTTGACTTTGATCTTGTGTCTCTATGCTAGCATTGCTTTTCTCTCATCCAGTTAACAAAATCGTCCAGGATCAACGGCCAAGCAAGCTCTTCATCTTAATTGCTGAAATCTGGGAAGCTAATCTGTTCAAACAAGACAGGTTTCTGTTACTTATATAACTAAATCAAAAACAAAACAAAGACAAAAGGGCACTTAATTAACCTTAATAATTGAGTCAATCAAGAATTGGGAAAGTGAAGTATTACCTCACTGAGAAACCTGTAAAATCCTAGCCATTGATCCATGGTTATAACCTTGTAATCTTTCTGAACCTGACCAGAACACAAACAATTAGTTCCCATCATGGTATTGGGCACAAAAACCCTAAAAATAATATATAACACAAATAATCAACATAAATTATACACACACTGAACCCCCAAAAACCACAAGCCAAAAAACATAATAATAACAAACAACCACATGACAAAAATCATAATAATATACAAAACCCTTATGTTAAGAAAAACCCCAACACCACCAGAACACCCATATTAAAAAAAATAAAATAAAAAATGAAACCCTACCAAGAAATCGTACACCCCTCACAACCACATCCCCCGCACCGCCGCCCCCCAACCCCAAACCCAACCGAATGCACAACCACCACCCCTGTGAACCCCCCCCCCCCCCCAAAAAAAAAAAAGAAAAAAAAAAAGAACTACCCAAACGAACAAGACAACAAACGAAATCCCACCCCAAACCCCCTACTGAACACTATCAAACCCACAAACCGCCGGAAAAAACCCACGAAACAAACAACAAAAAGAGGAAAAAAGGGTACAAGAAGTCGATTCAAGAAATACCTGAACTGGAGGCGGAAGATATACCACGAAGTCGCTTGGACTGCCTCCCACTGGAACCAACCATGAACACCGTCGGGAAAACGTGAGAAGCGAATGGACGATGACCAGATTCGGAGAAGACGGATGATTCGAGAATGTTGCGTGACAGAGCAAGGGGAGAGAGGAAACCTAAATACCTATTATGACTGCCTTAAACCCAAAATAACCGACGAAATAAGTGAGATGTAATATTAATGACAAATATAAAATACAAAAACACCCCTACCAATCTAATACTAAGCGCCCATGTGGTTTAAAATACCACATCATCAGCACCGCTAATATCTCAAAATCAACGGTCAGGGAGTGTGCTCACGGGCTCGGTTGAGTAGGGGGTGTGCACCGGATTCAAAATCTATATATATATATATATATATATATATATATATATATATATATATATATATATATATATATATATATATATATATATATTGGATCCAATGAGACCCCTAGTTAGGTGAGATGATGAGATGCGATCCTGAGCATTCATTTTTTTATTTTAACGGTTCAGATTTCAGAATTTTTTATTTGTAAATGGCTGATATGTAATATACTTATGGTAATTGAGTAATTTTGCACACACATTTATTTCTTTCCTTATCAAATCGTGATATTTTAGTTGTTTCCTTGTGCGTATATTTTTCTTCAAAGCCGATAGTTGCCTTTCTTCTCGAGAGTCGCAGCTGCTCCTCTCTGCCTTGCCACCGGCCACTAGCTTCCCGGTCTCCGTCTTCACTCTCATCCCGCCTCAGTCGCCGATCGTGAGCCGCCTCCGTTTTCACCACTGTCCAGTCACCGCCTCGCCTCAGGTTCGTAGTCTCATTCTCAACTTCTTGTTCATACTTGATTGGCCAGAGAGCGAACAAGGAGATCAATTCTATCGGCGATGACATCATTGTAAGCTACTTCTTGTTTTGCTCTGATACTTCGGTCACTTAATTTTACATTCTTTAATTTGCTTTTTCTGGAAGTCAATTTTGCTTAATTATGTTTTCTTGTTGGAGTTTTAGTTCTGGAGATCTCTTGATTGTGATGATGAATTACTAATTATTTTTTCTGTTAAATTAGCATGATTTTCTATTAAAGTAACGATCTCGTGTTGTCGGTGAGTCAGTCGGTCATGGCTGATCTTAGCCTTATCAGCGACTTAGGCAATTTGAGCCTTTTTCTGTTTCACGTTTAGGTTTTGAGGTTATTATCTGAATAAAAGAATTTTCCATAAAGAAGATTAGAATCTGTTGATTAATTTCAATTCCATGTTTTCATTAACTATTGGTAATCTGTTTCAATTGGGAATATGAGAAATTGTTTGTTGCATACTTTGAACTATAGAAGTACTGTAATACAATTGGGATGGTGTGATGTTAGGGTATCAAAACACACAAAGCTAGTAATGTGTAAAACCGAATGAAAAGTGGTTCATCTATAGTAGTTTTGCAGTTCTGCTATGCTTTGAAGGATATTACAATTTGGGGGGGGGGGGGGGGGGGGGGGGCGCTACTGTTTGAAATGTAGTATTATGATGGTGTGTGCGTAGACAAACATTAGTTTGTGCATTGTACTTGAACGAGTGATTTTGGCCTGACGATGGTGTTAAAATGTATATGTTTTAGTGTTTGGTTATGGATCTTTGTTACTTAGAGTGATCATGAGTTTTAATCGTATTTCCAAATTCATTTTAATTTATCTCAAAGATCAAATGTTTAGATTATTTTTGTTTCCGGAATGCTAATTTTTTTTATCAGGGATGTGTTGACACTGGTTTGTGCGTAGTTGTATGTAGGCATGTGCATTTCACTGTGACCCAAGCTTTCTTAGCACGGTATACCTATATATTATTTGGTTTTCGAGTTCTATAGTCGTGAGTTATTCATGGTCTGTGGGTGTTCGTACCATGGCGTGTGCAAAGTAATAGGACCCAATAGTCGTTGCGTAGTTGTGTATTGGCGTGTGCATGTTACTGGGTTTATGGTGTGTGCATAAACGAACATCAATTTGTGCATTGTACTTTAACGAGTGTTTTTGGTGTGTCGATGGTATAATAATGTATCTGTTTTTGAGTTTGATTAGGGATTTTTGTTACTTAGAGTGACCATGAGTTTTAATCGTATTTTCAGATTCATGTTATCTCAGGGATCAAATGTTTAGCTTATTTTACTCCTGGAATGCAAATTTTTTTATCGGGAATGTGTTTTCACTGGTTTGTGCGTAGTTGTATGTAGGCGTGTGCATTTCACTGTGGACTGGGGTTTGTGCGTGTCATCATGGTCTGTGCATGTTCGTACTATGGCGTGTGCAAAGTAACAGGACCTAATAGTCTGTGTGTAGTCCTGTATTGGCGTGCGCATGTTACTGTGATGGGGGTTTTGGAGAGGGGTTTATGCATGTGAGTTTGCTACAGTTTGTTGGTGCGTACTAATTTTTATGTGCATGTATTAATTTCTCTCTTTTACTACTCGACATAGTTTAATAATAATTGAATCCAACCATTGTAGACTGTTGCTGAAATTTTTGCTGACAAGACGGAGGTGTTAGCTGGCACGTTGGATGACATGGTGCAGGTTATGGAGCAGCATCAAGACCACTCCACCCGTTCGGTTGGTTTCTTTCGGGTGTTTGATGTGTCTAGTCACTACCGCGTACTAATCTTTTGCCGAATATCAACTATGCCTTGAGCAACACACATCGGGTATCGAATATCAACTGTGTTGTGGGGTCCGGAGCCAGTGCTCGCTAAAACATTATACGTTGCTATAGATACTTTAAGTTTTGTCTCTTCATTTTTTTACATTGACTTACGACGTTTTCTGTTGTTGTCGTTTCTTTGAATTTCTGTTTTTTTTTTAAAAAAAAAACAATGCATACTATACTTTTCCCACTCGTGGTTCAATATTTTCAATTTCCATGTCTTACTCTATTCCATCTTCATGCACAAACCCTCAGGCGCAAACGTCATTGCAAACACACGCACACACCCTATTTAAGCACTTAGATTGCGCATACACTGTTAATTGCACACACTATTACCCACGGACGCACACACCCCCGTCGTAAACAAACGCGCACACCGCATTTCATGCACTAACCAAATAACAGTCATACCGTCTAATTCATTCAAAATGAATATACAACTTCCTTTCACGCACACCCATTATAATACTAATTTCATGGACAAACTACTTCATTCCCGGCACACCCATTATAATTCTAATGCCTATGATGCACATTCCGTCGTAAACGAACGCACACACCGAAATTCATGCACTAACCAAATAACACTCATACCATCTAATTCATACAAAATGAGCACACAAGGAATTCAACGCACATCCATTATAAAAGTAATTTTCGGCTCCACGATAAATGTCACACCGCATCAAAACCCTCGTAATGCACGTCAATCGTCATGACAACGCCAACTGAAAAAATGCACCCACCGGCCGTCCAACAACTACCCACCTGCGTATGCATTATTCTATTTACTAAAAAACACACACAAAAACCCCCAAATGCTTCGTGTTCCCCTTGCAAAACACAATGACAACATCGTAAAGTTTTACTACGCACACGCCGTAGGACCTGGACGCACAGACCAACGTACAAAATTAATTACAAACTTAAGTCAGCAAATCTCATACCTCTGGTAGTCGCCATGTTCAACCTCTGAAATTTCGTCCGGATCACACACCAAGTGCTCACGGTTGGACTCCTACAACTATTATGCAGAGTTGACTACTACTCATTTCCATTATATTTGTGGTATTTCATTATGGCAAAGATTCCAATCTATTTCTAACCAAAATTAACACATTAATACAATTACTTTTAAACCTTCCTATTTAAAATATGCCCTTATTTACATTATATTCCTCATTCAATCTCATCCATCAATTACAAATGTACAAATGGATGGGATATCATCTCACCATCTTATTTAATAAAGGGGTCTCATGGGATCCGCACCCTATATATATATATATATATATATATATATATATATATATATATTGGTTCATGTGAGAACAGGTCTTCCCGTGCGGTCAGTGCAGCATACACCATTAGGTATGCAAAAATTCACCATACAGTGTTCGAGAATACACCAGAATGAAATGTCAAAAATGCACCACAAAAAAAAAAAAAAAAAAAAAAAAAAAAATACACCACACATAATGGTGTATTTTTTGACACTGTGTGGTGCATTTATGCATACCTAATAGTGTATGCCGCACTGACCGCACGGGAAGACCTGTTCTCACTGTGAGGTCAGATTTTTCCGTGCGGTGAGTGCGGCATACACCATTAGGTATGCATAAATGCACCATATAATGTTCGAAAATACACCAGAATGAAATGTCAAAAAATACACAACACAAAAAAAATACACCACACATAATGGTGTATTTACGAACACTGTGTGGTGCATTTATACATACCTAATGGTGTATGCCGCACTGACCACACGGGAAGACCTGACCTCACAGGAACTTGACCCTATATATAGGCGAGTTCAGGTGCGGCAGTGTCTTACGGTGCGACGATTTCTTACGGTGCGGCAACACCAATAGTTCAACAAATATGCACCATCAACGTTAGGAAAATACACCACACAAAACAGAGTAAACAGAGCCCTGCATCACCAAACACACACCATTAGGTGTGAGTAAAAACACCATACACTATTCGGAAATACACCATTGGGGGTGGTGAGTTATATGGTGTATTTTTTTGAGTCAGTTGTGTATTTTGTGATGTTTTATTGCATTTCATTGGGGTGTGTTTTTATTACACTGTTGGTGCATATTGTTAACACTGTTGGTGTATTCTGGAATTCTGCCGCACGGCCGCACGGGAAGACCCCGCCGCATTTGAACTTTATTCTATATATATATCTTATTTGTACTTTACATTTTCTCTTGCAAGTTTCATTTGATAAATCATGTTTCAACTAATAGGCTAATTACAACATTTTAAACTTTTTGCATAAATTTTTAATTTTACCGGGTGTAATTGAGGGCAGCTTAGAAATTTTCTATTTATTTAAAGTCTAGATAAATATTTTTTCAAGTCTATATCAACATTATCCAAAAAAAGAAAAAATAGTGAAACGAAACATCTTCTTTTTCAGTTATTTCTGGTGCCGATTTATTCTATATCTTGGGCTCGGAAGAAGGCTTGCTCGAAGAAGAAATCGAAATGCTAAAACTGATGCTCGCTTGCGGCAAAGTCTACATCTCCGAGAGCAGAAACAAGGCCGCACTGGAATCAATCGAAGCAGCGGTCAAGCTTTTCCCGGAGGCTGCCATTATCAACAAGTTCGAAGATGAGATTTACAACCGAGTCGGCTATACTGTCGTCTCCAAATTGGCTCCTCAAGGGCAGCAATGTCCTTTAAAGAATGCAGTTTTGGGAATGGTGAGATCTGCTTTGGACACCATCGACCTTCAATCGCACTCTGGAACTCATCCTAGGCTTGGTGTTGTGGACCACATTTGCTTTCACCCGCTGGCTGCCACTCCTTTGGACGATGTCGCTGGAACTGCGAAATCTTTGGCGGCTCATGTTGGCTCTGGTCTTCAAGGTTTGCTTCTCAAATCTCCTTCAGATTTTCTGTTTTAATAATGAGAATTCTGTTAGATATAAATACACTCTTTAACATTGATTTAACAAAATCTTAATCGTAAGTGGAAGCCATATTGATTTCTCCAGTGTTGCAAAAATCATGCTTAGACACCGATTAATTGGCCCTAGGCGCTGGTCGGCCTCCTAGATTATCACTATAATCGGTAATCTAAGCTCCTAAGCGCCGGCCGCCTAGGCATTGACTAGGTCGCCTAGTCGGCCAATTAACTATTGTTTAGTTTTTTTAAAAAAAAATAGATTATTTCACTCAAAACAACATTGTTTTGAATGAAATAACCTTAAATTGTTCAAAATCTAAATATTTTTTAGGTTAATATTTCATATTTTAGTATTAACTATTAAAGTATTAAATACTTTATAATTATCAAGTCTTAAAATATTAAAATAAAAAATAAAAAATAAAAAATATACAAGAGGGCGCCGATTAATCCCTGCCTAGGGCGGCGCAAAGCGCTCCGAACGCTTGAGGAGCGCCTATCGATTTTATCAACCATGATTTCCGGTCATAGTTGATGTCTTCTTAAGTCATGTTGCCTCACAGACATTTTGTTCTATACTTGACTCACTTACATTTTGTCCCATATCCCATACTTAGACTCAGAATCTTAGATAATGTACCGGGATAATTCTGAGCAAGTATAGTACAGTGAACTATATGTGCTATATACTGTATGCCTTATTTCCCATAAATACAAACTTTATATAGACATATTGATTGATGATAGACAACTTCTAATCATTTAGTTCAACCAAACTACTTAACAGGTCTAGTCAACTTGCTATAGCATAACATATATTATATGGGAAAATCTTACAAATTCATGTTAGGATTCTTTGGCTTGTGTTTGCATAGAGTAGATGTTTGCTTGGATGAACACTTATGATACATGATAGCAAATTAGGGCATAAAGATTCATCATAAACTGAATAAATTAGTCCCTAGTGCCTGTGACATTTTTCTTTGAAGTCTGAAACAAGAGTTAAACTTGGGAATAAACTCAATTAAAACAGCACACTAGTAACTCAGAAATGGGAGAAGAATTGCTAAAGAAATAGGGAAAATCATAGAAGAAAAGAGAGAAATTAAAATGAAAGCTCATAATAAGCCCAAGTCTGAAAATTACAGCCTAATCTAAGGCAAGCAAAGGGCCAAAGTATCATTACAAACTCTCCTATACTATGGGATCATCCTTCACAGATTCGCAGAGCAGCTTCGGATTAACACATGGTTTTTCGTTGCCTATGTTCTTGTCATTAATCTTTTGATCAATATTTCAAACTACATGGTTTGCCAATTTTCTGAGATTTTATAGGTTGGTATTTTCCTCTGAAAGCTTTTAAAAACTTTCTCCCATCAAGGCATCTAGTCGAACATGTTGCACATTGGCTTTTACGTTGTTTATTAGAGGCACGGTTTTGGCATTACTCCTAATTCATCTGAAACGTAGCTCGCAGTTCCCACTTTTTTATATGGAGCAGCACATCGAGAAGGGAGGTCCCTTGATTCAATCAGAAGGGAGCTGGGATATTTTAGGCCGAACTCGAGTGGGAACCAATGGGCCGGTGGCTCAATCTCAGATGCTTTGCTTCTAAAGCCAGATGAAGGTCCCAACCAAGCAACTCAATCGAAAGGTGTGATTGTCATTGGAGCGAGCAGGTGGGTTGATAACTATAACATTCCCGTCTTCTCCAACGACATCAATGTTGTTCGTGGAATTGCCAAGCGAGTGAGTGGCAGAGGGGGCGGGCTCCCATCGGTGCAATCCATGGCACTTGCTCATTCGGGAGGTATCATTGAAGTGGCTTGCAACTTGCTGGAACCAAGCAGGGTTAGTGGCATTCAAGTTCAACTGGAAGTTGAAAGGCTTGCCAGAGAAGAGGGTGTGTCTGTGGGCAAAGGGTATTATACTGATCTTCCACAGGAAAAGATAATTGAAAGTTACTTGAAATTGTTCTAAGACATATATATATTTTCCTCTTAAATGTATTGTTTTTTTTACCTTCACCAGTGATGCCCAACAATCTCTTTAAGGAAACACTCTCAGAACTTGTGTGCATCACATGTTAGCTTCTCCAATTGATATATTTTTGCAGGACCAAATGTCTATGCATTTTACTATTAAATACTCTGAATTCATCAGTAAATCTTGATTGCTCTTTTCATATAATTCAAATTTGCTTTTAGCCCTGTTTGGTAAAATAGTTAGCCTATCAGTCAATTTTAATTTATTTGACTATTATTAATTGTTTAATTTTGTTAAAAAATTAATATAAGTGTTTGGTTAATTAGCTTTTTGTAACTTCAAAATGTTAAAATTCAAAAGGCTGCTCAAATCAACTTTTTCAATTAGTTTTTTTGAGAAAAAAAAATTATACCAAACAGCTATCAGCTAACCGCTAATTTACCAAATACCTTTCTACAATCAGCTAATGTTATCAACTAGTTATACCCTTTAACCAAATAGGGCTTTTGTCTAATATGTTACTTATTTGTATGTATTATTTTATTTCGTTCGAGATGCAATCATTTTTTTCATCATATCATATCATGTTATTGGTTTTAGATTTTTTTTTTGTTTTTTTTTTAATATGAAAATGATATGGTGGTTTATATATGAAGATTCATGGAGATAATTTGAAATTTTGTTACAAAATGACCAATATATCTTTTAATAATTTGAAAATTCAGAATAAATTATCTGTGATAATAAAATCTATAAGCAATGGATTAAAACTGTCACTTTCAATATAATGAAAGGAAAAATTTTATATAGAGTAATAATTCATTGAGTGAGCCTACAATTTATGTATAATTAATGGACTAAAATTGTCATTATTTTTAAAAAAAAAAATACATTATTTATATTTTTATTCATTGTCATAATTGTTGTACATTTTATTTGTATTATGCAGGTGGATGGGGACATCTGTCCTGTACATTTAGGGGGCGTTTGGTTCACGGAATGTTAGATTACCTTAGGGAATGTTAGATTGCTGGGAATATTAGATTACTCGGAATGTTAGATTCTTGTGTTTGGTAAAAATGAGGTATGTAAAATGTCAAGGTAATCTAACATTACCTAAGTTTAGCAAGGGAATCACATTCCCTCAAAAAAGGTAAAAAATCTGATGTGGCGGCAATGTTGGATTCCAAGGGAATATTATATAACTTCAACCAAACATAGGCATGTTAAATAATCAGCCCAACATAACCTTTGTTATCCAATATAACCCCAACCAAACGCCCCCTTACATCAAAATGACATACCCAGAAACCATCTAATCTTCCACCTCAGCTCTTTTTATTTAATTAAAATAAAAGTGTACTATATAATGGATCACTCTCTGACTCTTCTCCATTATTGAACCAAGAAGTAAAGGAAAAGAAAGAGCTGAGAATTGAGATCAAACCAGCAAGAGGAAAAATGGCTGCCAATAACCCAAATTCCAAGGTAACCCACTATCCATTTCTTCTCCTTTAATTTTCCTTTCAACAAAAGATCACTTCTTTACTATTTTTCAGATTATCATCAGTTTCTATATACTTCCTGAACTAGATTGAATAGGACTTGAGAAAAAAGTTTTCTTGATTATTTGAAATAATAGAGACAATGCCCCTTGCATTTGGGGAGATTTCAATACCACTCTTCTCTCATCTTTGCAAGAATGGTTCATGTATAGTATTATAGTAACTAAAACCAAGTTTGAAGTATAAAGAATGCAATAAGGATGTTTAAAGAACCACTGCCCACATAAGATGTACATACCCTGTATTTTAATGAAAATTAAAAAATAAAATTTAGTTTTTAAAATAATAGCGTTTGTAAATTTATTTCTTAAGATCAATATTATGCATGGCAGATGTGTTTTTTAAGAGTGTAATCTCAAATTTTACTTGCTAATATGACTGGCTTTAATAAATTACTTTTTTTAATGGGAGTACACGCATTTTTTGTTGTTTAATCATATTTTAAAGTGATTAACTTCTTGTTCTTTCGAAGTGACTACTATGTGATTATTTTGATTGATGTGCTTGCTTTCAGCCTTTCACATTTGTTTATTAATTGTTCTATTGGAATAAAATATTATTATTTATAAGGCCAATAATTTTTTTTTTGTCATATTTTCAGTTTAATACAAGTATATTATAGTCAAGTTAAATTTCAATTATTAAGGATTAAGCTGTACTCTTCTAGTTTCTTCACCTAATAATGTACAATTGTACACACTGGTGCGGTGTTGTGATCAAACAAATAGTGAATAATACTCATTCTATCTCATTTTATTTGTTCTACTCACCATTTATTGGTCAAACTAACTCTGTAATCTTTGTTTATTTTTCTTTAGTGTTTTTTATTTATTTTTAAATTTAATTTTTTGTGTTTAATAATATTTTTAGTGTAGTTTTTAAATATATAAATTTTGTATATTAATACTGAACTTAAAATTATGAAAAATTGAATTGAAAATAACTTCAGTCAAGCCTCGTTAACCGAACCAAACACATAAAATGAGATGGTGGGAGTAAAAATTAAAATGCAATTAATATTGTTTCCATTATTTTCTATGTACTACACCATTATATCTTAACATATTACTCCCCATATCTCATTTTGTCTGACATACTTTCTCTTCATTGATCAAATAAAGTCTTTCTTCTTTGCTTATTTCTATTAACATTTTATTACAATTTTTAAATTTAATTTTCTGTATTTATTAGTACTTTTAATATAATTTCTAAATATATAAATTTGTATATTAATTCTAAATTTAATATTATGAAAAATTAAATTTTAAATAATTTTAATCAAACTCGATATATAAAATAGGATGGAGAAAATATTTAAGAAAAGTTTAAAACTTTACCCACTTATTTCACTGATTCAATAAATAATACTTAGCATTTGAGAGAAGAAGAAAGGGAATTAGAAAATATCATAGCATAGAAAAAGTTGGGTGGTGTGCTGGACCACGCATATCCACGAATTTGTGCTGTGATAGTGTCCTGTTAACGAGACACGTGATTCTCGTTTGTCGTTTCACTCGGGCGGGGAGACTTCTATTGTTATTAAGGGGGCGTTTGGTTCAGGTTATATAACATAACCAAGGGAATGTGACATTTCAAAGCTCACATTCCTCTGTTTGATAACATTCCCAAGAAATGTCACATTCCCTCCACATAGGATTTTGGAGGGAATGTGATTCTCTTCAATTTCTAAGGTTATGTAAGATAACCTTGGTTATGTTAGTTTATTACACACACACACACACACACATATATGTATATATATATATATATATATATATATATATAATTATTTTTGTAATTATATATTTTTTATTTTTATTATGTTAGGTTAGCATATAAAATAATTTTGTTTCTCAAGTTCAAGATTTTAGTTAATATTTTAAAATCATGTAATTATATATGATACCGTTTTCTTATTTATTTATTTTAATTTTTAAATTTATTAAAATATATGAAAATATGTTAAGGATATTATAGTGTGTGGATAAAAGATAACCCTAAACCAAACATGATTATATTACATACCCCAACTTTAACCAAACACAGGAATCTAACATTCCCAGTAATTTAACATTCCCAGCAATCTAACTTTCCCTAAGGTAATCTGACATTCCGTGAACCAAACGACCCCTAAAAGTTTTCATGTTGTCAGTATTATTTGTTTGGATTAGTTGATTTTATTGTGGAGTTTAATTTTTTTTTTTTTTTGAAATAAGGATTAAATAAGTTATGGAAATACACAAAATAATATAATTAAGTTACTGAACTTAAAAAATACATATATAATTAAATCTCTAAACTAACTAATTCTATGCAATTAATTCAATTTACAAGTTTTTCACTTTCTCAGGGCACCGAAATTTAAAATACTTTTAAGAATTATTATTTAAAATTTTTTTTTAAAAACGCCTTCACTAAAGACAAAGAAAGTTTTTTTGTCTCCGACCATAAAGACGAAGAGACTTTCGTCTCCATGGCCGGAGACCAAGATACCTTCTTCGTCTCTAGCCGGAGACAGAGAATGTTTCTTTGTCTTCAGCCAGAGACGAAGAATGTATCTTCATCTCCATGGCCAGAGACAAAGAAAGTCTTCGTCTTCATGGCCGGAGACGAAGAGACTATTTGTCTCTAGTCATGAAGACGAAGAAACTCTTCGTCACCGGCCAGAGATGAAGAAGATTTTTTCATCTTCGGTCAGAGACAAAGAAGGTTTCTTTGTCTCCGGTCATAGAGACGAATCCATAGCCGGGGACTTTTCTTTTTAATAAATATTTTAAATTTGTGGTGACATGTTAGAAACCTATAAATTGAACTAATTGCATAAAATTGATTAATTTAAGGATTCAATTGTACTTTTTATTAAAGTTCAGTAATTTTTTTTTTGAATGCTACTAGCTCTATTACATTGTAGTAAAGTTTAGTAATTTAATTGCATTATGGTGTGCACTTGAATAACTTATTTGACTCTTATTCTTTTTTTTATTAAACCCTAAAAATTGGACGGCCCATTTATCGGAGCATGTTAATTAAAATATTTGATCATTTTAAATTAATTTTTTAAATATTTATTTTTAATAAATTAACAGGTTTACTCTAATACTTCCTATAAACTTACATATCATTTAATCAATTTAAACATATATGTTCAACTTCCAACTAAAAATAATTGTTATAATTACATTATAATATATTTGTTATACATAAGTTTTTTTTCATTATTTATTTTCATAAAAATATATTTTATTTTTGTAATATATTTATAAAAATTTTATTTACAAATTTAGTAAAAAAAAAAAAATACTAAAGATGAGTTTACATATAAATTCTGTATATTTTGTTCCACATCACTTGTGATACAAAGAATAACATTAAATGGCTCAAGCTATCTGACTATTTCACTAAATTTTTGGCGGTTGTTATACCATGGATCAGGTCCACCTTGCAAGGTGGACCTTGGTCTAAAATTGTGTATTTTTATTATTTTTCTTGTGAACATCTAGAATATAAATTGTGTTTCTAAGTTTTGAAAATTTGTAAATTCAATACAGGGTCATCACACATTGTAAATTTTTAAAAATTAAACTCTAAACATTTAGCATATAAATTGTGTATCTTTAGATTCGAATCCACCTTGCAAGATGATCCAAGTCCACAAAATAATTTGCCAATTTTAGGCTAGCCCATTTGGGCCATCAAATTTATCGGGCAATTTTTTTTTTTTTACCCTAATTCTAAAATTTTCTAATTTTATCAGCCCAACTCATAAGTTTCCAATAGTTATGCTCTGCAACCAAATGCACCATGCAGGGTGCATACAATGCAAAACGACGTCGTTTTGACTAAAAACACGCGTCCCATTTAAAAAAAAAAATTCAGGTTCAATTCTCGGCAATAGCATTATTGTGGATATATAGTTATGAATTTCTGGATATATAGTTATGAATTTATGGATATTTAGTTTATTCATTGTGGATATTTAGTTCATTAATTGTAGATATTTACTTCATTCATTCACTGTGGATATATAGTATGAATTTTTGGATATATAGTTATGAATTTACGGATATTTAGTTCATTCATTGTGGATATTTAGTTCATTTATTGTGGATATTTAGTTCAATCATTGTGGATATTTAGTTCATTCATTGTGGATATTTAGTTCAATCATTGTGGATATTTAGTTCATTCATTGTGGATTTTTATTTCATTCATTCACTGTGGATATATAGTTATGAATTTATGGATATATAGTTATGAATTTATGGATATATAAAAATGCTATTGCCGGGAATCGAACCTGATTTCTTTTTTAAGTGGGACGCGCGTTTTTTTAAACCAAAAAGACGTCGTTTTTGCATCTGTATGCACCATACATAGTGCATACGAATGCACAGCATAATTTGCGATAAGTTTCTAGGTAAAATTGATATCATTACTTTTTATATGGCGCTATTTTAGTTTTATCAAAAGTATAATGCTATTCATCCCTAAAAAAATTTCTCCCATAATTTTTCTTATGATATGTCATTGATGATGATATCCACATTTTTATTTTCAATATTTGACTTTGATTTGTTTCTTTCATTAAAAAATAATAGTAATAAAATTGGTTGCAGTTTTTGCCTAGAATGCTTAAAATGCTCAGGCCAAAAATAAAACGTAAATTTTTTTTCCAGTTAAAGATTAAAAACGTAGAAAATCAAACCTTAGAAATAAAAAAAAAAAAAAATAAAATGCTAGTGAAATAAATGGAATATAATAAATGAGTTTTCAGCACTTTTTGTCCCACGAGTATTCTGACATTAACAATGTTGATCTATAACTTTTAAAATTTGTATTATTGGTCCACGAGTATCAAATTTTTAGTTCAAATGGTCATTCACTCATTCTGGTAAAATTTTCTTCTATTTTTCACGGAAAAAATTATTTTCCATTAAAGCATCACCATCAGAGGTGAATACCCAGTTATTGGAACAGTAATATGCATAGCAACTCATGGGAGGCACATGTTTTAATAAAAATAATATTCATGCAAAGATTGGTGAATGGCATGGGAGGCACATGTTTTAATAAAATAATATTCATGCAAAGATTGGTGAATGGCAGGAGAAAAAAAAAAAAAAAAAAAAAAAAAAAGAGGAAGCGCGCAGATGCGCATTAGGCGCAATTTGCGTCCACAGCAGGCGTGTGCGCCACACACGCCCGCTGGGCGCATCAGAGTAGCCGCTAGCTGGCGGGCACTCTGACTTTTACACTACTTTTAATTTTTTTTTTTTTAATGTCAGATTTTGTTTAATTTTTTCTTTTTTTTTTTCACCCACATTTTTATCTTTTTCCTAATCACACTTACAAAAATCCCTCAAATAGTGCAAAAGAGTTAAACTACTATGATGCTCTTATAGCATAACTATAATGGTCTTTTCCTTTTTACCTCCACATTTTCTCCTTGAGTTTTTCGTACTTTTGATCCCACAAGTATTGTGACACTAGCAGTATTGATCCACAACTTTTAAAACTTGCATAATTGGCCTTCGAATATCAAATTCTTAGCGCAAATGGTCCTTTCAGTGAAATCTCCGCGAAAGAAAAAGGCCGTTATACCCCTGATGAGAAAATAATTTTTCTAATGAAAATTTGACAGAAATTTCACTAGAAGAACCATTTGCGCTAAAAAAAATTGATACTCTTGAATCAACCATACAACTTTTGAAAATTGTGAATATCAATATTGTTTATACCATAATAGTCGTGGGACCGAAAATGCAAAAATAAACTTTATTTTAGCTTGCACTAATCCCCATCCAATTGAAGGAGAAGAAATCGGTGATGCAATCCGTGCTGCTGTGCTGCAAACTCCACATCTCCGAATCGCGAAACCGGGAAGCTCTGGAGTCCATTCAACGCGCCGCCAAGCATGATCCGGAGACGGTCATCGTGAACATATTCGAGGACCGAGAGTATAACCGGATTAACTACACTCTGGTGTCCTATGTTATCCACGACGCCACCACCGGGAGCCCCATCTACTGCCCGCTGCAGCAAACCGTGGTGGCCATCGCCGCTGCTGCCTACGACGGCATAAACCTTGAGCTCCACTCCGGCGCTCACCCCCGCCTCGGCGTCGTTGATGACATTACGGTTCATCCTCTCGCCCGGGCGTCGCTAGACGAGGCTGCTTGGCTGGCTAAACGATTGGCTGCGGAATTTGGAAACCGATTCCAAGGTGAATATATAATGAATATCTAATATGTTTGCTGTTAGGATCAAGCTATATAACTATAATATGGAAGGCCCTAACTTTATTTTCTTGACAAATTATTCTATTAAGGTTCACTTAAGTCTAAAAATACACAATTTACATATTGAATATTTACAATTTTACATATTAAATGTTCACAATTAAAATAGTGAATATTCAATATGTAAATTGTATATTTTGGACGCGAGTCCACCTTGAAAGGTAGACCCGGATCCATGGTATAACTACTGTATTTCCGTGCTAGACTTACTCTTCATCCGTCTCCGTCCAATAATTCTTGCCTCCTGACACTATTTGTTGCAAGGTGAATATCTAATATTCTTGGTTTATTTTTAGCATCGATCCTATAGTACAGTTATTGTTGGACATAGGCTGATAAAGGACAAGTATAGCACCCGATGGCAGAAGGGCATGGATTGTTGGACGGAGACCTTAAAGGGCTTAGGTCAAGTCTAGCATCCCGTCTTAAAAATGTGTGTTGATATAAAGAAATAAAGTGGTTGTGTTTTTGACACTAGCAATAACGTTTGACGTAATGGTAAGCGTTTGATACTAACAAAGTAGTACTAGAAGGGGAAATTGTTGGGCGGAGGTAGGAGACTAGGACCTGGTGGTTGAAGATTGTTTGAAGGAGGCCAGTAAAGGACTTAAAAGGCTAAGTCTAGCACATCAACAACAGCTAACTATAATTTTTGGTCTAGTACTTGTTAAACGCTTGATCCTTACACTTACATGTATGTATCTAGTACGTGTTAAACGCTTGATCCTTACACTTACATGTATGTATTTAGTACGTGTTAAACGCTTGATCCTTACAATGTATGTATCTATGCATGCAGTGCCGGTTTATTTGTATAACGATGCGCATCCAACCGGGAAGGCTTTGGACACAATCAGGCGTGAGCTGGGATATTACAGGCCTAACTTGAGGGGGATTCAGTGGGCTGGGTGGCCACACATGGAGTCTCTTCCGGTGAAGCCCGACGAGGGCCCTGACGTGGTGTCCAGAGCTAGAGGTATCACCATGATCGGCGCGCGGGCTTGGGTAGCCATGTACAACGTCCCCATCATGTCCACTGATGTGTCGGCTGCCAGGCGGATTGCGGCGAGGGTGAGTGCTCGAGGCGGCGGGCTGCCTGCTGTGCAGACCCTTGGCCTTCTTCATGGCGAGGGCACAACTGAGATCGCCTGCATTCTGCTGGAGCCCAACCAGATAGGAGCAGATCATGTCCAGAATCGCGTTGAGATGCTGGCTGCACAAGAGGACCTGGATGTGGAGAAAGGCTATTTCACTGATTTCTCTCCTGAAATGATTCTTGAAACATATATGAAACTCATCAATGCTAGCTAGGCTAGCTAGATTGGGTCAAAAAAATTAGCAGCCCAAGTTTCGATCTGCACAATCAATAAGGAATTGAAACTAAATGCCACCCATTCTCGATCGGTTTGTAATAAATTCAACAAACTCACTTCATTTAATTTTAATTTTAATTTTTTAATTTTTTATTTTATTTTATTTTTTTTTTTTATAGATTTAGGTGATCCTAGCTTCGCTGCTGCAGAGGTAAATCGCGAGTTACGCTGACAAGGGATCCAATCGAGACTTTTCATCATCCTTGAACTTATTTCCTATACATGTTTCCCGTGGATTTGAAGTCATGCACTACTGCCTCCAGTCATGACCTTTTAAGTTAGGCGACGAACCAACTACACTAGCTCCGATGACCTGAAATAGAATCACCACATCCTCATACAAGAACTTTGCCACCTCTCTGGCGTGATCCGAGAATACCCTGTTCACATGACAGGCAAAACCCCGCTAGGACTCGAGGTCTTTATATATAGCTAACACATGTACTCCTTTTTTATTTAGGATCCCCTTTCCACATTCAATTATTTATTGAGCATGTGCAAATTCTGACATCACCACAGTCACTTGGTTCTCTCGCTAATTGAACATGTGCAAATTCTGACATCACCACAGCCACTTGGTTCTCTCGCTCTTTAGCTTGCTTGCAGAGCAGCATACCGAAATAAAATAAAGAGCGGTAGGGACGTAGATTATATAGCCATCTTTTCGTACCGCTAGGGATGCTTAACGCCACTTCACCAACTGGCGTTATCTACGCTTTCTTGCTCCGAACTCTTTTTTTAAAAATTCATGCATTTTCCTTTACTGCATAGGGCCTTCTCTAATAGGAAAAGCCTTCCATTTCCGTCAAATGACCTGGCCTCTCCTGATCGCCCGGAACCCACGAGTGATCGAAAGTTGAATCTACATTGGACTCACCCAAATCCCCCATCTATCCTCTGAGGAGGAGTTTGGTTTCAAACTCCGATGACACTCTGGTCCAGCAACTGCATGCCATTCACTTTATTTGTAGCTAGAGTGATTTCTTGTGTGCCAGCGAAGCCAGCACAACGATTTCTCTGCTAAGACCAATATAATCCCTCCATGAAGGTCACTAACAAATCAGCACCTAAATTAACTACACCCTGGAATGGATATCAAATGATCAAGTGATTATACTAGCTACGAAAAAGTGAAAATTCTTGATTATAATGACATTTTACAAATTACTTATTGGTTTTGACTTTGAGATTGTTGGACAGACACTAAGTATATTACTAATCAAATTCTATTTTATTATCCAAACTTGCTTAAATATATTCTCTAAGTAAACTTTTATAATATAGAAAGAGTGTTTCCGAAAATACAAGGAACATCAAGATTTGTATACGTCATCCATGTCCTAATCCCTAGAATGAGAGCTATATATACATAATTTGATTTGTATTTTAAAAAATTCCATACTCGGGCCCAGATTTTTCTAGAACATTTGGGATAAGTGATCGGTGGGCAATTATGCTATGGACCCGTGTTCACTATGTACATGGTGGATACGCTGTACATTCATAATTTATATATTGTAGATTCATAATTTCTATACTGCACATTCATAATTTTTGTACTGTATGAATTTACATTATAAATTTTATGAATCTACAGTATAGAAATGATGAATCTACAGTACAGAAATTATGAATGTGCAGTATAGAAATTATGAATCTACAGTACAGAAATTATGAATGTGCAGTATAGAAATTATGAATTTACGTTATAAATTTTATGAATCTACAGTATAGAAATTATGAATGTACAGCATGTCTAGCATGCGCATGGTGGACACGGGTCCATAGCATAACGCTCCTGATCCGTGCCTAATTGTTTATATTTTTACATTGCATTTAAGTTTGTTTTTTTTTTGTTTGTTTTTTTTTTTTTTGCCATTTGTTACAATTTTTACCAAAGTATTCATCATTTGATTCATTTGTGGTGTAATTCTTTACAATTGAGATGAATTGAATGTTTTTTGAAACATTTTGGATGCATTTGGAGTCAATGGTAGCCAATGAGAAGCTAAGAGGATGGATAAAATACTTTCACATGGACAAACCAAGGCAAAAGTTGAGTTGAGTAAAGGAGTTAATATCCAATTTAGTCCTCGACTATAGTGGTTTTTCTCGATTTAGTCATAAACGACTTATTATGCTGATTTAGGTCATCGACTTTGATTGTTTTACCCAATTGAGTCCTCGGCGGTTAGAATCAATGACTAAATAGATAAAAACTACTATAGTCGAAGACTAAATTGTGTAAAATCACTATAGTCAAAGACTAATTTGGGTAAAACTACTATAGTTGAGGACTTAATTGAGTATTATATTAATGGAGGTGAAATTACCAAGCTATCTTAACAGATTACTCAATTGGGTAAAATCATCAAAGTCGATGACCTAATTAAGAATAAAAAGTCATTTATGACTAAATCGAGAAAAACCACTATAATCGATGACTAAATTTGATATTAACTCCGGAGTAAAGAGTCAAAGAGGGAAATCCTCACATAGTTGGACCACTGCTCAATATTTTGACCATATCTCTGCATAGGAACGTCCAAATCAGGTGAGTTTTGTGACATTGGAAAGAAAACTTAAAGGGATACAACTCTTATGAATACCTCAAAGCTAAATTCGGAAGTTACATGGTTCAAAATTATCCTTGAAGTTGATGTTCCAAAATTACAGTTTAAGTTTAGATTAGTGAGTTGCCCATGTGGGCGAGATTAAGTATATTGATAGAATAGAATGAGTCGTTTATTTATATCTGGGTGGCTATCTTTGTTTTTCGTTGAACTCTTTTCAATTCGATATGATATATTGAAAATTTATTATGGTATTAAAATAAATACAAATTAAATTGAAAGATTACAGCTCAATCATTGATAAAGATTTTCAAAACTTGGTATGTTGGATCTTGAATTTATAATAAGCAATAAAGATTTTCATAACTTGGTATGTCGGACCATGAATTCGTAATAATATAATGGAAATATATAATGCCAGCTCATGTGTTGGTAGGTAAGATCTAGAATTTGTAACATAATGAAAATATTGACTGTCATATAAAATATGTAATTAATATAAAAATGTGTTTATTAATTATTTGGGGTTGTATATTGTAGCAACTTCTTAATCAATATAGGCATGGACCCTATTATTCAAAAATTAAAACTAATGTCATACATCAAAAAAAAAAAAAAAAAAAAAAAAAAAAAAAAAAACAACAACAAAAAGGATAAATGGTAAAGTTGATTATAATTATTATATTACTAATTATAAAAATGCACAAATGGATTAGACAAAACTAATGGTGAAAAAAAAAAAAAAACTATTATGAGAACAAATTATATTGTGCCGGACTGGTGCATCTTTTGTGCTGAATCGGTGCCTCTTGCATCAGATATAATTTTTTTTAAAATAATTAGTGTTTTTATCTGGTGCAATTATAAATTGATAAAATTCCAAAACTTTTTTATTTATACCTGATGTAATTGACACAATAAAATATTGATGAATAATTAATATATTAGGTATAAATAAATTATATATATATATATATATATATATATATATATATATATATATATATATATATATATATATTATTTATATACGTCATTAAAAACTTATGAGGGAAAATGAAAAAGATAGATAAAATTAAAAAGAAACTTTGAACATCTGAGTGGATGTAAATAATTGTAACTCATCTAAACACAGAGGCTAGACATTGACCTTTGCTTACTGTGCACAAGGAGTTCCCTCAGTTTGAGAGGTTTTTCCACACTTCCGCTAGTGAGACTCGATGCCGGGTCATTGTTTCCAAACTTCGCTCTTGTGACCAACTGAATTGCGCAGGCGGACGAGATTTAGTATATTAATAGCATAGAATGAGTTGTGTAGTTATAGCTGGGTGGGTGTCCTTGTTATTCCTTGAACGCTTTTCAATTCGATATGAGCTATTGTAAATTTATTATGGCATTAAAATAAATACAAATTCTTTCCAAAAAAATTAAATAAATACAAATTTAATTGGAAGTTTACATCTCAATTATCGATAAAGATTTTCACAACTGTCAAGGACCTTGTGGTCTAATGGTACCGAGTTGCTCCTTAATAGAGGAGGTTGTGGGTTCGAGCCTCAGTGGAGTTGTAATAGAGTCATAATGCCAGCTCATGTGTGTGTAGGTAAGATCTAGAATTTGTACTATAGACAAAATATTGATTGTCATATAAAATATGTAATTAGTATAAAAATGTATTTATTAATTATTTGGGGTAAGAACTCCTTAATCAATATAGGTATGGACCCTATTATCCAAAAATTAAAACTAATGTCATGCACCACCACCAAAGAAAAAAAAATAGACAACTTTTGCTGAATCATTAAGTCACCGTGATTTACATCTTTTTAAATTCTTTGTCGAGTTGGAGTGTGGGGGCTCTTAGGATTGGAGATTCAACTTTTTGGGAGCAGAAAAACAAAAAAACAAAAAAATCGATAAAGGGTAAAAATGATTGTAATTATTATATTACAGACATGCACAACACGTAAATTTTTTTTTTTTTTTAAGTCAAATGGATTAGACAAAACAAATGGTGAAAATATATAACATGAGAAAAAAAAAATTATATTGTGCAAGACCGGTGCATCTTTTGTGCCGGACCGGTACCTCTTGCATCGGATATATATATATATATATTTTTTTTAAATAATTAGAGTTTTTATTTGGTGAAATTATCAATTGATAAAATTCCCTACAATTTTTGGTTTATACCTGGTGTAATTGACACAATAAAATATTGATGAATAATTAATATATTAGGTATAAATAAATCTTTATGTTTATATCAAAGTAAGCACAGTGTACAAGATATATATATATATATATATATATATATATATATATATATATATATATATAGTTCTGCTCGAACGCGGTCGCGCCTTCACGTGTGGATGGTGTGGCCGCTTAAAATGTACCAATAGTGTTAGGAAAATGCACAAATACACCACAAAAATGCACAACACACCCAAAACAATGCGCAATACCTCTCACACCTAATTATGCATTTTTGAACACTGTGTGGTGCTTTTATGCCTATCTAATTGTGCGTTTTTGTTGATGCGTGCCTAATGGTGCATTTTTTGATGTATTTGTTCATTTTGTTTGTTGTGCGTATACAAACACTATTGGTGCATATTTGAATAACTATTGGTGCAGCCGCACTGACCGCACGTTAAGGCGCGGCTGCACCTGAACTAATATATATATATATATATATATATATATATATATATATATATATATATATATATATATATATATATATATAATTAATTAATATACGTCATTAAAAAATTATGAAGGAAAAGAAAAAAGAGATAAAATTAAAAAAAAAAAATTGAGCATCTGGATAGATGTAAATAACGGTAATTCATCTAAACACGGAGCCTAGACCTTGACCTTTGCTTATTGTGCACAAGAAGTCCCCTTCACTTTGAGAGGTTTTTTCACACTACCGCTAGTGAGACTTGATGTCTAGTCATTGTTCCCCAAATTCACTCCTGCAACCAACTGAGTTGCGCAGGCGGACAAGATTAAGTATATTGATAGCATAGAATGAGTTGTCTAGTTATAGCTGGGTGGGTGTCCTTGTTATTCCTTGAACGCTTTTCAATTCGATATAATCTATTGGAAATTTATTATGGTATTTAAATAACTACAAATTAAATTTGAAGTTTACAGCTTAATCATCGATAGAGATTTTCATAACTTGGTATGTCGGATCTTGAATTCATAATAATATAATAGAAATATATAATGCCAACTCATGTGTTGATATATAAGATCTAAAATTTGTAACGTAATGAAAATATTGACTCTCATATAAAATATGTAATTAATATACAAATGTATTCATTAATTATTTGGGGTTGTATATTGTAATAACAACTTCTTATTCAATATATATAGTCATGGACCCTATTATTAAAAAATTACAACCAATGTCGTACACCAAAAAAAAAAAAAAAAGAAACAAAAACGATAAATTGTAAAGTTGATTGTATTTATTATATTATCTATCTACTATATATATATATATATATATATATATATATATATATATATATATATATATATATATATATATATTATATACTAATAAGAGCCCAAGAGAGTTAGGCCTATAATGGGTAGAAAAAATGGCGGTCACAGATTTTAATCAAATTAATGGCTCAGATTGATTGAAAGATTGATCAGATTTAAATTTTACATTAAAATTTCCTAAAATACCCACACATCGTTACTAATTCCGTTAAAATTTTAAGAATTGCCGTTAGTTCACCGTTAACTTACTCATTGATTTCAATAGAAAAAGGTCTTAGGTTCGAATCTCATCCCAATCAAAGTTGGCATAATTAGTACTCTATTTTACTCTTATTATCCTTACAATGTCTTTATTCAGTGAAAAAAAAAATTATTAATTATCAACAATTAATTAAAAGAAATATTTTCATTAGTTATATTGTCTTTATTTTTCTCAAATGTAAAAATTTTTACATTCAAATTCATCAATTGATTATATTCACTATATTATCTATTATCTTTTTTCTGCATTATTTTTCTAATTAAATATCAAAATTATAATACAAAATAATGTTATATATTTATTTACCAAGTATTTTATTAATACCATGAAAAAATTAAAAAAATATAATTAATAAAGCCAACCATATTAACTACTTGTGATTTTCAAAAAAAAAAATATTAACTACTTGAGAGATTTTGTGACAAAAAGAGTATTCAAATCACACAACAAATTGAAGTGAGAACTACCTCGCAATGTCCTTGTTTGACAATCAGCAGTTAGGGGTTAGCGTTAGCGGATTATACTAGCGAATTTGACCAGCGAATTTATTTAATTATTAACATTGGGTAGAAAAAATGACCGCCAAATTATTAAATCAAATGAATGGTTCATATTGTTCAGGTTTTAACTTTTTTCTTTTAAGATTTTCTAATTTATCCTTAATTATATGATTATCCATTTAATTTTTCCGTTAATTCACCGTTAGTCTAATTCTAATATTAAAGTCTAATATAGAATTATAACTACACCATTAATCTAATTCTAATATTAAAGTCTTAATAGAACTTAACCACAAATCCTAATGTCGGAATCTCCTCAAACAATATTAGTATATATTTAATATTTTATGCCCTAATTTTTATTTGTTCTCCCTTATGTCCCGTATTTGGTTTCAACCATACCTATATAATTATTTTATTGACAATTATAATCAATCTTGACTATATTATCTTGCATTTGTAAACTTAGAATTACCTATTTAACCCGCACCGGCTTAGCTCAATGGTTTTGAACCTCGGCGGCGGCAGTGCGAGAATTATGTCCAAAGTGGGCAGATTCCTTGTCCACAATGCTCTGTTGGGTCGGAGTGCGGGGGGGCCTTGGGGTTGGAGACTCAACCTTTGGGAGAAGAATTACCTATTTAAATACACAAATTCAACCTTCAATTATCTGTGCATGAACAATTTCAATATAATCCTGCCTTAATATACTTTAAAGTACTTATTGAAAAAAAAAACATTGGGCATTATCCCAATCGCGCAATGCGCGTAAAAAACTAGTATATATATACTAATAAGAGCCCAAGAGAGTTAGGCCTATAATGGGTAGAAAAAATGGCGGTCAAATTATTTAATCAAATGAATGGCTCAGATTGATCAGATTTTAATTTTTCCTTTAGATTTACTAATTTATCCTTAATGAATATGATTTTCCGTTAACTTTTCCGTTAAATATTATCTTTTCCGTTAATTTCCGTTAGTTTACCGTTAACTCACTCATTGATTTCAATAAGAAAGGTCTTAAGTTCGAACCTCATCCCAATCAAAGTTGACATAATTAGTACTCTATTTTACTCTTATTAAATTATTATATATATAAATAATAATTTAGTAGTTACAACAAAAAATAATACATATGCATTTCTTTAATTTAGAATTATGTGTCTACAATGTATTTATTCAAAAAAAAATTATTCATTATCAATAAATTAAATAAGAGAAATAATTTCATTAGTTATATTGTATTTATTTTTCTCCAATATAAAAATTCTTTACATTCAAATTCATCAATTGATTATATTTGCTACATTGTCCCTACAATGTCTTTATTAAAAAAAAAATTATTCATTATCAATAAATTAATTAAGAGAAATAATTTTATTAGTTATATTGTCTTTATATTTCTCTAATGTAAAAATTCTTTACATTCAAATTATCAATTGATTATATTCACTACATTGTCTATTATCTTTTTTGTACACTATTTTTAATTAAATATCAAATTTATAATACAAAATAATGCTATATATCTACTATACTAATAAGAGCC
Source organism: Ipomoea nil (assembly GCF_001879475.1). Taxonomy (NCBI): domain Eukaryota; kingdom Viridiplantae; phylum Streptophyta; class Magnoliopsida; order Solanales; family Convolvulaceae; genus Ipomoea; species Ipomoea nil. Next base: position 1,583,313 of record NW_017619471.1, read on the forward strand.
CAAGAGAATTAGGCCTATAATGGGTAGAAAAAATAGCGGTCAAATTATTTAATCAAATGAATGACTCAGATTGATCAGATTTTAATTTTTCCTTAAGATTTACTAATTTATCCTTAATGAATATGATTTTCCGTTAACTTTTTCGTTAATTTCCGTTAGTTCACCGTTAATTTACTCATTGATTTCAATAAGAAAGGTCTTAGGTTCAAACCTCATCCCAATCAAAGTTGGCATAATTAGTACTCTATTGTAGTCTTATTAAATTATTATATATATAAATAATAATTTAGTAGTTACAACAAAAAATAATACATATGCATTTCTTTAATTTAGAATTATGTGTCTACAATGTATTTATTCAAAAAAAAATTATTCATTATCAATAAATTAAATAAGAGAAATAATTTCATTAGTTATATTGTATTTATTTTTCTCCAATATAAAAATTCTTTACATTCAAATTCATCAATTGATTATATTTGCTACATTGTCCCTACAATGTCTTTATTAAAAAAAATTATTCATTATCAATAAATTAATTAAGAGAAATAATTTTATTACTTATATTGTTTTTATATTTCTCTAATGTAAAAATTCTTTACATTCAAATTATCAATTGATTATATTCACTACATTGTCTATTATCTTTTTTGTACACTATTTTTAATTAAATATCAAATTTATAATACAAAATAATGCTATATATTTATTTACCAAGTATTTTATTAATACCATGAAAAAATTTAAAAAAATATATAATTAATAAAGCCAATCATATTAACTACTTAGGGATTTGTTGACAAAAAGAGTATTAATAATCGGAGATGATCTGAGATCTAACACTTAATCCTAAAACAGTCGGAGGATAAAATCTACTATTGACACCGCCGACACAACCCTCCATCAGAGCGTCAGCCGGCAACAACAAGTCGCCGGGCCTTTACTTCGTGGGAGCAACCGAAAATGGGAGAGAAAGCGGTTGAATTTTTGGGAGAGAAAGCATGAGGTTGAATATTGTAACAACTTCTTAATCAATATAAGCATGGACCCTATTATTCAAAAATTAAAACTAATGTCATACATAAAAAAAAAAACCAAAAATGATAAATGATAAAGTTGATTGTAATTATTAGAGTTAATTACCGAACACGTATTCAACTGAATTTCTCTCTCTAGACATGGACTCTCTCCCCGCTCTCCATTCGCCGTCAACTACCCACCGACCGCCGGAGGTCCAAGATCCCCCTCGCCGCAGCACCAAAAAGACAAAACATGACGCTTCCGTTCTCGACTTCCCATCACTATCGCTAGCTGCTTCTGGTTCACCACACGTGGAGATACCCCCGCCGAGACAAGCGACCCCTAACCTCCAAGAATCAGAATCTTGGGAAACTACGCCCTCGACCTTCACGCCCACTGCGACAGGTCCTTGGGCGTAGAGAACCAGAGCACCGGCGACGACGTTCACTGTACCACCAGAGGACGACAGGGCCGACGATGATATAGACGTGACTGCCCAGTAGTGGTGATTTCCGCGGAAGAGAAGGAGAGGATCAGACGCCCTTGGCGGCGATCCCTCATCAATCGACTACTTGGCAGAAGAATTGGCTATGCATATCTACTCCAACGCTTGAGATCGATGTGGAAACCGGAAGGTCCGATGGATCTTATATCTCTGAACCCTGACTATTTCATTGCAAAATTTGAAACGCTTCGCAACTACGAATTCGCTAAATTCGAGGGTCCATGGGTAATTTTCGATCACTACCTCTTCGTACAGGAATGGAAACCCAATTTTGATCCCCAGGAAGACAAACCTGAGAAACTCCTGGTATGGGTCCGTCTTTCGTCTATCTCAGTCGAGCATTACGATGAGGAAATCCTGAAAAAGATAGCTCGGAAGATAGGGCGGCCGGTCAAAATCGACTCTACAACTAGTCTCGTGTCAAAAGGCAACTTCGCACGAGTCTGCGTAGAGGTTGATGTTTCAAGACCACTGCGCGCAAAGTTCTCATTGGAAGACAAAGTGCATCCAGTTGAGTACGAAGGTATGCACCTTGTCTGTTTTGGTTGTGGACTATACGGCCACCGCCTCGACCAATGCGGTAAATCCACCAACCCAGCCTCATCCTCCGATAACGCTTCGAACAATACAACCGAAAAAGATGGTCAAGTAGCTCCCCAATTAGAACCAGAGAAAAGGCCTATTTTAATAGACAAGTATGGTCCATGGATGATAGCGACACGTAGAAATCGAAGAGGCCCTAAGAAACCTGATCAGCGTCCCACCCGTACTAACAATGCTACGGCGGACCATCCCCAAGGATCCCCTAAAGACAACACAGTTCAACAAACCAACTCCCGGAACCACTCTCGCTTTACACCACTTGTCAACCTTGGTAATGAGGGGATGGACCCAGAGCTGGCTTATCAAATGGCGTCAACATCCAATGCTGCCATAACCACCCAGCCTCAAGTCGAGGGCACTAGTGTACAAATCCAGGCACCCCGTTTCCCTCCAGCCGCAGGGCATCCCCTTAGTGAGTCTCTCCCTAATCTGAGACCCCTAAGGCAACCTCTAGGCCGTTCTTTTAGGAGCTCTGGCAGTAGAGGGGGCACTCCTAGGCGTGCGGCGGCAGAACAGGAACATATCGTAGTCCACGGCTACGACAAGGGGAAGGCTATAGCCACAACGGTGGTACACCACTCCGACGATCCTATGATGGCATATTTGGAGAACCCAATTCCTCCAGAGAAGCCTCCGGATCCAACTCAAAGTCCTGACCCACCAGATGCGACTATGCTCGACTCAGGTGACCCTGTAAATGGTTCTACTTTGAACGCCTCTAATGGCGACCATCCTATGCGCTCCTGAGCGCCCTCTCTCCCTTCTGTATTTATTCATGAATATTATTACTTGGAATTGTCAAGGGGCGGTGTCCCAATCCTTTCACCGCTCTCTTAAATATCTAATTCGGGTCTTTTCCCCATCGATTTTGTGCCTTTTTGAGCCTAAAGTTTCAGGTTTCCAAGCAAACTCCATATGCTCGAACTTTGGATTTAATGATTGGCTTAGGGTCGAGGCAGTGGGCTTCTCGAGTGGAATATGGATATTTTGGAACAATAACTGCTCTTTGGATATTTGCTACACTCACCCCCAGTTTGTATTAATGCAGTGCACGAAGCTAACTCTCCACCATGGTCCTTTGCTGCCGTTTATGGTAGCCCAAACATAACCTTGAGAAGAAAACTCTTCAACGAATTAACAAGACTCAATATGAACATCCGAGGCCCTTGGCTTGTAGCAGGCGACTTCAACTCTGTATGCAGCCCCGACGAAACTAGTAACCCGGATAATTGGCAAAATACTCGTTGTGCAGACTTTACCGATTGGATTTTCAATGAAGGCCTTGTGGATCTGGGTTTCTCAGGCGCCAAATTCACGTGGATGAGAGGACTTAATCAACAAACCTTTAAAGGTGCAAGGCTTGACCGTGGACTATGTAGTGTGGACTGGAAAACTGCATTTGCAAACTCACTAGTTGAGCATCTGCCTATGCTAAGCTCAGACCATTCCCCCATACTAATAAAGACTTCATCGTCGTCTTCGATCCCCAGGCTGAGGCTCTTCAGATTTAACATGGCATGGTCTTCCCACTAGCTGTTCCAGCCCTTTGTTCACCAGTCTTGGAACAAGGAAATTAGCCTCGACCAGAACAAAACTCTCTTGGCCCAAGCCCTCACAACCTGGAACAGAGATGTCTTTGGTAACATCTTTCAACGAAAGAAAAAAGCCTTGGCCCGTTTAGGGGGCGTCCAACGCAGACTGGCCGATAATTGCAGACCTGAATTGCTTAAACTCGATCGTAAACTCCGTAAGGAATTAGAAGAGATACTCCATCAAGAAGAGCTTCTTTGGTTCCAGAGATCTAGAGAAGAATGGCTAGTTTCCGGAGACCGCAACATGCACTTCTATCATGTGGCTACCTCCGTCAGAAACAGTTCCCTAAAGGTCAAGAGGCTCAAAGACGATTCGGGAATTTGGATCACTGATGAGACTGCATTACGTGATCACATCCGCCGCTATTTTGCAGATCTTTTCACCACAGATCAATCGCACTCTTCTACCTTACCTCGAGGAAGTTTTCCCACCATACATGAAGATGTCTGGCGCGAGGTCAACAAACCATTCTCCCCAGAGGAGATTAAACAGGCCCTCTTCGACATGTCCCCCTGCAAAGCCCCCAGCCCCGATGGCTTTAGTGCCGGTTTCTACCAGCAAGCTGGGCAGACGGTAGGAGACTCCATCATCGCTTTTGCTAAAGAATTCTTCGAAAAAGGCATCCTTACGGAAGGAGGCAATGACACAGTTATTACCTTGATTCCCAAAATCCCAAATCCGGAAACAGTGAGACAACTTCGTCCAATAGGCCTCTGTAATGTGACATACAAAGTCCTTACCAAAACGATGACCTCAAGATTGAAAGATATCTCGCAGAAACTAGTCGGCCAGTTCCAAACCAGCTTCGTACCCGGTAGACAAATAACTGATAACATCCTTGTCTATCAAGAGGTTTTGAACTCAATCAAGTAAAAAAAAGGAGCTGTTGGATGGATGATATGGAAGATTGACTTAGAAAAAGCTTATGACCGCCTATCATGGGACTTCATCCAAGATACATTGGAGGACATAGGCTTTAACGAGGGTTGGAGAAGAAACATCCTTGCATGCGTTCGCTCGCCTAGGTTCTCAATAAACTGGGACGGTGAACTATCAGACTGGTTCAATCCTGGCCGCGGCATTCGACAGGGAGACACTATTTCCCCCCTTCTTTTTGTTTTATGTATGGAAAGATTAAGCCACCTAATCGAACAAACTGTGGTTGCAGGTCAATGGAAAGGAGTCAAACTGTCTAGACAAGGCCCACTCATCTCTCATCTTCTCTTTGCGGACGACATGGTCCTATTCGGCGAAGCCTCCGCAAGCTGATACTATGATGAAATGCCTTGACTTGTTATGAAAATCTTCTGGTGAACGTATTAATATCCTCAAGTCATCTATCTTTTTTTCCACTAACTCCCATTCGACTGTGCAGCAAGCTGTGCTCCAAAGGACCGACATTCCCAGAGTATACTTAGGCGTTCCCTCTATTCACAGCCGACTTAAGAAGGAATCCTTTGCAGGCATGATCGACAAAATGCGCAACTGTTTAGCTGGATGGAAATCCAAATCCCTCTTGCTAGCCGGAAGACATGTACTCGTCCAATCAGTTCTCTCTACGATCCCCTTCTATACCATGCAGACTACCCTTATTCCAAAAGGCATGATCTCATCAATGGAACGTCTAATCCGCAGCTTCCTTTGGGGTGCAAAGGAGGGGAGAGAAAGTGTAATTTAGTCAATTGGAATACGGTGACAAGCAACAAAGACTTTGGAGGCCTCGACATCCGTAGATTGGAAGAATTGAACATCTCCTTCCTTGCAAAATTAGGATGGAGGCTAATGACTGAAGATGATTCCTTCTTTGCTAAAGTGTTCAGAAGCAAGTACGTTGTACCCAGCTCCAATCCTTCACAATGGCGCCCAAAACAGAATATGTCAAATGCTTGGAAAGGCATTCTTATGAGCGTCCCATCTATTCTAGCAGGCTCCAAACACCTCGTACGTAATGGCAAAGATACACTCTTTTGGCAGGATATTTGGATAGGTGACCGACCGCTTCGTGATCTGGCTTCACCCCAAATCTCAGACCCAATTGCCCAACTCAAAGTGTCGGATTACTGGTCGAACATTGACGGCTGGAAGTGGGATGACTTTGAAGACTTCCTCCCTTCTGCCATTACAGACGCCATAGCTGCCGTATTCATTTGCCCAGAGGATCACATGCAGGATCAAATTATTTGGAGCAGTGAAACCTCGGGTCTGTTCTCTGTTTCATCAGCCTACAACATCATCACGGAAACCCCAAACGTAACAAATGACTCGACTTGGGGAAAAATATGGAAGCTTAAACTTCCAAGCCGCATCAGAATTTTCCTTTGGTTAGCCAAGCACAACAGAGCCATGACAAACGCTGTTAGAGCAAGAAAAGGCTTCACTTCGAACGACAGATGTTGGGCCTGCCCTTACGAGGTTGAGGACATCGAGCACGTTTTGAGAAAATGCCCGAAGGCTCAGGCAGTGTGGGAGAATATTCTACCTGAGCTTGCCCCGTCACGCAACTCCCTCCCTTTTGCTGAATGGTTTACCCAAGGTCTCACGGACAGTAATGGTGGCAGGTCACCCTCCAGTTCTGCTAATCTTTTTGCAACCTCCGCTTGGTGGATTTGGAGATGGAGAAATGAAGCCATATTCAATAATTAAGAGATCCCCCTAAACTCTAAGATCTCTTGGATCCTCACACAACATAACGAAATCACCATGGCTTTTGCCAGAGCCTCCCATCCGGCAGGCTCCTCTAACATAGCAGCCTGGAAACAACTAACTTGGTCGAAACCCCAGGGGAACTATATCAAGATTAATATAGATGGCAGTGTGCACCCGCAGAACTCCATGGCAGGTTGCGGAGGCGTGGCAAGAGACAGCTCCGGCGAATGGATTGGAGGTTTCACTAGCAACATTGGTCGTTGCCACCCGCTAATGGCTGAAGCTTGGGCTGTCATAAGGGGGATTCAACTTGCTAAATCACTCGATCTCCATCAGGTTATTTTCGAAAGTGACTCCAAAGCTATAGTAGATGGTATCACCACAAATTCACTGGGAAATTCCTTTGTGTGCAACCTCTTGGCAACCTGCAGACGCGAACTACAAGGCATCAGAGATTGGCGGATAGCTTGGGTGCCTCGAGAACAGAACGGCACAGCAGATGCCCTCGCTAGAATGGCATTGTCACGTCCCCGTGGAGTTCATGTCCTTTCCCGCCCTCTAGTTGATATTATCCCTTTCCTAGATTACGATTGTAATTCCTTCCCCGTTTGGTGCTTTTCCAACTTATAAGCAATCTTCTGTACAGTACTAGCTTTTATTAATATATGGGTAGCTCCCCTCCTTTGGATTAAAAAAAATTACCGAACACGTAATTTTTTCTTTTAAAAGTAAAATGGATTAGACAAAACTAATGGTGAAAATAAATAACTATTTTGAGAAAAATAATTATATTGTGTCGGACCAGTGCATCTTTTGTGCCGGACTAGTGCCTCTTACATCAAATATAATTTTTTAAAAATAATTAGGGTTTTTTTCTCGTGCAATTATCAATTGATAAAATTCTCAAAACTTTTTGGTTTATACATGGTGTAATTGACACAATAAAATATTGATGAATAATTAATATATTTGGTATAAATAAATTTTTAAGATTATATCAAAGTAAGCACAATGTAAGGTTATATATATATATATATATATATATATATGTATGTATGTATGTATGTATGTAGTTTTCTCAAATGCGGTCGCCCCTTAACGTGCGGACGGTGTGGCCGCTTAAACAAATACACCAATAGTGTTAAAAAAAGGAACCAATAGTGTAATTGTACCTGGTGTAATTGATACAATAAAATACTCATGAATAATTAATACTTTAGGTAAAAGAGAAAAGATGAATAAAATTTTTTTAAGCATCTAAGCTGATGTAAATCATGGTAACGACCTTGACCTTGCTTAATGCGCTTAAGGAGTCTTACTTCTACCGGTGTACGCGGTGCGTTTCGCTGCGGCTCACGTCTACCGGTGTACGCGGTGCGTTCTGCTACGGTTAACGTTTACTGATTCCGGAACGGTATGGTACGTGACTGTACAACTCAACTGACTGTTGAAAGGATTAATTCAACTGTTACGGAATTAATTCCAAATTGATTCCAATTTTGAATTTCGAATTTAATCCCAGTTAGTGGCTGTTGCTTCAGGTGTTTTAAAGACTGAAATAATATCAGTTTTAAATGTCAAAATGAATATGCTATTTACACTACCTTCTCCTATATAAGAAGTAGTAGTAACATCAGATTTTCAACACAGAAAAAAAATACAATTTCCAGCTCTCAAAACTCTTTGCTCCTTCTCCTTTCTTAGCCTACTGTGTTCTAAAGCTTTGTTCTTGTTCGCCGGGTTCATAGTTTGGGTGCTCAAACGTTTAACCGTAACACGTTTTATCCTGGGAAACTTAGGCTACAAAGCTCCTAGCACTTGTGGGAGGTAGCAAATAAGGTTTTAAGGAAAAGAACGATTCATTCAAACTCGTGCTAACGACTAACCGAATCATCCACCCTTTCCTTCCCAAATATTAGCCTATATTTTCCACTAATAATAATCTTTCCGTAGGATTATTATTTTTGGGTTTTTCCACCTTATTGCCCAACAATCTTAAAACCTTATTTGCCTTGTTTCCTGTTGGTCGTGCTTTGTCTCTAATTTCTTAGAAGAAATTGAGAACCCCGTACTGCCTAATCAGGGGGAGGAAAATGCTGTTTAGAACAATAGTGGTAGGAATGGCAATAACGTTGCAAATTTCCAAGCACCACCAGTGAACGTTGGTTCACAAGATGGTGGGAGCACCGAGGGATACATCTCTACAATGCGGGTACCTACGGTACCAAGTGGTTCGGCTGAAAGACCAGAGAAGTTCACCGGTAGTGGATCAAACTTTGAAATGTGGAAACAAAAGATGTTGTTCTACTTGGCAACTCTCAGCTTGACAAAGTTCTTGACCGAGAAGGTTCCGGAATTGAAGGAACGAGATGCCCAATCCGTGATGGCGGTTGGCTATTGGAAGGATTCGGACTTCCTTTGCTGAAACAACATCATAAAGGGATTATGTTATGTGTTATACGATGTGTATCGCAAGATTAGCACAACGAAAGCGCTATGGGAAGCCTTGGATCATAAATACCGGAGCGAGGATGCCGATATAAAGAAATTTGTAGTTGGCCGATTCCTTGATTTCAAAATTGTGACACCCCAAAATCCAAATCCAATTAACGGATTAATTGAGTAATTAATCCTATTTCAATTAGTGAATTAATTCCAAAAATCCTGAAAATTTAATACTTGGGGACTAATAATAATTGACTAGTCAACCCCAAAGTCAAAGTTGTACCTTGAGCTTTGTAAGGAGTTCCCTTGTTCCTTACATTTCCTAATGTTAGTAAGGGTATTCTTGACCTTTCACATGGTGTTAGTATTGTAACCTAACCTAGTAGACCATCTTCATTCTATCCCTACACTTTCTAAAAATCTAGCTCCACCTTTTCTCTAAAAGGTGAGTAGCTTTTCTTCCAAGCCAAGTTGGAACCTTGCCAAGACTTCAAGAGTTGCTTCCAAGATTCAACCTTTCCTATACTTGGGCATCTAGGAGGGTAAGATCTAGGTTCATCTTGTGTTTTTGGTTTTTATCTAAGGTGTCTTTTCTTAAAGCTAGGATCTTTATGATCTTTTGGTTTGTTCTTGAATTGGGTTTGGAAAGTGAGCCTTGTGAGGAGCTTGTTGAGGTGTAAAGTGAAGTCTTTAGTCTGCAAGAGGTAACTCATGCTCTACAAAACCTATTTTGCTTACCTATATGTGAATATTTCTTGGATTCTACATGTGTTTTGCTATGAAATGTGAGTGTTTATGCATTGTCTTGTGACAATGCATATCTAGAGCTTGTGTTTAGGGTTCATGTGTGCCATTGCTTGGCATTTCCATTGATTCAAGTCATTTTGTTGTGTTGGGTGAGATTTGACATGTTTTGGACTTAATTTTAGCTTGGAGTTGAAAATCCCCGAAGGGATTGTTTTGTACAGGTATATGTACCCGCGGGCGGAACGACGGGTAGAGCTCCAACCCGCCGCCCACCCGCGGGGAACGTAGGCCGGTGGGTAGTGTACCCGCGGGCGGAACCACGGGTGGGAGCCTACCCGTGGGTCCACCGGCGGGGAACACTTCGGTGTTATGATGGGATTTGTTCCCCGTGATTCTTTTGACTCGGTATTTGGTCTTTTGACTTCCCGATGTTCTTTTGTGGAACTATTTGAGCGTCTTCTTGATGTTTCGTTTGTCGAGAACTATATGGTAGGATTCCATGTAGGTTTTGGTGTCTTGAACCGTGCTAAGTGTTCAACATTGTGTTTCGTTGGACCGTGATGAGTCTTGTGTGTTCTTCGGAACTATCTTTGGTTTACCCGTTTGATAAGCATGCTAGTTCGGATTTTAAATGCTAGCGTGTGCGTTGTTTGTACCTTCCTATTGGTTGATGATAACTTGTGTTATTCATCGTTGTTGTTGTTGGGCTGTGATCCGTTCCTTGATTGAGTATGGTGTCATATCTTCGTTGTGATCCGTTGATTGATTCCTGTTGAGGTGTGATGTGTGTGTGGCTTTACCTGGATTGCACGATTAGTGGTATGGGACACTAGTCACCAAGGTATTGCAGCGGTCCTCGTGGTGGTCGTGACGTGATTATGGAGTTGTGGCCTTTGTGTAAGGTTCACGTGTTTATTTCTGGGATAACATGTGTTATCCAGGGCATATGTTGCCGTGTGTGATCGGTACCCACGTGTACTATGAAATTGGTGGTCTCGTTGGTAGTCGTTGGTGGGGGATGACAGTCCCAGGAGGGAAAAGGTTGGACTTGGTTGTACAGGGGTCCTGGAGGTAATGGTTGGAAAGAAGATACAAAGTTGGGGGTAGCCATAAGGTTGGAACCGGGCATAAGGAAGGCATATCAACTCGTGATGGGTGATGTCACAAGTGCTTGTGTAGCCATTGTGGTGAGTTCTTCTCTTGTAACGTGTGTAGTCACAAAGGCATGTGTTGCCTTGGCATGTGTTGCCGTTGGGTGAGTCTTATTCCTTTGCGTTGTGCTTGTCGGGTTTTGATCTATTGAGTGATGATAGATCCTGCCTTGACTCTTTTTGTGAGTCATGTTGGTCCTTGTGGTCTTGGGATGTGTTCCCTTGTTCTTGTTGAGAGTGTTAAGTCTTGTGTTGACTATTGCTCTTGGTTTTGTACTTATATACTTATGTATTTCGTTTCGAAAATGGCTTTACAACTTATATCTATCTATGTATGTTATTTTACATGTATTGGTGGGTTACCAGCATTATTCGCTGACCGGGCGTCGTCCCATGTTTTATTGTGTTCTTTCAGGTGATGTCTAGGCGATTGCGCAGTCTAGTGCCTGTTAGCATAGCTCTCCCGTTGGTTTTATGGCCTGTGTGCCGATCTAGTTGTAGACTTTGGTGACTTTTGGATAGTTGTAAACAATGCAGATTCTGCCGTAGCGTTCATCTTTGTTGGTGAACGTGGCATAACACCCCATGACTTGGATTTTTATTTATCCAGTTATCTTTTAGTCTTCCGCTGTGTTTGTTGTTTAGTTGTGTTATCTGTATGTTTTAAGGTTTTTAATTAGCCTGATTTAGGGGGTGTTACAAAAATGGTTGATTCCAAGACCATGCTAAATCAAGTAGAAGATTTGAAACTAATCTTCGATGAGATCTGTGACGAGGGTATGGTGCTGAGTGAAGCCTTCCAAGTGGGATCTGTAATCCACTTGTTGCCTCCAGGGTGGAAGGACTTCAAGAACTACCTTAAGCATAAGCGAAAGGAGATGAACTTGGAGGACCTGATCCAGCGACTCAGAATTGAGGAGGGGAGCAGGAAGAATGACGGGAGAGGTACTGTCATTGATGGCGCTAAGGCCAATGTTGTGGAGCACGGTAAAAGCTCCAAGAAGAACAAGAAGGACAAGCGAAAGCTAGGTCCGAATGGAGGCATTACCAAGAAAACGTTTCATGGTAAATGCTTTAATTGTGGCAAGTCTGGCCACAAGTCGTCTGAATGCAAAGCTCCAAGGAAGAAGAACAAGAGTTCTGAAGCCAACGTTGTTGGAGAAAGCAGTCAGAAGGAGGTCGAGATTAGCCTTTCGGCTATGGTGACTGAGGTGAACCTCGTGGACTCTAACCCACGAGAGTGGTTCATCGATACTGGTGCAACCAGGCATTTATGTTGCAACCGAGAGATGTTCAACACCTTTGGGACCATTGAGGGCGAGAAGCACTACAAAAAAATGCCTAGTATGTATGCTTAATTTCATAAAAATATCCTTATTCCTGCAATTTAAGCTATCTAATTGAGATATATATGTCCAAAACCAAAGCCTTATGACAATTCATTGCTAAGCTATCTGATTGGGATCTAAATGTTGAAACTTGAAACAACTTTCATAAGGATGTTTTCATAGTTCAAAAAGTTTATCGTTGATGTACAGGTTTTTTAGAAATGGACATTGTGCATTCATTTAATAACTTTGTTTGCTGTCAATACTCAATATTGATTTGAGGATCACAATCATATTAAACTGAAATGACAAACGAAAATGTGGAGAATCGAATCATTAATTAGACCGTTTACTCATGGCCAGTTTGACGTTTTTATGCTATTATTAGGCTTGTTTAAAGACTGCCGCTATGGATTTATTTTTTGGTAGTTTATATTGGAACCCTGATTTGCTTGTTTAAAGACTGCTTGCTCCACTATGTGCTTGAGTGTTAATTCTCATAAAGAATCTTAAACAGAATTGTTGTTTCTTATAACAAATGATAGCTCCTCTATTCAAATATCCATTATGAAACTTATTTGTTGACTTCTCCTAGATAATAATAATCAAAAGAAGAGTTTTTTGCTGCCTTTTACAAATAACTCCCCTGCCAAATTTGAAACTACAGAACAACACTCCCACAAAGAACTGAAAGAACTATCCTATACAATGAATATGAGGTCAGTTAAACATCAGTTGGGTTGATTTCTTGTACATAATTTCTACTTTATTGCTGAAACCATTGTATTGCTAGACTGGATTTTATTATAATCAAATTATAGTTCATTATTGCTAAATTCTGGAATTATTACTCCAAGATTATAACATTTAAAAAGATTTATGGCCATTCTTATATCTTTGGAAGTTATTCTATTTCCTCATTCCTGCTTTTAGGTTATTAATTATTGCATCTATATTGACCAGGTGCCTTCATTTCATCTATATTGAGATAACTAACACATCTCAGTGTTATTAGGAGTCTATTATCATTAGTATTCGTTGTCTATTATTATTAGTATTCGTCTTGTAATAGGTTTACTATTCTATACTAGATATAATCGTGTACAGACTCATTCATTATTCAGATATATCGTATCCTCATTTGGTATCAAAGCAGATTTTTTTTTCTCTCTCCATGGCACAACTTGGTTCTGATGACGGTTCTGTTGGTAGCTCCGAATGGACTGTTTCCGAGGTTGCTCTTGTTGCACCACTGCAGTCGGGGGTTTCCTTCTCCTCGCCGCATCACTTTGTCTCCATCAAGTTAACCTCCCGCAATTTTTTATTCTGGCGTACTTAGCTTCTTCCGTTTCTGGATGGCCAAGGGTTGTTGGGTTTTGTCGATGGTACTTCTCCATGTCCGCCGCTCACCACGCTCGCTGTGCCGCCTGCCGAGGGAGTTGTCACTGCTATGCCTTTGTCTGTTGTTTCTTCCGCTGCTTGGAGTGCATAGCTCCGTCAAGATAAGGTCGTGCTCTCCTTGTTGATCTCGTCATTGTTCGATGAGATGATGCACCTTACTATCGGTAAGTCCACCTCTCGGCATCTTTGGTTGGCGATTGAACAGGTGCTTGGCTCGACGACACGGGCTCGTGCTCTCCGGTTGGTGGGCGAATTACAGGGATTGCGGCAGGGGGATGCTACCATCCCGGACTATCTTGGCCGTGCGCAGGTGCTTATCGAGGATTTGGCGCTTGCCGGCCGTCCGGTGATGCTAGAGGATCAGAATATGTATATATTCCGAGGTCTACGGTCCGTGTATCGCCCTTTGGTGGCGTCGCTGACAAGGGGTGCTCTAGTGTCTCTGCCCGAGCTGTTTAATTTTCTTGTTTCGCGGGCTTTTATTTGTGCCGATGACGTTGGTGATGTTGTTGCTGCTCCAGTGGCCATGGAGGCTCAACGAGGTGGAGGCCGCTCGGGCGGGCAGCAACGTGGAGGCAGCAACTGCGGCCGTGGTCGGGGCAAGGGGCGTGGACGCGGTCGAGGTGGTGCCGGCGCTGTCCAGTGCCAAATCTGCTCCGGCGAGGGGCATTCGGCTACTTCTTGTTTTCGCTGGTACGATGGAGCTCCGGGGCCGAGAGCGCACGTTGCATACCCCGTTACTTAACCTGTCACAGTGTTGCCATGCAAGACGTACAAGCTTCCGGAACGAGAAGCTTTCATGAGAACAAGAGAGCCTTTTATAACCTTCAAAACTCCACCTTCAGCTATGTACTTGCACCCTAGAGATTCCAAGGTGCTTAAGGATATCAGATTGCGTTTCAAATCAGGAATATACCGAACATTGATAAGAGTCCAGACAACGTTATCATGAGTTTTAATATGAACACTTCCAATTCCACTAACCTTGCATTGGGTATCATTACCCAGCAAGACAACTTCACCATCAACCGGTTCTAGAGAGACGAACCAGTCTTTGTGAGGACACATGTGGAATGTACAACCAGAGTCCAGAATCCACTCGGTTTCGCTCCGTTTGCAACCGGAGCTAACAGATAATGTAACATCGCCTTCTGAATCACTTTCAACAATACTAGCTTCAGCGGACTTTTCTCTCTCTTGCTTGTTCTTCAGCTTGAAGCATTCAGTCACATCATGACCATGCTTCTTGCAGTACTTACAAGATTTGTTGGACTTACGTCTTTTGGACTTGGATCTAGATTTTTTATTGCTACTCTCCGTTTCAAGTGAACGACCCCTTACAGTCAAGCATTCACCTTTGTCCTCAGACTTAATTTGTAAGTCAAACATTTCTTTGGACAATAGGTTTGACTTAACACTGTCGAAAGTAAGGGTATCACTACTATTACCATACAACATAATTTCTTTGAAATACTTCTATGATTTAGGGAGTGAGACAAGCAATAAAACACCACGATCCTCATCTTCAATTATGACATCAATATTCTCCAAGTCCAATAAAATAGAATTGAATTCATCCAAGTGAGATTTAATAGAAGTACCTTCCGTCATACGGATTGTGTACAGACGCTCATTCAGGCGTAGCATGTTCGCCAGAGTTTTGGCCATGTAAAGCGTATCCAGCTTAGACCATAAATCTGACACAGTTGTCTCACTTACTACCTCACGTAGAACCTCTTTAGACAAGCACAAAAGAATGGTTGAATGTGCCTTGTCATCCAAATCTTCCCAAGATTCATCTGTCATTGTAGCCGGTTTCTTCTTCTTCCCAGCTAGCGCTTTCTTCAAACCGTTCTGGGTTAGAACGGCTTCCATATGAACCTTCCAGATAGAAAAGCTAATTTTCCCGTCGAACTTCTCGATATAGAACTTGGTAACAGTCGACATCTTTGAAAATGATTCTCAATTAAACCGCTCTGATACCACTTGTTAGGAATATATAGCGGAATAATGCGAAAGCGAAGAATCAAAAATTGAAAATTATAGAAGTTAAATAATAAGAAAAATATGTAAATGAAGAAAATTATATAAATGACAAATGAATATAATATAAAATGGGAAAATATATATATATATATATATATATATATATATATATATATATATATATATATATATATATATATATATATATATATATATATCTACTATACTAATAAAAGCCCAAGAGAGTTAGGCCTATAATGGGTAGAAAAAATGGCGGTCACATATTTTAATCAAATGAATGGTTCAGATTGATTAAAAGATTGATCAGATTTAAATTTTACACTAAAATTTCCTAAAATACCCACACACCGTTACTAATTTCGTTAAAATTTTAAGAATTGCCGTTAGTTCACCGTTAACTTACTCATTGATTTCAATAAAAAAAAGTCTTAGGTTCGAACCTCATCCCAATCAAAGTTGGTATAATTAGTACTCTATTTTATTCTTATTAAATTATATAAATAATAATTTAGTAGTTATAACAAAAAATAATACATATGCATTTCTTTAATTTAGAGTTATGTGTCCACAATGCCTTTATTCAAAAAAATAAAATATTTATTATCAATAAATTAAATAAGAGAAATAATTTTATTAGTTATATTGTCTTTATTTTTCTTCAATATAAAAATTCTTTATATTCAAATTTATTAATTGATTATATTCGCTACATTATCCTTACAATGTCTTTATTCAGTGAAAAAAATTATTATTAATTATCAATAAATTAATTAAAAGAAATATTTTCATTAGTTATATTGTCTTTATTTTTCTCAAATGTAAAAATGTTTACATTCAAATTTATCAATTGATTATATTCACTACATTATCTATTATCTTTTTTTGTGCACTATTTTTCTAATTAAATATCAAAATTATAATACAAAATAATGCTATATATTTATTTACCAAGTATTTTATTAATACCATGAAAAAATTAAAAAAATATAATTAATAAAGCCAACCATATTAACTACTTGAGAGATTTTGTGACAAAGAAAGTATTTGAATCACACAACAAATTGAAGTGAGAACTACCTCGCAATGTCCTTGTTTGACAATCAGCAGTTAGCGGTTAGCGTTAGCGGATTATACTAGCGAATTTGACCAGCGAATTTATTTAATTATTAACATTGGGTAGAAAAAATGACCGCCAAATTATTAAATCAAATGAATGATTCATATTGTTCAGGTTTTAATTTTTTTCTTTTAAGATTTTCTAATTTATCCTTAATTATATGATTATCCATTTAACTTTTCTGTTAATTCACCGTTAGTCTAATTCTAATATTAAAGTCTAATATAGAATTATAACTACACCATTAATCTAATTCTAATATTAAAGTCTTAATAGAACTTAACCACAAATCCTAATGTCGGAATCTCCTCAAACAATATTAGTATATATTTAATATTTTATCCCTAATTTTTATTTGTTCTCCCTTATGTCTCGTATTTGGTTTCAACCATACCTATACAATTATTTTATTGACAATTATAATCAATCCTGACTATATTATCTTGCATTTGTAAACTTGGAATTACCTATTTAACCCGCTCGCGCTTAGCTCAATGGTTTAGTGGGTAGTATTTGGGAGAAGAGACCAAGGTTTGATCGTCGGCGGCGGCAGTGCGGGAATTATGTCCAAAGTGGGCAGATTCCTTGTGCGTATCAGCATTTGGCCCTCTCTGCTGAACCATTGAGTCACCGTGATTTACAACTTCCCACAATGCTCTGTCGGGTCGGAGTGTGGGGGGCCCTTGGGGTTGGGGACTCAACCTAAATCAACTTCCCACAATGCTCTGTCGGATCGGAGTGTGGGGGGCGCTTGGAGTTGGGGACTCAACCTTTGGGAGAAGAATTACCTATTTAAATACGCAAATTCAAGCTTCAATTATCTATGCATGAACAATTTCAATATAATCCTGCCTTAATATACTTTAAAGTACTTATTTAAAAAAAAAACATTGGGCATTATTCCAATCGCGCAATGCGCGTAAACAACTAGTATATATATACACACACACGTGAAAGAAGATAAAGAAGAGAAATGATTGAATTCAAATTGATGTGTGAAATACAAATGCAAATAATCGTATTTATACACTCAATGAAGCTAATTAAGCGGCATGCAGAGGATGAGAGTAAAAGGCGCAAGAACGTGTAGGAACATGTACACGTATGACGCCAACATCGGATAAATGGTCCATGTTTAATTTGAGGCACATAATTATGTCTAACAAAATCAAATCCCAAAATGAGACCGAAAAGGCTTGATTCAAGCCTAAGCTACTGGTCTGGTCTACTGGTCTGCTACGGTTCACGCCTACCAGATTTCGAAAGGTACGGTACGTGAGTGTACATTGTTACGGAATTAATTTCAATTTTGAATTTCCAATTTAATCTCAGTTAGTGGCTATTGTTTCAGGTGTTACAAAGACTGAAATAATATCAGTTTTAAATGCCAAAATGAATGCTATTTACACGACCTTCTCCTATATAAGAAGCAGTAGTAGCAGCAGATTTTCAACACTGAAAAAATATACTTTCCAGCTCTCAAAACTCTCTGCTCCTCCTTTCTTAGCCGAATGTGTTCTAAAGCTTTGCTCTTGTTCGCCAGGTTCATAGTTTGGTTGCTCAAAAGTTGAACCGTAGCACGCTTTATCCTGGGAAACCTAGGCTACAACGCTCCTAGCACTTGTGAGAGGTAGCAAATAAGGTTTTAAGGAAAAGAACGATACGTTCAAACTCGTGCTAACCACTAACCGAATCATCCACCCTTTCCTTCCCAAATATTAGCCTATATTTTCCACTAATAATAATCTTTTCGTAGGATTATTATTTTCATATTTTTTCCACCTTATTACCCAACTCACTCACTTTTAGAGGTTTTTTTCACATTGTCACTAGTGAGACTCGATGCATGGTCATTGTTCCCAAACTCCACTCCTATGACCAACTGAGTTGCCTATGCGTGCGAGATTATGTATATTGATAGCATAGAATGAGTTTTCTATTTATAGCTGGGTGAGTGTCCTTGTTATATATTCCTTGAATGTGTTTCTATTCGATATGATCTATTGAAAATTTATTATGGTATTAAAATAAATACAATTTAAATTGGAAGCTTGCAGCTCAATCAACGATAAAGATTTTCACAACTTGGTTTGTCAGAATTTGAATTTATAATAATCAATAAAGATTTTCATAACTTGGTATGTCGTCGGGTCTTGAATTCGTAATAATATAATGGAAATATATAATGACAGCTCATCTGTTGGTATGTAAGATCTAAAATTTATAACAGAATGAAAATATTGATTGTCATATAAAATTTGAAATTAATATAAAAATGTATTTCTTAATTATTTGGGGTTGTATATTATAACAACTTCTTAATCAATATAGCCATGAACCCTATTATTTAAAAATTAAAACTAATGTCATACACCAAAAAAAAAATAAAAAAATAAAGACAACAAAAACGATAAATGGTAAAGTTGATTGTAATTATTATATTACTTGTCATAAGCATGCACAATGCGTAATTTTTTTTAAAAAGTTAAATGGATTAGACAAAACTAATGGTGAAAATATATAAATATTATGAGAAAAAAAATCAATTTTGTGCAGGATCGGTACATCTTTTGTGCCGAATCGGTGCCTCTTGCATCAGATATAACTTTTTAAAAATAATTAGAATTTTAATTTGGTGCAATTATTATTTGATACAATCCCCAAAACTTTTTGGTTAGTACCCGGTGTAATTGGCACAATAAAGTATTCATAAATAATTAATATATTAGGTTTAAATTAAATTTTAAGTTATATCAAAGTAATCACAATGTACAAATTATTGTATATATAAATTATTTATTTATTTACGTTATTACAAACTTATGAGGGAAACGAAAAAAGATGGATATAGTTGAATTTTTTTTTTTTAAGTATTTAAGAGGATGTAAATCATGGTAACTTAGCTAAACAGAGAGGCTAGACCTTAACCTTTGCTTATTGTGCATAAGGAGTCCCCCTCACTTTGAGGGGGTTTTTCACACTGCAACTAGTGAGATTCAATGCCGAGTCATTGTTCCCAAACATCGCTCATGTGACCAACTGTGTTGTCTCTGCATGCGAGATTAAGTATATTGATATCATATAATGAGTTTTCTATATATAGCTGGGTGGGTGTCCCTTTTTATTCCTTAAATGCTTTTCTATTCGATATGACCTATTGAAAATTTATTATGGTATTAAAATAAATACAAATTAAATTGGAAGTTTACAACTGAATCATTGATAAAAATTTTCACAATTTGGTATGTTGGATTTTGAATTTATAATAATCAATAAAGATTTTCATAACTTGGTATGTCAGATTTTTAATTCATAATAATATAATGGAAATATATAATGCTAGCTCATGTGTTGGTAGGTAAGATCTATAATTTGTAACATAATGAAAATATTGACTGTAATATAAAATATGTAATTAATATAAAAATGTATTTATTAATTATTTGGGGTTGTATATTGTGACAACTTCTTAATCAATATAGTCATGGACCCTATTATTCAAAAATTAAAACTAAAGTCATACACCACCAAAAAGAAAAATAATAATAATAAAGTTGTAATTATTATATTACTAATTATAAAAATGCATAACGCGTTTTTTTTTTTTTTTTTATAAAGTCAAATGGATTAGACAAAACTAATTTTGAAAATAAAGAACTATTATGAGGAAAAAAATTATATTGTCTCGGACCGGTGCATCTTTTGTGCTGGACCGGTGCCTCTTGCATCGGATATAATTTTTAAAAAATAATTAGAGTTTTTATGTGGTGCAATTATCAATTGATAAAATCCCCAAAATTTTTTGTTTTATACATGGTGTAATTGAAACAATAAAATATTGATGAATAATTAATATATTAGGTATAAATACATTTTTAAGTTTATATCAAAGTAAGAACAATGTATAGGTTATTTATATATATATATATATATATATATATATATATATATATATATATATATATATATATATATATATATATTGTTCTGCTCGAATGCGGTAGCGCCTTAACGTGCGAACGGTGTGGCCGCTTAAAAAATACACCAATAGTGTTAACAAAGGAAGTATTAGTGTAATTGTACCTGGTGTAATTGACACAATAAAATACTCATGAATAATTAATACATTAGGTATAAATAAATTTTTAAGTTATATCAAAGTAAGCACATTGTACAAATTATTATTATTATTATTATTATTATTATTATTATTATTATTATTATTATTATTATTATTATTATTATTATTATTGTTATTATTGTTATTATTTTTATTATTGTTATTATTGTTATTATTGTTATTATTGTTATTATTGTTATTATTGTTATTATTATTATTATTATTATTATTATTATTATTATTGTTATTATTGTTATTATTATTATTATTATTATTATTATTATTATTATTATTATTATTATTATTATTATTATTATTATTATTATTATTATTATTATTATTATTATTATTATTATTATTCAGTTCTCGTGCGGTTGATTGTGTCCCGTGTAGTTGTGTGTTTAAATCTGAGCCATTGATCTTACTTAAATCAATGTCCAAGATTAATAAAATTAAGAAAAAATAAACACGGTGCAATTTGGTAATTTGTGCATCTAGGTCAAATTTATGGTGCTTGGTTTTTTGTGCTTAAGGTGTAGTTTGTGTGCTTAAGGTGTGTGGTTTTTGTGCTTAAGGTATGTGGTGTTTGTGCTTAAAGTGTGTGGTTTGTGTGCTTAATGTGAGTTGTTGAAACTTAAGATGCATGATTTTTGTGCTTAAGGTGCGTGGTTTATGTGCTTAATGTGACTAGTTGTTGAAACTTAAGGTGTGTCAACCTAAAGCTTAAGGTGCGTGATTTTCCTTCTTAAGGTGCATTGTTTTCCTTCTTAAGCTGCGTGATTTGTATGCTTAAGGTGTGTGAGTTGTTGAAACTTAAGGAGCGCTATTTTAAAACTTAGGTGAGTGGTTTGTGTTCTTAAGGTGCGTGATTTGTGTACTTAAGGTGCGTGGTTTGTGTACTGAATGTGCGTCATTTTAATGCTTAAGGGTTAAGTTGCTTGGTTCCTTCCAGAGGCGCGTTATTTTTTTTATTTTTTATTTTTAATTATCATTGATTTGAGCCGTTGATCATGATTTGATCAACGGCTCAAATAAATAAACCTCACGTCCGCGCCTGAGCAAATTACCGCACAAGAATCGTTCCAATATATATATATATATATATATATATATATATATATATATATATATATATATATATATATATATATATATTATTTATTTATTTCTTTACATGATTAAAAACTTATGAGGGAAAAGAATAAAGATGGATAAAATTGTTTTAAGCATCTAAGCTGATGTAAATATCATTGTAACTCAGCTAAACAGAGAGGCTAGCTAGACCTTGACCTTTGCTTATTGCGCACAAAGAGTCCCCATCACTTTTATAGGTTTTTTTACACTGTTACTAGTGAGACTCGATGCAGGGTCATTGTTCCCAAACTTCCCTCCTATGACCAACTAAGTTGTCCATGTGTGCAAGATTAAGTATATATGATAGCATAGAATGAGTTTTCTATTTATAGCTGGGTGAGTGTCATTGTTATTCCTTGAAAGCTTTTCTATTTGATATGATCTATTGAAAATTTATTATGGTATTAAAATAAATACAATTTAAATTGGAAGATTACAGTTCAATCATCGATGAAGATTTCCACAACTTGGTATGTCGGAATTTGAATTTATAATAATCAATAAAGATTTTCATAACTTGGTATGTCGTTGGGTCTTGAATTTGTAATAATATAATAGGAATATATAATGCTAGCTTATGTGTTGGTAGGTAAGATTTAGAATTTGTAACATAATGAAAATATTGACTGTCATATAAAATATGTAATTAATATAAAAATGTATTAATTAATTAGATGGGTGTATATTATAACAACTTCTTAATCAATATAGGCATGGATCCTATTATTCAAAAATTAAAACTAATGTCATACACCAAAAAAAAAAAAAAAAAAGAAGACAACAAAAACGACAAATGGTAAAGTTGATTGTAATTATTATATTACTAGTTATAAACATGTACAACGCGTAATTTTTTATTTTTTTTAAAGTCAAATGGATTAGACAAAATTAATGGTGAAAATATATAACTATTATGAGCAATGTTGCAAAAATCGCGCCTAGGCGCTAGGCGCCATTGCGCCGCCGCGAAGAAGGCCGAAATCGGCCATCTCCGCGGCTGGCCGCCTAGCCGGCTGAACCGGCGCTTTTATTTTATTATTTTTTTTTTTTGAAAATGTCGGAAAACTTTCGGAAGGCATAACTTTTGACTCGGTTGTCCGATTTGGACAATTTTTTTTTTCAAATCGCGTATTTTTTCGAGATCTATATTTTGGCGGTTTGATTCACTAATTTCTCAAAAAAAATGCTTCTTTAGCTCTTAATTTTAGTTTTTTTATGTATTTAGATGGTTTAAACAATATTTTGAACACTTTTACAACCACTTTCGTAAATAGTTTCTAAGAAATAACTATGGAAACCTTATATTTTATTACTAAATTTTAAAAATTTTTAATTTTTAATTTTATTTTTAATTAAAAAAATAAAAATAAAAAAATAAAAAATCGGCGCCTAGGCGCTAGGCGCCCCCTTGGCGCTTAGCGTGTTTTGCAACATTGATTATGAGGAAAAAAAAAACTTTATTGTGCAGAACCGGTGCATCTTTTGTGCCGAACTGGTGCTACTTGCATCAGATATAATTTTTTAAAAAAGAAATAATTAGAGTTTTTATTTGGTGCAATTATCAATTGGTACAATGCCCAAAAATATTTTGGTTTATACCTGGTGTAATTGACACAATAAAATATTTATAGAATAATAAATATATTAGGTATAAATAAATTTTTAAGTTTATGTAAAAGTAAGCACAGTGTACAAGTTACTTTCAAAAAAAAAAAAAAAAAAAACACAGTGTACAAGTTATTATATATATATATATATATATATATATATATATATATATATATATATATATATATATTATTTATATACGTCATTAAAAACTTATGGGGGAAAAGAAAAAAAGATAGATAAAATTAAAAAGAATTTTTGAGCATCTGACAGGATGTAAATAATGGTAACTCAGCTAAACACTGAGGCTAGACCTTGGTGTTTGCTTACTGCGCACAAGGAGTCCCCTCTGAGAGGTTTTTTCACACTACTGCTTGTGAGACTCGATGCCGGGTCATTGTTCTCAAACTTCAATCCTGTGACCAACTGAGTTGCTAATGCCGGCGATATTAAGTATATTGATAGCATAGAATGAGTTGTCTATTTATAGTTGGGTGGGTGTCCTTTCAATTCGATATTATCTATTGGAAATTTATTATGGTATTAAAATAAATACAATTTAAATTGGAAGTTTACAACTCAATCATCAATAAAGATTTTCACAACTTGGTATTTCGAATCTTGAATTTATAATAATTAATAAAAATTTTCATAACTTGGTATGTCGGATCTTGAATTCGTAATAATATAATTGAAATATATAATGCCAACTCATGTGTTGGTAGGTAAGATCTAGAATTTGTAACATAATGAAAATAATGATGGTCATATAAAATATATAATTAATATAAAAATATATTTATTAATGAGTTAATATTCAATATAGTCATTGACTATAATGATTTTACTCAATTTAGTCCTAAATGACTTTTTGTACTCAATTTAGTCCTCACGTTTGATGGTTTTACACAATTTATTAGTCATTTGTTAAAAATTTTGTTAGTTGACTGTTAAAAATAGGGCCCTAATAGTAATTTCTCATCATTCATCTCATTTGGGATGATTTCTTCTTCTTCCCCTTATTAAGATCCATGCTGAATTGTAAATCTTCATACCCATATATTTATTTACTCTATATTTATTTATGAGCAAATTACACTTTTGGTCTGTGACTATTAGGGGTGTGTTAATTTGGGTACGTGACTTTTAAAACTAACAATTTAGTCCTTTAACTATCATTTTTTTAGCAGATTTGGTCCTCCTGGCCAAATTGCCGGTGAAATTTGGCCGGAAAGACATTCGAATTTTTAAATCAAATATTAGTGGGGGTAATTTGGTCTTTTTAATTGTAAAAAAAATAGCGTTTTATTTAAAAATTCGAACGTCTTTCCGGCCAAATTCCACCGGCAATTTGGCCTGGAGGACCAAATCTGCTAAAAAAATGATAGTTAAAGGACTAAATTGTTAGTTTTAAAAGTCACGTACTCAAATTAACACACCCCCAATAGTCACAGGACCAAAAGTGTAATTTGCTCTTTATTTATTTAGGGTTGAAGTTGATTTGGGTACGAAGATTTGCATTTCTGCGTGGATCTTAATAAGGGGGAGAAGAATGAATCATCTCAAATTGGATGAATGATGAGAAATTATCATTTGGACCCTATTTCTAACAATCAACTAACATAATTTTTAACAAAGGACTAAATTGGGTAAAAACCATCAAAGTCAAGGACTAAATTGAGCACTAAAAGTCATTTAGGACTAAATTGAATAAAACCACTATAATCGGGGACTATATTGGGTATTAACTCATTTATTAATTATTTGGGGTTGTATATTGTAATAATTTCTTAATCGAAGGATCATTATGCTGTGCATCCGTATGGTGCATACAGATGCAAAAACGACGTCGTTTTATTAAAAACGCGCGTCCCACTTTAAAGAAAAAATCAGTTTCGATTCCCCTCAACAACATTATGTTGTTCATTCATTCTGGATTTTTAGTTCATAGATTCTGGATTTTTAGTTCATTGATTTTGGATTTTTAGTTCATTGATTCTGGATATTTAGACGTAAATCGAAACTGATTTTTTTCATTCATGCTAGATATTTAGTTCATTCATTATGGATATTTAGTTCATTCATTATGGATTTTTAGTTCATTCATTCTTTATTTTTAGTTCATTCATTCTGTATTTTTAGTTCATAGATTTTAGATTTTTAGTTCATTGATTCTGAATTTTTAGTTCATTGATTCTGGATATATAGTTCAAATTATGCACAATATAATGTTGTTGTTGGGAATCGAAATTAATTTTTTTTTTTAAGGAGTACACGCGTTTTTAATAAAACGACATCGTTTTTGCATCCGTATACACCATGCATGGTGCATACGGATGCACAATATAATTTGCCTTAATGGATATAGGCAATTAGTCATAAACCCCATTATTCAAAAATTACTAATACTGTTATACACGACAAAAAAACAAAAAAAAAAAAAAAAAAAAAAAAAGAAAAAATAGAAGACAACAAAAAAAAAAAAAAATGGTAGAGTTGATTGTAATTATTATATTACAAGTTATAAACATGCACAACGCGTATTTTTATTTTTTATTTTAAAGTCAAATGGATTAGAAAAAACTAATGGGGATGATATATAACTATTATTAAAAAAAAAATTATATATTGCGGAATTGGGGTGCCTCTATTGTGCCGAACCAGTGCCTTTTACATCGGATATAATTTTTAAAAAATAATTAGAGTTTTTATCTAGTGCAATTATCATTTGATACAAACCCCAAAACATATATATATATATATATATATATATATATATATATATATATATATATATTGTTCACTTGTCTCCTTCTTTAGCGTGAGATGGAGCAACTCAGAAGTTCTATTGAACCTAGCATGCAGCAGACAATTAACTCCTACAGAAGTTCATAATGCTTTGAAAGATCGAAGGGGTAAACCGTAACATGGCGTTTGGTTGAAGGAAATTTAAATCTCCTTCCTACTTAATTTTCATCTAATTTCAAAGGCCACAAAATTTCCTTGTTTGGTTAAAAGGAATTGCAATTTCATGGAATTGTAATTCTCCTATTTTTCATAGAATTAAAATCCCATGCCTACCCTTTGATTTTAATTTCTGGAACTTTAGAAAGAAAAAAAGATACTGATGAGTCAAAATTATCCCTTCCTTTTTTTTTTTTTTTTTTTTTTTTTTTTTTTAAACTTAAAATGCCTAACAACAACAATGGATATTTTTGACTTTATACTACTTATTCCCTTTCAATTCCCATGTATATCAAACATTGGAATTGAAATTCCCAATAATTCTATTCCTGTAAACCAAACACTGGAATTCAATAATAACATTATTATTATAATTATTATTAAACCAAGTAAATGGGAATAAGGAGCAGTTAGTGGAGTTGTGTAATGGGAATGTGGCAGCATTACATGAAAGCTATGTGGTACATGGGGAGCTTTACTTCCCTAAATTTATGCTTTGTTAGTTTTGTTGTTTAGTATAAATAGTCTTTGTATTCAAGCATTTTAGATCATCAATTAAATCACTTATCTATTCCCCTCTCTCTCTCTCTCTTCTCAATATATATAAATATAATATATAGATATATTATATTATATTTAATATATATTATATTAAATATATTATATTTAATATATCTAACATTTGGTATCAGAGCCAGTCAACCTTTCAACCCCGAGATATTTCCCGTAGTAAAATATGACAATAAATTTCAATATTATATGGTCGGATCCCAAATTAGACGGGAAACTCGATTAAAATTATTAGAAAATTATGATGTCCACACATTTGCAAGCTCAAAATCTTTGGAGCTTTGTTGATCCCAGTCTACAAGAAGGAGCTGAAGCAGGCGCTATACGGCGAGAAAAATTGGCCTTGGGTCAGATTCACTAAGGTGTTCATTATTTCATTTTTGGGCAATTAGCTCGTGCTCAAACAGCAAAACAAGCTTGGGACATCTTAAAGGTGTCACACAAAGGAGTCGATCGGGCGCAGAAGTCTAAGTTGCAGTCGTTGAGAAGGTTGTACGATAATTGTGAGATGACCTCAACAGAAACAGTAGATGCGTATTTCACTCGTCTTATTGATATGGTGAATAAGATGAGGTTATACGGAAATACAATTGAAGATGGTGCAGTAGTTGAAAAAGTTCTTCGAACTATGCCGATGAAGTATGACCATGTGGTGGCTTCGATCACTGAGTCACACAAAACTGAGCTCTTATCAATTGCAGAGCTGAAAGGTACGGTAGAAAGTCATATTGACAGAATTGCGTCAAAGTCGGAACCGCTAGCAGAAGAAGCTTTGAAGAGTCAAGTCACCCTTAATGTGACTGGCACTAATCAAAGAGGTGGAGGATCTGGTAGAGGTCGTGGAAGAGGAAGAGGAGGTTCTAGTGGAAGAGGTCGTGGTAACTTCAACCAAGGAGGAGGACGTGGTAACTCCAACCAAGGAAGAGGTGGAGGTAATACCAAACAAGGTAAATTTTCATTTCATTGCTACAATTGTGGCAAGTATGGGCACAAGATTGCAGATTGTTGGTATAATGAGGACAACAATCGTGGAAATCAAGCAAACATTGCTGAAAACACTGCTGAAAAGTCTGGTGAGAGTTCTGAAACTTTACTTTTAGCCAGCGATAATTTTTCTGCAGATAAAAACATATGGTTCTTGGATACTGGGTGTAGTAACCATATGTGTGGTAAGAAAGAATTGTTTTCTGAACTGGATGAATCAGTCCGGTCTGAAGTGACATTTGGCAATAAGTCAAAGGTGCCAATTTTGGGAAAAGGTAAAATCTCTATTCAGTTGAAGGATGGTACTCAAAATTTTATATCCGATGTGTTCTATGTTCCTGAACTACACCAAAATTCGTTGAGTATGGGACAGTTGTCAGAAAAAGGATATAAGATAGATATTGCTCAGGGGTGTTGTACCATTGCAGATGCTAAAGGAGTTTTGATTG
Organism: Ipomoea nil; assembly: GCF_001879475.1. Classification (NCBI taxonomy): domain Eukaryota; kingdom Viridiplantae; phylum Streptophyta; class Magnoliopsida; order Solanales; family Convolvulaceae; genus Ipomoea; species Ipomoea nil. The sequence continues at coordinate 1,611,705 of NW_017619471.1, forward strand.
CAAAGGTAAATATGTCTCAAAATCGACTATTTCCTTTGAAAATTAAGCATACTCTCATTGCTTGCTTTAATTCTGAAGTTTGTGATGAAAATTGGTTATGGCATATGTGATTTGGGCATTTCCATTTCTCTGGATTAAACTATCTTGCGAGAAAGGAACTTGTTTCTGATTTACCTGTTGTGAATGTCCCTAATCATATATGTGAGATTTGTGTGTTTGGGAAGAAGCATAGAGATCCCTTCCCTGTGGGCAAGTCAAGAAGATCCACAAAACAGTTGGAGATTATTCATTCAGGCCTGTGTTCATTGGAGGTTCCCTCACATGGAGGTTGTAAGTACTTTATTACTTTCATTGATGATTTCAGTAGGAAAACATGGGTTTACTTTCTGAAGCAAAAGTCTGAAGCATAAGATGTTTTCAAACAATTTAAGGCTTTTGTTGAAGAGCAGAGTGGTTATGAAATTAAAATCTTGAGAACTGATAGAGGTACAGAATATATTGCTTGTGATAATTTTCTGAAAGAGAAGGGCATTCAGCACCAGATGACAACTAGATACACTCCACAACAAAATGGAGTGGCTGAGAGGAAGAATAGATCTATCATGGATATGGTGAGATGCATGTTGAAATCTAAGAGTCTGCCTAAGCCTATTTGGGCAGAAGCTGTTGCTTGTGCTGTCTATGTGTTGAATAGGTGTCCAACTAAGAGTGTCCGTGATAAGACACCTGAGGAAGCTTGGAGTGGAAAGAAACCCTCTATAAGAAATCTCAAGGTTTTTGGATGTTTGGCATATGCACATGTTCCAGATCCATTGAGAAAGAAGTCGGATGATAAAGGTGAGAAGTGCATATTCATTGGTTATAATGACGCTTCAAAGGCTTATAAACTATACAATCCTGAAACTAAGAAGGTTTTTATAAGTCGTGATGTCACTTTTGATGAATATGGTGCCTGGGATTGGTTAGCTAAAGATGAAAGTTCAGTTGTTATTCCTGTTGTTGAAAATATTGTTGATGAGTAACCGATTCCAGATAATGTCCAGTCTCCTTCACAGCCAGAGTTGTCAGTTCGACGATCTCAGCGCGAGCGCCACTTACCAGCTCGCTTGCAAGATTATGTGTTGGGTCATGATAATGACCTGTCTGATGAAGAGATTGTTCAATTTGCTCTCTTTGCAGATTGTGATCCTTTATCTTTTGAGGAGGCTGCTACAGAAACTCATTGGCTTAAGGCGATGGATGAGGAGATACATGTCATTGCGAAGAATGGTACCTGGGAGTTAACAGATTTACCTCCTGGAAAGAAGCCAATTGGAGTGAAGTGAGTTTACAGAACGAAGTACAGATCAGATGGAGAAATTGACCGTTTTAAGGCACGGTTGGTAGCAAAAGGTTACAAGCAGAAACTAGGTATTGATTATTTTGAAGTTTTTGCTCCTGTGAGTAGACTTGGTACAGTTCGAATGGTTATTTCTCTCGCTGCTCAAAATGAATGGAAATTGCATCAAATGGATGTCAAGTCTGCGTTTTTGAATGGTTTTCTTGAAGAAGAAATATATGTTGAGAAATCTGCAGGATTTCTAAAAAAAAGGGAGGAAAATAAAGTGTACAGATTGAGAAAAGCCTTATATGGCTTAAAGCAAGCGCCTAGGGCGTGGTATGGTTGCATTGACTCATATTTTGTTGAAAGTGGTTTTATGAGATGTACTCATGAACACACTTTGTATGTCAAATGCACGAAGTCTGGTGATATTGTTCTAATCTGTCTGTATGTTGATGATTTGGTTTTTACTGGAAATAACTTGAAGCTAATCTTAGAATTCAGGGAGGTACTCATTAAGAGGTTTGAAATGACTGATATGGGCCTTATGTCTTACTTTCTTGGCCTTGAGGTTGTTCAGATGGATGGTGGAATCTTTATTTCACAGAAGAAGTATGCTGCTGATATTTTGAAAAAGTTAAAATGGAAAACTCCAAACCAGTTTCAACGCCGTTAGCTGAAAAGTTAAAGGTGTCCAAAGATGAGTGTGGTAAAAATGTGAATGTTACAGCTTAAAAAAGCTTAATTGGGAGTTTGAGGTATCTGGTGGCAACAAGACCGGATATTTCTTTTGGAGTTGGAATACTTAGCAGATTCATGGAGGAACCAAAAGAATCACATTGGGCTGCAGCAAAGCGAATTCTGAGATATGTCAAAGGTACGAGTAATGATGGACTTTTTTACTCTACTAATGAAGTTGTGGAACTTGTTGGGTACACAGACAGTGATTGGGCTGGAGATGTTGAGACTAGAAGAAGCACGTCAGGGTTTGCCTTCTATCTTGGTTCGGCCATATTTTCTTGGTCTTCAAAGAAGCAGCAGATTGTAGCACTTTCAATCGCAGAAGCAGAATATATTGCAGCAGCAAACTGTGCTACTCAAGCATTTTGGCTGAGGAGAATTTTGGAGTTCCTACAACACGAGCAGGAATCACCTACAACTATTTTTTGTGACAACAAGTCAGCAATTTCGTTGTCCAAAAATCCAGTCTTTCATGGTCGCAGCAAACACATTGATATCAAGTATCACAAAATCATAGAGTTGGTTGTTGAAAAACAAATCAACATTGAGTATTGTTCAAGTGAATGTCAAGTTGCAGATATCTTTACGAAGCCGCTGAAGACAGAGACATTTCTCAAGTTGAAGAAGGAAATTGGGATGACCAATATATCCAACTTGGTTTAAAGGAAGCAATGTTATAATAATATTTTATTGTAATTATTATTAAACCAAGTAAATGGGAATAAGGAGCAGTTAGTGGAGTTGTGTAATGGGAATGTGGCAGCATTACATGAAAGCTATGTGGTACATGGGGAGCTTTACTTCCCTAAATTTATGCTTTGTTAGTTTTGTTGTTTAGTATAAATAGTCTTTGTATTCAAGCATTTTAGATCATCAATTAAATCACTTATCTATTCTCCTCTCTCTCTCTTCTCAATATATATATATATATATATATATATATATATATATATATATATATATATATATATATATATATATATATATATATATAAATATATAAATATAATATATAGATATATTATATTTAATATATATTATAATAAATATATTATATTTAATATATCTAACAATATTTATATTTATTGTTCACTTGTCTCATTTTTTAGCATGAGATGGAGCAACTCAGAAGTTCTATTGAACCTAGCATGCAGCAGACAATTAACTCCTACAGAAGTTCATAATGCTTTGAAAGATCGAAGGGGTAAACTGTAACAGGGCATTTGGTTGGAGGAAATTTAAATCTTCTTCCTACTTAATTTTCATCTAATTTCAAAGGCCACAAAATTCCCTTGTTTGGTTAAAAGGAATTGCAATTCCATGAAATTGTAATTCTCATATTTTCATGGAATTAAAGTCCCATGCCTTCCCTATGATTTTAATTTCTGGAACTTTATAAAGAAAAAAAGATAGTGATGAGTCAAAATTATTCTTTTTTTTTTTTAACTTAAAATTAATGCCTAACAACAACAATGGATATTTTTGACTTTATACTACTTATTCCCTTTCAATTCCCATGTATATCAAACATTGGAATTGAAATTCCCAATAATTCTATTCCTGTAAACCAAACACTGAAATTCAAATTCCCACTTTATCCCCAGTAATTCATCCCCCATGAAATTGCAATTATTTTCCCACGTAATTTCCCCTCTCTAACTAAACGCCTTGTAAACGTCAGAACCTTATAACCATTTCATAAATCTTAAGCAAAAATTTTTATAATGTTTTCAGACTGTTAGTTACTCAGAAGGTGCTTTTCAGTATACACTTATGTATTTGGTTCATGGGTTTACACATTAGGAATGAGAATCAAAATCATAGTTAATTGTTTGGTTGGCAACTTTTTAAAATATAACTATGAGGAGTTAATACCCAATTTGGTCCATCGAATATTAGAAGTTCACCAATTTGGTCATCAATTACCAAAATTGCTCAATTTAGTCCTTAACTATGCAATTTTTACTTAAAATGATCCATCGACTATTAGGATTTCACCAATTTGGTCTTTCACTACCAAAGTTGCTCAATTTAGTCCCTAATTATGTAATTTTTACCTGAAATGGTCCATCGAGTATCAGGATTTCACCACTTTGATCATCGAGTATCAGGATTTCACCACTTTGGTCCTCGACTCTCCAAAAAGGTCCCCAAATCCACACTAAACTTACATTTTAGGTTAACATTTGCATAGTTTGGGACTAAATTGAACAACTTTGGTAGTCGAGGACCAAAGTGGTGAAATACTAATAGTCGATGGACCATTTTAGGTAAATATTGCATAGTTAGGGACTAAATTGAGCAACTTTAGTAGTCGATGATCAAAGTGTTAAAATCTCAGTAGTCGAGGGACCATTTTATGTAAAAATTGCATAGTTCGGGACTAAATTGAGCAACTTTGATAGTCGAGGATCAAATTTGTAAAATCCTAATAGTCGAGGGACCAAATTTGGTATTAACTTCAACTATGAGATTTGATTACTCCTTCAATTAAGAACCACATTCCCTAATTATAAAGGGATATCATTTCATCTTATAGTGGTAATTTGATTTTTAAGTTTAGATTAGTGCGTTTAAATTTTTGTTTTTATTTTTTGTTCATATTAGTGTTTTGCAAGTTAGTACTATTACTCCTACTTGTAGCCGCTGTCAGATATGACACTAATTACTCAACCTTCTATATACTCAAAACGATAGGTGCACTTGTCTAATGGGATTTGTATAGTTGCAAATCGAGTCTTAGTCAACCACTCAATATTTGATTTAATCATTATTCAAAAGTTTTAAAAATCTTATCCTCTTAGGGTGTGTTTGGTTCAAATATTAGAATCGAAATTGTAATTGAAATTATATATTTGATAACCATAATGGATTTAAGTAGAAGGAATTATTTTGTTTAATAATAAATAGGAATTTGAATCATCATAGATAAATAAATAATTAATTAATTAACATAAAAATAAATAAATATATAATACATATATATACACATACATGTGTGTGCCTATTAAAATTTGATATTTAATGCATGTTACAATGACTTTTTTTTTTTATTCATTCTTTTCTTCCTTATTTTTTATTCCATTCTTCAAAAGTAAAGGAATAAAAGAGTAATAAGTTTTGTAACTACTAAAAGATTTGAATATAATAGTAGGATAACAAAAGTAGGCAAACAAACATGATAATAATAATAATAATAAGTATCAAAACCCATAATCCTTATACCAATATATCCAAGAGATTTTGCAAATGACCCTCCCCCCCCCCCCCCCCCCCACCCCAAAAAAAAAAAAAAAAAAAAAACTTCCTTCCAAATATAAAAATATAAAAATAAATATTAAATTCAATATGACACTTGACCAATGAAATGATACATGCACCTAATGAGAACTGTATGAACTTTATTAGATTCACAGTAAATATAACTGTACAAACTGATGGAATATATACAAGAGAGAATCATAGGGAGACTAGGATATGGAGTCATAGTGTGACACAAATACATAGAATCCTAATACTCTCTCTCTCAAGCAGAAGGTATATATACTATTAACTTCTAGCTTGTCTCTAAGAAAAGTAAACCTAGGATTATGTAAAGCCTTTGTAAAGATGTCAGCAAGTTGATCTTTTGTTGAGATAAAGTTAACTTGAATGTCTTCGGAAGCAACTCTGTCTCGAACAAAATGGTAGTCAATTTCCACGTACTTGGTTCGAGCATAAAAGATGGAATTTGCACACATATACGTAGCACCAAGATTATCACACTATAATTTTGGATAAGAGATACCTAACACTTTGATTTCACGCAACAATGAGACTATTTAAATTACCTCAGCACAGATATCTGCTAGAGCTTTATATTTTGCCTCAGTAGAAGATCTAGCAACAGTTCGTTGTTTCTTAAAGACCCAAGATACAAGATCGGATCCAAGAAATACAGCAAAACCACTAGTAGATTTTCGGTCTTCCAGACAACCAGCCCAGTCAGAATCAGAGAATATATGAAGTTCTCTTGAGATTGACTTTGTGATACGAAGACCAAAACTTACAATCCCTTTAACATACCTTAGTACCCGTTTTAGTTGCTCCTAATGTGAAACGGTAGGAGCATGCATATGTTGACATAATAAATTAACTACAAAAGAGAGATCAGGACGAGTTATAGTCAGATATTGTAGCGCCCCTGCTAAGCTCTTGTACTGAGTAGGATCATCATACAAGTCAACACTAGATGATACGGGTTTCGAAACTGATATAGCGATATAGGCGTGACTAGCTCCTTGCACTCTGCCATTCCAGCACGTTTCAAGTTATCATTCATATATCTCTGTTGTGATAGTAAAATATCATCATTGCATTTAATAGTTTCAATTCTAAGGAAGAATCCAGGTTATCCAAAATCCCTAATTTTGAAAGCACATGATAGTTTCGACATTAAATTAGCAACTGAATCCTGTTCACTCCCCATCACAAGAACATCATTAACATAGACAAACAAATATACACAAGCATACTCCTGAGAGTAATAAAATAGGGACACATCAATTTTGATGATTGGAACCCAACAGATAGTAAGAATGAATGTAAGCGGGTAAACCAAGGTCTAGGAGTCTGTTTTAAACCATACAGGGACCGTTTCAATAAGCAAACATGAGTGGAGTACTGAGTATCAATATAACCAGGCAGCTGTTTTATGTACACAGTTTCAAACAAATTTCCATTTAAGAAGGCATTATGAACATCAAGCTGCCTAATAATCCAACCAGAGGATAAAGCCAAATATAGAAGTAACCTGACATTAGTGGGTTTCACCACTGGACTGAATGTATCAAAGAAGTCCTGACCAGGCACTTGATTGAACTCCTTTGCTACTAATCTTGCATTGTGTCTCTCAATGGAGCCAACTGTCTTTCGTTTAGTACGAAAGACCCACTTACACCTAATAACGTTCTTACCTACCCGAGAAGGGATAAGACACCATGTTTGATTCTGTAGAAGAACATTAAACTCTTGGTCCATAGATTCACGCCATTCCAGATATTTAACCGCCTATGTGTAACAAGTGGGATCCATAGGACGAACCTGAACTGTCAAAGCTGATGGAGGAGCCTGAGACCGACTACGAGTGCTCATCCCATGAGTCCGAGTGGTAGATTTCATAGTTTTCCCTCGTAGTGGGCCACGAGGCCGGGTAGAAGGCTGCCCGTGCTCCACGTCCACCTCATGCCCGGACTATCCAGGCAGGACAACCAGTTGAGGACCGAACTGTTCCAGCGCGGTGACATCGTCGCTGTCCATATCTGGCACAATTGCATGGGGTTGTCCAGGTACGACAGTAGCGGTAAGAGTGGGATGGAGAACTGACTCAGCCCATGAACTATTTTGCGATGGTGGAGGTGCCTGCAAAAAATTCTTAGTAGCAAAAGGAGAAATTACCTCATCAAACCACACATGCCTACACACATAAATCTTATTAGTCAGTAAGTCCATGCACCTATACCCTCGGAACGACTTAGCATATCCTAATAAGAGACATGGAGACGTTATCAATAAAGACATTTTATGACGATTGTATGGTCTCAAATAAAGATAACATAGACACCCAAAGACACGAAGAAAATAGTAGAACGTATGGGAGTTATGCAACATTAAATGAGGGCTGGAATTATTTAACACAATATATGGCATCCTATAGATAAAATAAACTGTAGTCTCAAAAGAAAAATCCCAAAATTTATATGAAACAGACGCACGAGCCAAGAGAGTTAAACCAGTTTCAATTATGTGTCTATGTTTTCGTTCAACAAGACCATTTTGTTCATGAGTGTAGTCACAAGACTGTCTATGAGTAATTCCTAACTGAACAAAGGAATGATGAAACTTTTATATTCAGTTCCTAGATCTGACTGAATGGCTTTAATTTTCCTATTGAAGGAATGTTCAATCATAGTACGAAACTTATCAAGGATATCATATAGATCAGATTTTAATTTCATGGGAAATACCAAGTGTAAAGAGAAATCATCCACGAAAATAACAATATAACGGAAATCATCGATAGATAATAAGGGAGCTGGACCCCAAATATTTGTATATATTAAGTCAAGAATATTGGAACTAGATGACTCAACACGTGGCAATGGGAATCGCGCAGATTTGCCTAATTGACACGCATTACATAAACTGGAATTACAATGAATAGAATTGCTAGACCTACTACCGAACAAGATTGAAGAATACGATGTAAAACACGATGATGTGGATGTCCTAGGCGATCATGCCACACTGACGTAGATGCACGAGAGGAAAGAAACGCGGAGGAAGACGAATTGGTGATAAGAAGTGTGTATAAACCCATTGAGCTACTGCCCCGTAGCAGTATTTCCTTGGTATTGATATCTTTCACAACAAAAAAAAGATGGGTGAAACACAAAAAACACCTTATTATCTGAAGTAAATTTTTGAACAGATAATAATGATGTAGACAAACTAGGAACAAGAAGGATATTGGATAATTGAAAAGACCTAGATGGGGTTTTAAAGAAAGCACGACCAACATGACTAATAGAGAATGCCTTACCATCACCAACATGTAAAGTGTCATTAACAGCATACTCTTCAGATGTAGATATGGCTTCAATATTTGGATCACATGATTGGTTGCCCCAGTGTCAAGGATCCATACCTGAGAGCTATTAATATATGAAATATTATTTTGATATGTTAAATTGACTTGAGGTGGGGGATCATAACGATTGTAACAAGCAAGAGCGGTGTGACCGTTGCGACCACAAATCTGGTATTTGGACTGACTGTAACACCCCTAATTTTTAAAACTTTTAAAGCTTATGAAATAAAGGCAAATTTATTATAAATTCCCAAACAGAGCATAAACTAAACATAATAGTCGGGGTGCTATGCCACATCTGAGCTGGAGAACTCAGATGCACAGGCTAAACTATCCAAACATAAGAAATCCTCAAATCAATATCCAATACAACTTCAAGGCACGCAGGCCGATAATTGAACTAATCTAACTAAGTCCAGGCTCTGACTAGCACGCTCCAAAGTTAAGGCTCATTACCTAAAAAACATTTGGTATAACAACCGTCAGCGAATAATGCTAGTAACCCACTCCAACGCGTTAAGTACAGTATAGGTAAATATAAGAAACTCATTTTGAAACTGGAATACATATATACTTAAGAGACTCCAATTTAAATCCAAGAGCAGACTCAATCAAGCAATAGCAGATACTTTCAACACAATTAGACACAACCATAAAGATTCTAGCATGCATCCTAAGGTCATACGACTATGCAATGCCAATCATATCATTATTCAGTCATCATCACACAATCAACAACAAGACACGTAATGGTGTGCACACATATGGTGGTGCCGCAGGACCAATCACATGCCCATACATGAGGGTCAGCGCATATGGCTCTGACACGGCCCCGCAACACTTTAACTTGTACTGCAACACAAGGAGATTGATCGCAACCAAACGGTGGACCGCAACCCTATATATATATATATATATATATATATATATATATATATATATATATATATAAAACAGCCGATTGTTCTCAACTAATCCAATTGCCTGTATAGCCGACCGATCGAAACCGGTCGGGTTAATACCTGGTGGTTCTCAACCCACCAGATCGTCATTATAGCCAATTGATCGTAACCAATTGGGTTATCAAGCACAACAACATAGAAGCCAAACAACATGCAACCCACATTAACACATAATGAGGGGGAACCCTCGGGGAACACGTAACCCATCATAACTCATATGTAATAAACTACATTAACCCACCCATGACACTCCTACGGGATCATACACCTTCCTCCTAGGCCAACGGGATACCAATTCATCTACCATGCAATACACAAGACTCTTTTGTCCTAAGAACGGTACCCGATACATCAAACTAGACTCACACACGGCAAATGGGGTACAACGGAACACAACGGGACACGGGGAAACAACAAACGGGGAAAAACATCACCTTACCCACCAACTTTCCAGCGGGTGGAGGACCACCCGCCGGCCACCCGTCAGCGGCGGCGTCAATCCCAGCGGGTGCCCGACGGGCAATCGCCTGCCCGCCGGCTGCCCGCTGGTAATCGGGCAAGGGCAGCGGGTAGGTGGCGGGCACCCCTGCCCCTACCTACCCCCCACTGACTCATATGCAATATTTGGTCCCGGGATCTTTCGTGGAACCCAACCATGTCCAGACACATTCAAATATAAACGACAGCACCATGTATTCAAGTAACGGAATTAAACCAAGAATCACACCAAATACATCCTGACACGACTCCTAAACATGCCAAGACTCAACACCCGATCATGCAAAGTCCCACCCCAAGCATACCAAGAAGAACATAATACGAAATCCATGTTATTACCCTAGGGCTCTAGACATAATCAAAATATATAACTTATCATGGCATCAAGAACATCAAGATTATCATATAAGCATCAAGATTAACACATAACCATCAAGATTATCATATAAACATAATATAAACCCTAAGCAAAACTCTATCAAGACTCGAGCACATAATCATATATCAACGGAGCCAATGAATAAGATATAGCAAGGAAAATAGGTTTTGTTGAGACATGGGTTACCTCTTAGCCTTAATTAGTATCCTTGGCTACTAAGGTTCTTTCTTTAAGATCTTCTTCTCGTGGGTTCTCCTACGTTTGGTGACAGGGGAATTCTTGGGAATATCTTGTATGGTAGAATCAATTGTGGTGGGATTTCTAAGTGCTTCCTAAGTCCTTATATATATTTAGGAGTCCTAACTAGGGTTTGAATGGTAAGGATTCACTTATTCTATTTTTTATAGGACTAAGGGTTTGGTTTAAGGATAAGGGTCCATGATCCATGGTGGGCCACCTCAATTAATTAAGGGGATCCTGGCCCAATAAAATCCTTTCTAATTATTATTAATGGTAATCAATTAAATAATTAGTTTGGGTTAAAGGCCGTAACACGGGGTGTTACACTGACCACCGCCGCCGCCGTTGCAACCTCAGCCACGACCGCCGCCGCCACGTCCGCCCTGTTGCCGCCTGCCCCCACTGCGCTGTCCACCGCCGCTACCTTGATTCTGCCCACTATGACCACCATGATTCGAGCACCGAGACTGTCTTCCTCGCTGGGCAGTGAAGGTAGCCGGTGATGCTCCATCGGCGCCGACACCACGAATAAATTCTTGGGCGCTATGAAAGTCGGTCAATTCTGCTAGAGAGAGAGAAGTTGTCCGCGAACCGAGAGCGACGTAGTTAGGTTTTGAAACTCTTGCTGTAAACCCCGAAAAACATATAGGTTCTTCTGATCTAAGCCAACCGGTCGATTAGCCAAGGCTAGGTATTCCGTAATAGCACGAGAACGACCAATGTAATTGGCCACGGATGTGACACCCCATAATCCAAATTCAATTAAGGGATTAATTAATTAATTAATCCTAATCTAATTGGTATTTTAATTCCTTAAATTCCTGAAAATTCAATAGTCGGGGACTAGTAATTGACTAGTCAACCCATAGTCAAATGTTGTACCTAAAGCTTTGTGAATAGTTCCCTTGTTCCCTTACACGTTTCATCTTAGTAAGGGTAAAGAAGACATTTCCCTTGTAAGAGTCTTCCAAGCTAACCTAAGAGACACATTTCATTTCTTCCCAAACACTCTCCAAAATCATAAGCTCTTCCTTCTCTCTAAAAAGCTAGATAGCTTTCTCTCCAAGCTAAATCTAGGGCTATCAAGATCTTCCAAGTTTGTCTCCAAGATTCCACCTTTCCTACTCTTGAGCATCTAGGAGGGTAAGATCTAAGCTCCTTTTGTGTTTTTAGTGTTTTCTAAGGTATCTTTTTTTTAAAGGTGAAATCTTTATGATCTTTTGGTGTGTTCTTGAAGTGGGTGTGGAAAAGGAACCTTGTTAGGAGCTTGTGAAGTGTTTTAAGTGAAGGTTAAGTCTTCAAGAGGTAACCCATGCTCTACAAAATCTATTTTGCTTACCTATATGATGATTTATTGGATTCTACATGTGATTTTGCTATGAAATGTGAGTGTTGATGCATTGTCTTGTGAAAATGCATATCTAGAGCTTGTTATTAGGGTTCATGTATGCCATTGCTTGGCTATTCCTTTGATTCAAGTCATTTTGTTGTATTTGGTGAGATTTTGTATGTTTTGGACTTGAATTTGAGCTTGGTGTTGGAAAATCCCCGAAGGGATGTTTTTGTACAGTACATGGTACCCGCGGGCGGAACGGCGGGTAGTGGCCTACCCGCCGCCCGACCCGCGGGGAACGCGGGTTGAAGAGGTGTGTTCCCGCGGGCGGAACCACGGGTGGGGGTTCACCCGTGGGCCCACCCGCGGGGTACATGGTGTGGTTTGGCGGGATTTGTTCCCCGTGATTCTTTTGACTCGGTATTTGGTCTTTTGACTTCCCAATGTTCTTTTGTGGAACTATTTGAGTGTCTTCTTGATGTTTCGTATGTCTAGAACTATATGGTAGGATTTCGTGTAGGTTTTGGTGTCTTGAATCGTGCTAAGTGTTCAACATTGTGATTCGTTTAACCGTGGTGAGTCTTGTGCGTTCTTCGGAACTACGTTTGGTTTACCCGTTTGATAAGCATGCTAGTTCGGTGTTTAAATAATGCTAGCGTGTGTGTTGTTTGTCCTTTCCTATTATGGATGATGACTTGTGTTAATCATCGTTGTTGTCAGATTGTGATCCATTCCTTGATTGAGTATGGTTTCATAATCGTTGTGATCCGTTGATTGATTCCTATCGTGGTGTGGTGTGTGTGGCTGTACTTGGATTGCACGATTAATGGCATGGGACATTACTTACCAAGGTACGGCAGTGGTCCTCGTGGTGGCCATGACGTGATTATGGAGTTTGTGACCTTTGTGTAAGGTTCACGTATTTGTTTTGGGGTAACATGTGTTATCGTGTGTGTGATCGGTACCCTCGTGTACTATGAAATCGGTGGTATTGTTAGAGACTGTCGGAGAGGGGACGACAGTCCTCGGAGGAATAAGGTTGGACTTGGTGTACAGGGGTCCTGGAGGTACAGGTTGGAACTAGCTATAAGGTTGGGGCTAGCCATAAGGTTGGAACCGAGCATAAGGAAGGCATATCAATTCGTGATGGGTAATGTCACAAAGGCATGTGTTGCCATTGTTGTGTATTTCTCTATTTGTGACATGTGTTATCACAAGGGCATGTGTTGCCAACGGTTGTGTCCTTATTGTCTTGTGTTGTGAATATCGGGTGTTATTCTACTAAGTGATGGTAGAATACGCCTTGAGCCGTTCTTGTGTGTCGTTGTACTTCATGATGTGTTTTGGGATGTGTTCCCTTGTCCTTGTTGTAAGTGCATAGAGTCTTGTGTTTGACTTCTACTCTTGGATCTGGAACTTATATATATTATATCCCGTTTCACAAATGATTTTGTATATATATCCTATCTATGTATGATATTTCACATGTATTGGTGGGTTACCAGCATCATTCACTGACCGGGCGTCTTCCCATATATTTATGTGTTTCTTTCAGGTGCTGAGTAGACCAGAGCGCCGTCTAGAGACAGTTAGTATAGATCCCTTGAACCTTGTGATGGTTCGGGCCTGCGTGCCTTTGTTAGACTCTAGACTTAAGGTTGTTGACTTTGTCTTTGGATTGATAGATTATGTTGCAGATGTTTACGCATGTGCGTTCACCGTTGGGTGGGCGTGGCATAGCACTCTATGTTTTCCATATATTTCATATTTAGTCTTCCGCTGTGTATGTTTTTATGGCTAGTTATCTGCATGATTAAGGTTTAAATTAGTATGGAAATCGGGGGTGTTACAACGGATGAATCTACTTGACGAAGAGATTGAAGTTGGCCGAGTAGATGCAGTGATCGGGCACGTGAAGAGGAACAAATGAATAATGGATATTTAGAGTTTTAGACGGGTGGGTTGTAGCATTTATAGGATGGGTTGTTCGGTTTGGGTTAGTTAGGTTGGACCGGTTTTGGATGATAGTTTATATTATGCTAGATTTTAATATTGTAATAGTGCATATTATTGCAATGGGCTGGATTATATTTAAATATTAGGTCCGGCTATTTCTTTATCAAAATTTATAAGTTGAGCCTTAACATATAAATAAATATTTTGTAAAAGTTTATTTTAAATAGGATAATGATTATTATTTCACATCTAATTTATATAAGTAAAAATAATTTTTTTTTGTAATAATATGTGTGTTTAAATTATTTTTTGAACAATCTTTAAAATTTTAAATTTAAATAAATATATGATAAAAACACTTATCATGTATATAAAAATTCTCTCTCTAGAATTCTAGGATTTTGCTTCCTCTCCTAGGGTTTCGCTATTCTTTCACTTTTGCCGGGCATTCTCGCCGGAAATTCAACGGTGATTTGTGTGTTGCCGAGTAGCGTATTCTACTATCGAGCTGCATGGCGTCGAACGGGAACTCTGATGGTGTCGCCGGCCTGACTAGAAGGTGGGCCGATATGGTGATCGAGGAGGAGGAAGAGAGTTTTGTGCCGGAGGGGGTGGGCGCGGACGTCGAGACTGGTGAGCCGATGGAGACCTGGGCGGTGGTAGGCAGGTCTTTACGGCCATATTGGTGAAGTTGGAGTATATGAGACAGGTGTTGGCTTCTGTTTGGCAACCTGTAATGGGGGTTACGGTGACAGAGATCCAGAAAGGGTTGTTCCTATTCGTTTTCTTTCATAAAACGGACATGGAATATGTCTTGGATGGATGACCGTGGGCGTTTGAGAATAATACACTAGTGTGTCGCCCAGTTTGTGATGGATTTTTGCCCGTGGACGTGGTGCTGAATTCAGTTGAAATGTGGGTGCAACTTCGATGATTTACCGATGGGATACACATCTGACCTGATACTCGAACAGATTGGTAACTTTATCGGAACCTTTGTTAAGTGTGATGATAGGTTTGCAGGTGCCCCTTTGTAACACCCCGTGTTACGGCCTTCAATCCCGGATTAATTATTTAATTAATCCCGTTAATAATAATTAAATATGATTTAATTATGTTAGGTTTACCTTTAATTAATTACTAAAGGTCCACCATGAACCGTGGACCCTTGCCTAAATTAGAGTCCTAAGCCTATTAGGAATAAAGAAAGTAAACCCTTTACTATTCAGATTCTAATTAGGAATCCTAGACCTAGTTATCTATTAGGAATAAAGGAAGTAGGCCTTTTACTATTCAGACTACGATTAGGATTCCCTTTAATTAATTAATATGGTCCACTATGGACCATGGACCCTTATCCCTAAACCCAATCCTTAGTTCCAAAAGGAATAGAATTAGCAAGCCTATAATATTAGTTCCTAACCAGGACTCCCAAATATATAAATAAGGGACTTATGAGGCACCTAGAACCCCCCACCACAATAAACGTTCCACCACCCCAAAGTGCTCCAAGAATCCCCTTAGAAGAAATCAAGAAAGCAAGAAAGCTTAAAGAAAGACCCTTCATAGCCAAGGAATTAATTAAGGCTAAGAGGTAACCCATGTCTCAACAAAACCTATTTTCATAGCTATGATTCCCCCTTAGGGTTTCCCCCATATTAATGTGTATTGGCGAGATATGATGATTATTATTGATGTTTGATGTGATGATCCCATGAGGGATCTTGATGATCTTGATATTGGGAGATTCTTGATGATTATAGAATTCTTGATGATTATATAGAGTTCTTGATTATTATGTGTTGTTCTTGATAATTACGTGATGCTCTTGATGTTTAGGTGTTATTATTACCGAACCTTGCAATTAGAAGACGAACCGTATTCTTGTTGATATAAAAGTGATTAGAACCCTATGTTGTATCGTATGATCTTATTCTTGGATTATCGGGTGGGGAAATCGCATGTTTGGGTGTTGATTATATTTAGAAAAGCATGATAGGTTATGTGTCGTTCGTTTCTTGAATTTGATTCGTTAATTGTCTACGTGTTGTCATTAATTGCGTTGTAAAGTGTCCAAGCATGGTTTCGGGTTCCACAACGGTTCCCGGGGCGTAAAGTGTGTGAAAAGAGTCAGTGGGGGGTAGGGGAACCGCCACCTACCCACGGCCGTGAAACACCGCCTGGCAGCGGGTGGCCGGCGGGCGGGCAGCTGCCCGCCGGCGACCCGCTGCCCGGAACAGTATTATCCGGCGGGTGGCCCCCACCCACCGGCTACCCGCTGGAAATTCATCCCACTCGGTATCCCGGCTTCCCCGTTTGATGTTCCCCCGTTCCCCGTGGTGTCCCAACGGACTCCGTTTATCGTGCCTATGTCTAGTTTGATGTTTCGGGTACCGTTCGTAGGTTTATGAGCCTATTGTATTGCGTGCTAGTTGAATTGGTATCTCGTTGACCTAGGTGGAAGGAGTATGAACCCCTTAGGACTATTCTTAGTATGTGATGGATCACACATAGGTTTTGTTATACGTTTTCTCCCCCTTCCTAATGTGTAATGTGGGTTGCATGTGCTTGCTATGTGTTATGTGTGTGTTACCCCAATTCGGTTGCGATCGGATTGGTTATCCTGAGCTGCGGTTCAGAAGCTGGCTGCGGTCAGATTGATACTCTTGGGCTGCGGTCCACCGTTTGGTTGCGATCAAACGTTTCTATACGAGCTGCGGTTCGTCCTTTTTCCTGGCTGCGGTCAGATGACATTCTCTTGGGCTGCGGTCCACTGTTTGGTTGCGATCAAACACTATGATGAGCTGCGGTTCATCGGTCGGTTGCGATCGACCCCTCCGTGTTGCGATACGGGGCAGGGTGCTGCGGGGCCGTGTCATAGCTATATGCGCTGACCCTCATGTATGGGCATGCGATTGGTCCTGTGGCGCCAACAAAGTGTGTTATGTGTTGTGACATGAACGAGTCGTGATTACGAGTGTCTTGGGGGATGTGACTATGGGATTTATATTGGGAATTGTTCATGTTGGGTTATGATCATTGTTTATGCTTTGCCTTATCTGCCTTATCTGTTGTGAACTGCATATGCTCGTTATAACTGTTGCTTGTGTCTGGCCTTATCTGTCGAGTCATTCCCGGTTTTAAAGCTAGAGTTCGTAGGATATATCTTCATGCTCAAAATGGTTTTCGTATATCTTTATATATCTCTATATGTATTGTATTTCAACACGTTGGAGTGGGTTACCAGCATCTCTCGCTGAACAGATATATTTGGCTTTCAGGCACAGAAGATTAAGTCACTGGAGTGCGCTAGAACTTAGAAGTAGATAGTTTCCCTTTTGGCCTGCGTGCCACGTTTACCTATTTACGCTTTGAGGATATTAGTTAGTTAGCCTGTGCACTTGGGTTCTCTAGCCCAGGTGTGGCATAGCACCCCGACGCTTGTATTTATTTCTTGGGATTTAATAAGATTCTACCTTTATTATAAGTTTTAAATGTCTTGAAAATCTGGGGTGTTACAGTTGGTATCAGAGCCTAAGTTTGACCCTAGGATAAGACTCTTAAGACCGGACTTTATGACACTAGGCTTGAACTCTAGGTACTTAGGAACATAGGATTCAGGAATCTTAGGACGCGCAGTGAGATTGTGAAACTTACACATAACCTCCCCTCACTTCATCCCTCTCTAACTTAACGGAACCTCCCCCTACGCTTACCACACCAGGTAAGGGTGAGAATAGATAAGTTTACTTCCACAACTGGGTAACGTACACTTACCCGATAAATCGCTTCGTCCTAACTCCCGTCAAAGGACTTGACAAGGATCGTGACCAAAGAAAAGGAAGATTTAGATGACTACTAAGGAGAGGCGGTGAAAAGACGTTGCATCAAGACGTCAGGACTGCTAAAAGGGACGGACTGCAATACTCACCAACCCAGGGTTAACCACGATAACCCCCGATTCAGACAAATGGCATGCACCTTCCGACAAGTTGCTTTATCTCGGCAAACCCAGGTTGCGGCTACAACAAACAGGAAGGGGAACTAGAACACTGATTAAAGTAGCGGATGAACGACACCATTAGTTGAATCCTTGGGTGCAAGGTAAGTATATCGCGATACTTTGCGACCCCACCACCCCAGTTTAAAATATCATCCGCCCTGAAACCCCAGCATCTTGATACCCCTATTTGTTGAAAACTCCCACCCCGAATCCTTAATTACCGTAAGAGCAAATTCACAACCGTCATGACCTTGCTCACCCTTTGTTGCACCTAACCCAAAACCTCGGAAACCCTACATTGATATGAGCATTGGAATCATCGCCCTTACTCTAAGTTCATATCCCCACTCCTTTTGGAAACCCTGTTAAAAACCGTAGAGCAGCATAAAGCCGTTACCCTGCCCAGGGGCGTGAAGAACCGACATTCATTGATCCAATATTTAAATAAGTTGTTAGATAGGAATCGGCGAAGTAGGTGGAAGTTACGAATACGTATCATCCCACCCTTGCACGAAAACCGTGAAGGCGTTACGAGAAACCATAGCCGGTACGTACGCCACCGAAGAACGCCATGCGTTGACAAGAGCAGGCAAACAAATACGTTCAAAGTGCCAGGGGCCCTCGCTACAGAAAACATCGTCAAATAGGTGCAACAGGCCGAACCTCAAAGAGGACATAAAGCCTTGCTAAGAATTTCATCCACCAAGGAAGGGATGAAACCCAATAGAAAGACCAACCCGAAACCCCCTTGACCCTTAAGAACCCTCGGCAAGGATTAGGAGTCAAGACCTAGGGATTTGACCCACTAACTGACTGGGTCCAGACTCCTGAACATCCGAGGGGAACATGCACGGAAACCATCACGAGAATTCCCTTGGAAGCCATAGAGACGAAGGGGACTTCGACACGGGAAGAGAAGATCAAACAAAAATCTTAGAATCAAACGAAGCCAAGGAAAAGGGATCACCAGTTCGACTGTACGCCACAACCATGCCCCAAACAGGCATAATCACTCGAAGCCAAGAGTCCTTAGCCCCTTTCCCTCCCCTTGCCAACCAAGTACCATTTCGTTAAAGAATCCGTCCTATCACTCCAAACCTCGCTCTTGATCCCTCATTACAAACAATCCCGTACAAGGTAGCAACCTTCCTTCCTGTATTACAACCTTGGAAACATCGACCCTATCCGTCCCTCGACTTTGAAACCTAACCCTTGCACTTCTTACATCCCTTTAATCCAGACCAAGAAAACATAGATATATATATATATATATATATATATATATATATATATATATATATATATATATATATATATATATATATATATATATATATATGTGTGTGTGTGTGTGTGTGTGTGTGTGTGTGTATATCTACCTCTAGAACTCGTGCTTAAGGATCAATAAACATTGTACGATGGGTCATCCTATGTATCCAAGTCCCTTTTATTGTGCACAAGGGCATGGGACTTGTCAGGACATGAATCTATGCATTTTTGGGGCCTTTCCCGAAGGAATTGACTATTCCTAGTCACTTTCCCGCGGGTCCCCAATGGGTCCTTGACGGGACCTTGGCGGGTCCTTGGCAGGAGCTTGGCAGGCGGACGACCACCCACCTCGCGCCCACTGGTACAATGTGCTGATTTCTTAACCCCTCATTTTATTGATTTGTGGCGCACTTGTGTGCCTCGATTGATGAATGTGAGTCTTGGGTAAGGAACCATGGACCAGCCAAACATAGTGTCCTACGTAAAAGACCTTGACACACGAGGCACCATCGGGAAATCACAATCAATTACATTGCACGAGTAATTGAAGTTGGATCCTACGATACAACCGACTAGGGATGTTTGGCGTAAAGGATTGCGCAAACCAAGGAGGCGAGTTGGGAACTCGTGCAAAGAACCCACGAAAACCTTAAAAGTCAAAATGCTAAGGATGGACCGGGACTCCTCCAGACCATGGACATCGTTCGAGCAAATCAGAGGACTCCTTACAAGTTGTATGGAATCAAGAACTACGTAGTCCATGGTGCTAAGCAAAAGGGTGAAGAGCACATTCGCGCCAAGACTTCAAGGGTCATTAAGGACCCACAAGGAAATGAGATGACTCGTAAAGTCACCGAGTCATCCCACAAAGAGATTTCGTAACCGACTGCGCTTTAAAAAGAAAAAGGGCACACAAGGACACCTTTATCATTAAAAGTAACACAAAAGGGCACAACAATGCCGAACCTCGGGTAAGACATGAAGTCTTACTAAGAATTTCATCCACTAAAGAGGAGATGAAATTCAATAAGAAGAGAAATTCAACCCAAAGTCCATCGACTCCCAAGAGACTTTGGGAAGAATTTGGGAAGTGCGCCCTAAGAGATTGGCTTAGTTGACCCAACTAGGTCAAGACCTTGGGCGCATTAAAGAAGTAAGTGTTGAATCACCATGGGAAATTCCCTCAAGAAAGAAGAGAAGGATGAAACCTTAGCCTGGGAAGCAAGGTCTAACAAGGATCTTAAAGTCAAGCAAGCACCAACACCAAGGAAGGAGGATCATCAGCTCGTCGGCGCATCGTGATTCGTGATCAAAGCATCTAACCAGATTATTCACTTGGGATCGAGAAACCTTAACCCATCCTAGCCGAATTCCTTTCCCTCCCTCGAAAAATCGGCCCCTTCCTTATTTCAAAACCCTTTCTACCCTTCAGACCCCATTCTCAATCCCATGTTTTAACGATTCCATACAAGTGGCAACCTCACAACCTAAGTTGCAACCTCGAAAACTTGATCCTAATTCCTAATTTCACCGTGTCCTCAAGTTTGAAACCCACTCTCTTAGCCCTGTAAACCTAATCGTTCCCAAAAAAACCCAACACACATAGGCGTGCAAGTATACAATTTCCCCGTGGAATACCTTCTCTATAGGACCACGGTTCTTCTCTTGACTCGTTAACCCTGCAATGATTTCCAAGCTTCGGGGACGAAGCTTCTCGTAAGGGGGGGGAGAGTGTAACACCCCGTGTTACGGCCTTCAATCCCGGATTAATTATTTAATTAATCCCGTTAATAATAATTAAATATGATTTAATTATGTTAGGTTTACCTTTAATTAATTAGTAAAGGTCCACCATGAACCGTGGACCCTTGCCTAAATTAGAGTCCTAAGCCTATTAGGAATAAAGAAAGTAAACCCTTTACTATTCAGATTCTAATTAGGAATCCTAGACCTAGTTATCTATTAGGAATAAAGGAAGTAGGCCTTTTACTATTCAGACTACGATTAGGATTCCCTTTAATTAATTAATATGGTCCACTATGGACTATGGACCCTTATCCCTAAACCCAATCCTTAGTTCCAAAAGGAATAGAATTAGCAAGCCTATAATATTAGTTCCTAACCAGGACTCCCAAATATATAAATAGGGGACTTAAGAGGCACCTAGAACCTCCCCACCACAATAAACGTTCCACCACCCCAAAGTGCTCCAAGAATCCCCTTAGAAGAAATCAAGAAAGCAAGAAAGCTTAAAGAAAGACCCTTCATAGCCAAGGAATTAATTAAGGCTAAGAGGTAACCCATGTCTCAACAAAACCTATTTTCATAGCTATGATTCCCCCTTAGGGTTTCCCCCATATTAATGTGTATTGGCGAGATATGATGATTATTATTGATGTTTGATGTGATGATCCCATGAGGGATCTTGATGATCTTGATATTGGGAGATTCTTGATGATTATAGAATTCTTGATGATTATATAGAGTTCTTGATGATTATGTGTTGTTCTTGATAATTACGTGATGCTCTTGATGTTTAGGTGTTATTCTTACCGAACCTTGCAATTAGAAGACGAACCGTATTCTTGTTGATATAAAAGTGATTACAACCCTAGGTTGTATCGTATGATCTTATTCTTGGATTATCGGGTGGGGAAATCGCATGTTTGGGTGTTGATTATATTTAGAAAAGCATGATAGGTTATGTGTCGTTCGTTTCTTGTATTTGATTCGTTAATTGTCTACGTGTTGTCATTAATTGCGTTGTAAAGTGTCCAAGCATGGTTTCGGGTTCCACAACGGTTCCCGGGGCGTAAAGTGTGTGAAAAGAGTCGGTGGGGGGTAGGGGACCCGCCACCTACCCACGGCCGTGAAACACCGCCCGGCAGCGGGTGGCCGGCGGGCGGGCAGCTGCCCGCCGGCGACCCGCTGCCCGGAACAGTATTATCCGGCGGGTGGCCCCCACCCACCGGCTACCCGCTGGAAATTCATCCCACTCGGTATCCCGGCTTCCCCGTTTGATGTTCCCCCGTTCCCCGTGGTGTCCCAACGGACTCCGTTTATCGTGCCTATGTCTAGTTTGATGTTTCGGGTACCGTTCGTAGGTTTATGAGCCTATTGTATTGCATGCTAGTTGAATTGGTATCCCGTTGACCTAGGTGGAAGGAGTATGAACCCCTTAGGACTATTCTTAGTATGTGATGGATCACACATAGGTTTTGTTATACGTTTTCTCCCCCTTCCTAATGTGTAATGTGGGTTGCATGTGCTTGCTATGTGTTATGTGTGTGTTACCCCAATTCGGTTGCGATCGGATTGGTTATCCTGAGCTGCGGTTCAGAAGCTGGCTGCGGTCAGATTGATACTCTTGGGCTGCGGTCCACCGTTTGGTTGCGATCAAACGTTTCTATACGAGCTGCGGTTCGTCCTTTTTCCTGGCTGCGGTCAGATGACATTCTCTTGGGCTGCGGTCCACTGTTTGGTTGCGATCAAACACTATGATGAGCTGCGGTTCATCGATCGGTTGCGATCGACCCCTCCGTGTTGCGATACGTGGCAGGGTGCTGCGGGGCCGTGTCAGAGCTATATGCGCTGACCCTCATGTATGGGCATGCGATTGGTCCTGTGGCGCCAACAAAGTGTGTTATGTGTTGTGACATGAACGAGTCGTGATTACGAGTGTCTTGGGGGATGTGACTATGGGATTTATATTGGGAATTGTTCATGTTGGGTTATGATCATTGTTTATGCTTTGCCTTATCTGCCTTATCTGTTGTGAACTGCATATGCTCGTTATAACTGTTGCTTGTGTCTGGCCTTATCTGTCGAGTCATTCCCGGTTTTAAAGCTAGAGTTCGTAGGATATATCTTCATGCTCAAAATGGTTTTCGTATATCTATATATATCTCTATATGTATTGTATTTCAACACGTTGGAGTGGGTTACCAGCATCTCTCGCTGAACAGATATATTTGGCTTTCAGGCACAGAAGATTAAGTCACTGGAGTGCGCTAGAACTTAGAAGTAGATAGTTTCCCTTTTGGCCTGCGTGCCACATTTACGTATTTACGCTTTGAGGATATTAGTTAGTTAGCCTGTGCACTTGGGTTCTCTAGCCCAGGTGTGGCATAGCACCCCGAACGCTTGTATTTATATCTTGGGATTTAATAAGATTCTACCTTTATTATAAGTTTTAAATGTCTTGAAAATCTGGGGTGTTACACCCTTGGTTGTCTTTCTACCGTATACGAGTGTCGATTCCGGTGGACAAACCCCTGCACCGCCACATGAAGCAGCTAAAACGGGATAAATCTACTTGTTGCGTGAATTTTAGATATGAAAGATTGCATACCTTTTGTTTCTTTTGTGGACTAATGGGACATTCATATAAGTTTTGTGTTAAAGCACGAACGTCTACGCTTCCGGTGGGTCAATACCCGTACGGTCCTAAACTTCGTGTAGGCGGATCCCATGGCCCAAGAGAGGTAGGGGACAGCTGGTTGGTCCCTGTTGGATGAAAGCCGAGAACGGCAGAAGGGGTGTTGGAGGTGGCGGATAACCGGTCGGGTGGGGCGGTTGACAGGAACGGCGGTGTGATGGCGTCGGGCTGTGTTCGGCTGAGTGAGCCGGTAGTAGTTGCGGTCTCAAAGAAGAAACGAGAAGCGGTGGGAGGAAGTGGTAGGCGGATAGGGGTTGGAAGTGATGATGTTACAATGGTCGATGTGTCAACAAACTTATCCTTGGCGGGTGCTGCATCGCAGGCCCGCCCATCCTCATGAATACACTATGTTGGAATTGTCGTGGCTTGGGTAATCCACCTACAGTTCGCGAGGTGGTGGACATGGTGTCCAGTAAGAAGCCCGACTTCGTGTTCTTGACGGAAACTAAGGTGAAACGTGATCATGCAGAAAGGTTGCGTATCAAGCTTGGTTTTGAAGGTTTATTTTATGTTGATTCAGCTGGTTTGAGTAGTGGTTTGGTGTTATTGTGGACAAATAATAATACGACAAGATTAATTAGCTTCTCTAAAAATCATGTGGATGTGGAGGTCACAGTTGATGGTTATGCCCCGTGGCGAATGACATGTTACTATGGGTTTCCAGAGAGGAGTAGAAGAAGTGAATCATGGGAGCTTCTGAAACGTTTGTCAGTGCAGTCTACTCTTCCCCCTCCTTTTACAGTCTGAGAAGCGGGGACGCAACCCACATCCAAAGAATCTCCTGCGCGGTTTTGGGGAGACTTTAGATGTGTGTGGATTATTGCAGTTGCCTATGGAGGGTTACCCATATACTTGGGAACGAGGAGAAGGAACAGAGACTTGGGTGGAGGAGCGTTTGGATATAGCGGTTGCAACTATAAGCTGGCGGGACATGCTAGAAGAAGCCAAAATAGTTAACATTCTAACACGTACTTCTGACCATTCGGCTCTTTTCCTTAGTCTATCAGACTCGAGTTTCCATGGTGGGAGAGGACGGAGTGGCTTCCGCTTTGAGATGGCCTGGTTACTAGATACTGGTTGCCGTGGGGTGCTGGAGCGGGCATGGTCTGACGGGGATGGTGGTGGTTTATTGAGTAATTTGCAGTTATGTAGAGACCGTTTGCAGGCATGGGGTGGGGGTGACCACTTTCATATGATTGGTAAACAGATAAAATTATTTCATGCAAAACTCACGAGTCTAAGGGATTGTAGGGATACTGTCGCAATAGGGGAATACAACGCCATTGAGACTCAGCTAGCTCAGTTGGAGGCCTAGGAGGATATCTATTGGAGACAGAGGGCTAAACAACAGTGGCTGCGGGGAGCGGATAACAACACCAGATTCTATCATAGGTATGCTTCTTCCCGTGAGCACAAAATGCTTTAATTAAATTGAGGGGTTCGGATGGGGAATCGGTGAGACAGGGTGCTTATGAATGTAGTGATCATTGACTACTTTGTTGATATCTTTAAAACTTATAATGCCCCTACCCGTAATGTTTTCTATGATACGGTGCTGCCTCGTGTAACGGACTCCCAAAATGAGTCTTTTTTGAGACCGTTTGTGGCTGAGGAAGTAAAAGGGGCACTATTCTCTATGTTTCCAGACAAAGCCCCGGGTCCGGATGGGAGGAACCCGGTTTTTATCAACATTTTTGGGATGTAGTGGTGGTGAAGTAACAAATTTTGTGCTTAATTGTCTGAATTTTGGTTGCTTCCCGGAGGGTTTGAATGAATCTAATGTGGTGTTGATCCAAAGAAATAGATGCTTGAATTTGCTGCTGATTTAAGACCGATTGCACTTAGTAATGTGGTTTATAAAATTATGGCAAAATGATTGCAAATAGAATGAAACCTTTTATGGATAGTATTATCTCTGAGTCACAAAGTGCTTTTATCCCGGATAAACTAATTATAGATAACATCCTTATTGCTGCGGAAGTTGGGCATTATTTGAATAGGAAGCAATGTGGTATGACTGGTTGGGGGGCTTTAAAGTTGGATATGACAAAATCATATGATAAAATGGAGTGGTCTTTTTTGAAACGTATGCTTTTGGCATTGGGATTTGATGAGAACTGGGTTAATTTGATCATGCTTTGTGTAATAACTGTCTCGTATAATATTTTAATTAATGGTGCTGTGGGGGGGGGGGGGGGGGGGGGGGGAGTTGTTACGCCAATAAGGGAATTAAGGCAGGGAGATCCTCTTTCTCCTTATCTCTGCATTATTTGTGCAGAAGGTTGTCTTTACTTTTACAAAATGCACAAGCCCGTGGTTCTATTCATGGTTGTAGGGTTGCAAGGGGGGCTCTTGCGGTCTCCCACTTATTTTTTGCAGATGATAGCCTTCTATTCTTCAAGGCAAATTCACAGGAGGCGGGAGAGATTAAGCAATGCCTGAATTCATATGAGCAACTGGCTGGTCAATCTATTAGTTACCATAAGTCCAGTATTTGCTTCAGTAAAAATACTGGAAGAGATGATAGGGATGAGGTGGTGGCGGCATTGGGTGTGATGCAGGCGGAGGATTTTGGTAAATATTTTGGGATTCCCTCTTTTATTGGAAGAAATAAGAAACTGGTGTTTGCTTATATTGAAGAAAAGATAAAACAAAGGATTGGGTCATGGAACAAAAAGCTACTATCTCAGGCAGGTAAAGACATTCTCTTGAAAACGGTAGCCCAATCAATGTCTACCTTTTCTATGAGTGTTTTCTTGCTGACTGATTCTGTTTGTTTAGCCATCCAAAGACTAATGAACAGATATTATTGGATTAAAAGTGGTGCTGGGGGGGAGGAATACATTGGATGGCTTGGGACCGCCTTAGAAAACCTAAAATAGCTGGTGGGCTAGGGTTTAAGGATCTTAAGGCTTTCAATGTTGCAATGTTAGGGAAGTAGGCATGACGCTTTCTCACTAAATTTGAGTCTCTAGCTGCCCATATGTATAAGGAAAGGTATTTTCCTAAAACTTCCTTCCTTAATGCATGTTTAGGAAATAACCCCAGTTATTGTTGGAGGAGTATTATGGCAGCCCATGAGTTAGTCTGTGCTGGTATAAGGAGAAGGATTGGTGATGGTGAGTCAACTTTGATCTGGGAGCACCCTTGGATCTTGGACTTGAATTCCAGAATACAAACCCCAATGCCCCCTCAGCTACATGAATCAAAGGTGGCAGGTTTGATTGATCAAGATACCCAATCATGGGACCATGCTATTCTTAATGATATATTTGATCCGCATGATGTTAATCACATTCTTAGAGTCCCTGTTTGCCCATCTTATGAAGATACTTGGTATTGGTATAGGGAGCCAAATGGATCCTATTCTGTGAAGAGTGGGAACAGATGTATAGTGGGAGAAATATCAAACAACACTGGTTTTGTTAAATGGTCAGCACCTGTGGAAGTTAAATGTCCCCCCTAGATGGAAGACTTTTTATGGAGAGCAATCAGTGGTATTTTGCCTACCACTACCACCCTACTTGAAAAGAGAGTTGATGTGAATCCGTCTTGCCCTATGTGTGCTTGTTTTAATGAGGATGTCATGCACTCTTTAATTGAGTGTCAATATGCCCAGCGTGTTTGGAATGAGTCTTGTCTACCTATTTGTTGTGTGCATGGTGGATATTTTGCAGAGTGGTTTCAGAATGCTTTGTTTGTGTTAACGATGGATATTCTTATTCAAGTTATTGCAGTCTTATACCATTTATGGAGCGCAAGAAATTCTGCCGTATGGGAAGCATTTTTGTGGACGCCAAAGCGAACTTGGAGAGGTGCAGCCGCTACCGTGGCTGCACGGAACTCGGCCGGACAGCATGCGGCCAGTGCTCCACAACAGCAGCAGCAACATGCACCGCCGCATGGGTTACGCTACTACATCGACGCCGCATGGGATCCTGGTTCTGGTGCGTCAACTCATGGCGCGGTACTGCTCGACGAAGGAGGCGGCTTTGTGGCAGCGTTAAATGGGAGGCTCCCATTTTGTGAAAATGCGCTCATAGCTGAGGCGCTAGCCTGCAAGGAAGTTTTATCTTGGCTAAAGAACCGGCAAGTTACAGGTGTTACTCTTCACACGGATTGTTCGAGTCCACAAAGTTACATTAGCAAATTTTCAACTCAATCCACAGCATATGTTGGCGTGGTTATTCGCGATTGTAAGGCTATTATGGCGACTTTTAATTATTGTGTGTTACTTTCGATTCCTAGACGTTTAAATGTTATAACTCATTCTTTAGCTTCGAAGGTCTCGGACCAAAGTGGATCTATGTATTGGGACTCTGTCCTTCCTGACTTTATTCTCATACATATGCAGGAATAATACTTCGCTTATTGCTTTACAAATATATATATATATATATATATATATATATGATAGAATTTAATTCTTTTAAAGTTTTGAGAATTTAAATTTAAATTATATAATTATATTTATAATAGTATTTTCATTCTTTTAAACATAATATTATTCAGGTAATTTTAAATTTTTCAACATTTCTACAAATTTCACTTCTAAGTGGTTATACTTAACTTTTTTAATGACTTATTTATAATGATTGTCTTATTTATATACATTACACTTGTGAGACCGTCTCATGGGTCTCAATTCGTGAGATGTGTCCGATCTTTGATTAATGGGTCAAATCTTTGATAAATAGTTTAGATTTTTGACTTCATTAATCAAAGATCTGACCCGTCTCATAGATTGAGACCCGTGAGACGGTCTCACAAGTTTTTGCCTTATTTTTTAGGTTTGGTTTTGACAGAAAGTGAGAAGAAAATTTTTGCCTTACTTGAATTAGAAAAAAAATGCTTAATGCATGCAGCATGATCTTGGTTCGTTTTCCATCTATGCCTATACCAGACTCAGGTCGCCAAGTCTTAAATGAAAATCAATTGTTATATGATGAATTTTCATATGATTGTGTTGCTCTTAAAGAAGAACATGATAGTTTGGTTAAGCAACTTATTGATGAACAACATGTATACAATACTATACTTGGTGATGTTCAATCCGATGGAGGAGGATTGTTTTTTGTTTATGGTTATGGAGGAACAAGAAAAACTTTTGTATGGCGGACCTTGTTTGCAACTTTATGTTCTGAGCGTAACATTGTTCTCAATGTTGCTTCAAGTGGTATTGCTTCTCTTCTTATGCCAGGTGGTTGGACCGCACATTCTCGATTTTTAATTCCCATAGACGTAAATAAAGATTCATCCTGTAATATTTCTCAAGGTAGTGATCTTGCTGAGCTACTTATAATTTGGGATGAAGCGCCAACGATGCATAAGCATTTCTTCGAGGCATTGGATCGAACTATGATGGATATGTTAAGATTTGTGAATCCTTTGAGTTCAAGTATGACATTTGTGGGGAAAACAGTGGTTCTTGGTGGCGATTTTCAACAAATACTACATGTGATTCCCAAGGGAAGAAGACAAGACATTGTTGGGGCAAGTATAAACTCTTCATATCTTTGGAATAGTTGTAAAGTGTTAAGATTGACAAAGAATTTAAGATTACAAAGAGTGGGAAATGTTGATACCTTTGAAGAAATAGATCTTTTTACAAAATGGATTGCTACTGTAGGTGATGGTGAGACAGGTGCAACTAATGATGGTTTTGCAAATATAGAAATTTTGAAAGATAATTTATTACCGCCGAAGATGATCCAATTGCAACAATAGTTAATAGTATATTCCATATGTTTTCTTATGGTACTTGTGATTTGGAATATTTAAATGGCCGTATTATTTTAGCACCATCATTGGATGTACTTGATGAAATCAATGAGTGGCTTGAATTCAACTGAGGGTAGGACGTATTTCAGCTCTGATTTTGTTTTTCAATCGGATTTTAGTTCATACATTGGTCCAATTGCACACCCAGAGTTTTGGAATGGGTTAAAATGTTCAGGGATTCCAAATCATTATCTTGCTTTAAAACTAGGGTCTCCAATCATCAAATCGGAGATGTAAATATAAATCAAAATTCAAATACATGTGATACCGGGGCAATACCCCTGATTACATAAAAAGCATAAATAATAACCGCAAAACAAGAAATCTAAAACCAACATCGGCTTACTCAGATAAACTAAGCAAAATTAATTAAAATTATCTAAGCCCATCAGGTGCGCCATGTTGTGTCTCTTATACGCATTCCATGCACAACAAATTCCAAAGCATAACACTGAAGACAAAACCTGCATGCATGCAGATTCAAACCCTGGCTAAATGCCCAAAGCACACCCATTCTACCACTACACCACACTCAACCTTCGGAACATTTGCTCACAAGAGAATACATGAAGTGTAATAGTAAAATGTCTACAAACGGGAGGGAGAATTAATTAAAATCCTACGCCACCAAATAGTCTCAAACCCACGCCATATGGCTCACAATCAACCTCTCATCCCGTTTAGCCACGAAGTCCACCTTGCTCAAATCTTGTACTAGAAACATACTTAAACTATATTGCCAAGACATGGGTTAACCCACCATTACGTGGGTCAACCCGGTCTCAGCGCATACAATCCATGCATGTCCAGCGTGCATCTTCCTTCATCAACGACAATCAAGACGCGTTTAGCATCAAATCACCACCAAATCCGAAAGCTACCATATCCAGTCACTTCCCAAATCGGCAAAGACACGTTACCATCTGGAGACCACCTATGGTCAACGCCGGAGAGTCCCCTGAGCTCCACTGCCATCCACCGACAAGACACCGGCCGGCGACACGGATTCCGCCGGAAAAACTTCAAACTGCTGCGATCGACAAACAAAACCCACCCATGGCCAAAGAACACCCTTGCCGAAAACACCCATCCGCGGACGGAATCTACCCAAACTGACCGGAAAAATCATGGGACATCGGACAGATGAACGGGAGCACCCTAATCCATCTCCAATGCACTCTAACTCCAGCGCCAATTCAGATTAGAAAAATCCACAAAATAAGATGAAATAACAAACAGAACACACCGGACCTTTGCTCACCCCCATTGCAACCACCCTAACACAGACGGAACCACCCCAACATGGCCGGAAAAATCGAGGACCATCGGAAACTAGGAGCATCCACACATCTCCAATGCAGTCCATACTCCAGGCACCATTTCAGAGAAGCACCATCCACATACAGGGGTCAAAAAACAGAGAGGAACACGCCGGTAATATACCATTTGCCGGACAAAGCATAACCAGAAACATACCAGGTCTCCTCCGAGAGGAAAACGCACACCTCCGGTCTCCTCAGGCCATGGAGAACATCGTAGCAGTAACTTCTCGCCGGAAACACGTCAACGAGCTTTGCCCCTAACACACGTTAAATCGGAATAGGACGCCTGGACTGAGACCACCACTTGTAGCAGTCACCGTCTGAGGCGCCATCGGGGCTGGGGTAGCCATCACTTTCAATAAATCCACCAAAAAAGCAATATACTCCATCGCCGGAAATCCTTGGACCATCGCAAATATGTGTTGCGATTTGTCAAACACCATCGGTCAACGGCCATCTTTGTCGTTTACGAAGCAAACAGACGCAGGTCGACGATGAGCCTTGTGGTCTATGAACAATCCAAGCAGATACGGACAAAAAAGATGAAATCGCCGATTACGGACTGAATCCAGTAGCCAACCTCAATGAAAATCGAAGAAACCTTGCATAAGAAAATCGGATGAACTCACGTAGAATTGGCTCTCTAGATAGAAATCAAAGAGACTTCTCTCTAGAGAGAGAAACACTCTAGCCAACCCACTAGGGTCTCCAATCATGCTTTTACGGAACATTGATCATTCACTAGGTTGTGTAATGGCACACGATTGGTTATTAGTAAATTAGAGAATCATGTTATTGAAGCAAAAATTATGTCAGGAAATAATTTGGGTACTCAAGTTTTGATCCCAAGATTGACATTGACTCCATCAGATCCTCGGTTACCATTTAAGTTCTAAATGAGACAAAATCCCTCTAATGTTATCTTATGCAATGACAATAAATAAGAGTCAAGGTTAAAGTCTTTCGAATTTTGGATTACTTTTCAAGAAACCTGTTTTTGTACATGGATAACTGTATGTGGCTCTTTCTAGAGTTATCAACCCTAAGGGTCTTAAATTGTTAGTATTTTAGGCCAAAACAGAGAGTAGTTTCTTCAACGACAAATGTTATGTACAATGAAGTTTTTAACAATTTGTAAAATTTAGTGTTAATGTTTAGGCTTTTTGTAAAATTAATATTAACTATATTTATTTTTGTAATATATGAATTGCATCTATGTTTATGTTAACTTGTGTACTTTTGAATAAATAGTGTTATTATAATGTTGCCTGATATTAATCCCGTGCATCGCAATAAATGTTGTGTATCATGAAGTTTTTAAAATTTTGTAATTAGATTTGGTCAATTGTAGTGTTTATGCTTTTTGTAAATTTAGTAATGCATTCAATACAATATTTTTATTCCTATTTGGTATTAATTAATTATATGTTTTTCTAAAGATGTATATTAGCAATTTAATATTTAATTATAAAATAGTTTAATATTCATCCAGTGCATCGCACGGGTGGAATACTAGTAAGGTACAAAAGTTCCTAATCAAATACCACATTAATAAGTTTGCTGAGACTATTCTCTCAAATTAATTTCACTTTTGGTCCCATGTCTTTTGAGATCTTATTACTTTTGGTGCACAACTTTAAACGTTTTTCAATTTTGGTGCCTAACTTTGTTGTTATTATTATTATTATTATTATTATTATTATTATTATTATTATTATTATTATTATTATTATTATTTTCACTCGTGCGATGCACAACATGGATTTGTTGTAATATATTAAAAATATTTGGATATATATAATTATTTAAATTAGAACATGAAATATTATATAGTGTAATTGAAGATGTGATTTGAATCATTTATGTGTTTTGATGTTATCATTGCTTGAATTTGAGCAAATAATTGTTCAAATTAATAGCTAATGTGTAGATGTACGCATGCGGTGCTGTAACTTTGGAGATTTTATTTATCATTGTTTAGTATTTTTTTTATAAATTAGACAAATGTGCTCGTTCTCTAGCAATTCAGTTATAGGAATGAATTGATATCTTAATTCATTTGTATATATGGAAGATATATTTTTTTTTTGTCTAGATATATAGCAATTTTGTCATTTAAAAAAAAAAAACATAATATCAACGATTGTATTTACACATTATTGAAACCTCTTTGTAGACGACATTGGTAGTGGCAACAGAATCGTCTCCATCCTCGTCTAGAGCTAACACCTTCAGTCCATCAGGACGGGTTACTCGGGTGAAAATATATAATGGTAGAATATCACTCAATTAGTGATCCTTTTATATTTTCAGTCAATTAATAATATTAGATTCATTTTTAGCCAATTATTCTTTTTTATTTTTAGTTAATTAGCTAGAATATCAAATACAGTGATATTTTTATCTAATTTTTGTTACATTTTTAATTGATGATGTAGATATTATTATTGAAATATTTTCGTTCCATTTTTAATTTACCTTTACTATTGTTTAAAATATGCATTTACTATTGATAATGTAGAATATTATTATTGAAACATTTTAGTCTAATTTTTAATTACTATTCCATTTTTAATTATAATACAATGATCTGACCATTTCTTTATATTTTTTATTTTAGTCAATTATGGATCATTAATATCCATTTCCTTTTATATTTCCAGTCAATTAGTAATATTACATTCATTTTCAACCAATTATTCTTTTTTATTTTTAGTCAGTTAGTCAATTAGAATATAGTTGCAGTGATATTTTTACCTAATTTTCATTCTATTTTTATTTGATAATGTAGAATATTATTATTCAAATATTTCTGTTTCATTTTTGGAGGTGATTAGTAGTTTGGGTGTCCCCCTTTCCTTGTAATAAAAAAAAAAATCCGTTTCATTTTTAATTTTCTTTCCATTTTTAATTTACCTTTACTATTTTTTAAAATATGCTTTTACTATTGATGATGTAGAATATTATTATTGAAATATTTTCTTTCTATTTTTAATTTTCCTTTACTTGATGATGTAGAATATTATTATTCAAATATTTTTCGTTCCATGGTTTGAAATTGTTGAAAGATTTATGATATAATTGTGATTTGATTTATTCTACTCTGTAATATAATTGTGAAAAATTAAAATGCAATAATTTGACCATTTCCTTTTCTATTTTAGTCAAGTATGGATCACTTTTTTATTTTCAGTCAATTATTAATTTTATTTCCTTTTTTTCCAATTAACCTAATTTACATTCTTTTTTCCATTTTTAATTTTCATATCATTTATTAATATTCATTTCATTTTCCAATTTATATAATTCTCGTTCCATTTTTAATTGATGATGTAGAATATTATTGTGACATATTTATATTCCTTTTTTTTAGCTTATGTTCCTTTTTAATTTACTTTTACTATTTACTATTGTTTGGGAAGAAGTGTTTGGGCAAGAATAAAAGAAGGAATTTGTTTTTAATAATAAGTATTTATAGATTATTAGCATAATTATCATAATAATTATTAGTCAATTATACTAAAGGTGCGATTGGAGACCCGAAAAATGATTCCATAAATCATTTTCTGGGTGTTCAGTGTTTGGCTTGAGAAGGGAATTTTCTAGAAAATTACTTCCCCCCCCCCCCCCCCCCCCCCCCCTTTTTTTTTGGAGGAAGTCATTTTCCGTTTGCAGCAGTGGATCAGCCAATCACCCACTGCCGCCCACCATCACTGAATACAGCCAAAACTTATGTTGTATGGAATTTAAAATTAACGTTGTTATATTATAAACAAAACAATAAAATGTTTTTTTTTTTAATATATATAACAATTAAAATGTTCAAGTATACAATTTTACTCATTTTCTTGTTCATTTTCTGAAAAAATGAACGAAATACACA
The DNA here is from genome assembly GCF_001879475.1 of Ipomoea nil. Lineage (NCBI taxonomy): Eukaryota > Viridiplantae > Streptophyta > Magnoliopsida > Solanales > Convolvulaceae > Ipomoea > Ipomoea nil. The sequence goes on from NW_017619471.1 coordinate 1,646,459, forward strand.
AAGACATTTACCAATTAATAGATTTTAATTAATTTTCATTGGACGTTTACTTACTGACGGTAAATATGTTACCGGTAATAATAATATTAGAATAACGAATTGTAACAATAGTTGTATTGCCTAAGTGTCTTAGTATAGAAAATACAGTGTGTCCTTTTGCTAGCTGAGGAGAGCCCCATTTATACTAAAGTCCTAACGGTAATAACATGGGACATAAATGGGGAGCCTAAGCTTTTAATTCATTCACATCAATGGTGGCTTCAATGGTGACTTTAATGGCAGTAAAGGAGGCACCTGTTGGAATTCTGTCCGTTGAGGTTCTGCCCGTTGGTTTCCATGCGGTGTCGGGTCGGACACTTGTGATCAGCGCCTCAGCCACAGGCCGAGGTGTAAAAAAAAAAAAAGAAAAAAAAAAGGGTTGAGGCAACGCCTCGGCCAAATGGCTGAGGCGACGCCTCAGCCACAAGCCGAGGTGCGGCACCTCGGCCGGCTGACTCTTCGGCCGCAAAAAAGAAAAAAAAAATGGGGCAGACATGTATATATATGCATATATATTAATACATAAAAAAAAATCGTAACGATAAAATAAGTAATGACAGCGGAGACTTACAGAGCGGTGGCAGAAGTTGATGAAGAGGTGCTCTCAAACTGCTCAGAGGCAAGGGTTTATATTGGAGAGGAGTCTGCGATAAAAAAGTTAAGTGAATATCTTTAGAAGCAAGAAAGGATTTAGAAAGCACAAATCAGGGATTTGGAAAATAAAATCACATATCCTAAATAAATCAGGATTCTACACAAGATCAAGATAAGATTCAGCTTTACTCCCAAGTCAACTCAAACACATCCGTTGACTAGGAGTAGGGGAGACTGGTGACAGGATAATAGGGCTGGAACCCGACTCGGATCACAATTGGGCATCCGACCCGGCACCACATGGAAACCAACGGGCAGAATCTCAACGGACAGAATACCAACAGGTGCCTCCTTTACTGTCATTGAAGTCACCATTGAAGCCACCATTGATGAGAATGAATTAAAAGCTTAGGCTCCCCATTTATGTCCCATGTTTTTACCGTTAGGACTTTAGTATAAATGGGGCTCTCCTCAACTAGCAAAGGACAATTTTCTATACTAAGACACTCAGGCAATACAACTATTGTTGCAATTCGTTATTCTAATATTATTATTACCGGTAACATATTTACCGTCACTTACCAAATAAGCTTTACTACAAAAATTTGGGAGGAAAAATGGAATAGGAGAATTTTGTTTATATATATATATATATATTCATGAATTTCACATTAAGTCATTTAAAGGACAGTGAGACACAATAATAATATAACCATAATTAAATGTTCTTCTATATTCTGCTACATTAAAAGGAATGTTATATGTGTGTTGCACGGAATATTCTATATTCTTCAAGGATTTTTATTACCATCATTAATTATTACATAGTCTACATTAAATAATTTGACCAATAAAATTAGTTTGGGCGGAAAAATGATAGAAGGAGGATTTTACTTTTAATTATATATATATATATATATATATATATATATATATATATATATATATATATATATATATATATATATATAGATTATTTTTATCAATTTTCCTCCTTTCGGCCAAATTGACGGTGAAATGTGGTCGAATTTTATATTTAGTGGAAAAATCCTCCTCGCAAAGAAATATCTTCAATATCTAAACAAAAGAAAAATCATATTAAGAGAAAAAGAAGGGTTTATCAATCGTCGACGATATAAATCCGATAGATCTTTGTTTAGTTTCTGCCCGTCTTCCCCATTATTTTCATCGATCAAACGCCCACATATATGATTTTACAGTGATTTTGTTTAGATATTGAAGATGTTTCATTGGGATGACTATTTTACTCCTAAAAATATAAAATTCAACAACATTTCACCGTCAATTTTTGCCGAAAAGATCAAAACTAATAAAAATAATAAAGTTAGGCATCAAAAATTAAAAAAGAGTAAATACCCAAAATGGTCCCTCAACTATAGCTATATTCACAAATTGGTCCTCGACTTTCAATTTCAACCTATTAAGTCCTTAACTTTGCAATTTTAACACAATTTGGTCCCCTATCTATTTGACCGTTTGCTAACTGTGATTTTTGAGGATATATATGTAATTTCATAGTCCATCATCGGTTTTTTAAGGTTCCAGTTGCATTTCCAGACCGCACTGTTACATTTGAATCCACTGCCGAAAGCAATCTACCCTATCCGGTCGCCTTTCTTCATCCTCCCTTTTGGATTCAATGTAGTTGAGTTCGTACCAGAGCGAAGAAGATGACGTGTTTCCGAACCGGTGCAACGTCATCCTGGAGGCCTCCACGTGCTCCGACGAGAGCTGCAGGTTATTCTGGAGATCGTCGATGACGGCGCGGCCGCCGACGTTGATGCAGAAGTGTTCGAAGGTCTATTTGAGGTCAGGAATGTAGGGTTTCCATATGGGATTGAAGATTTTCCGGTTGATTCGGGTGAAGAGGAAGAGGAGGTGCTCCAACACCAAGAAAACGAGCGAGCCGATTGTGGTTATGTTGGATTTGAGGGCTTCGCTGGCGGTATTTTGAGAGGTTGATTCTGACTTTCCCTTGCGGATCTTCCTGCTCGTAAACGCAGCGGTAGGCTTTGTCGTCGGCGCCCTTGTGCGTGTGGACCACGTACATGAGTTGGTATTTGGCCCGACCCGAATCGCGCTTCTTGTTGGACACGAGAATCGCGGCGCCACCCATTTTGAAGTGGCAATTAGGGAGGAGCATAGCTCTTTCTGATCCTTTGTAATAGTTGCGCGTAATAATCTCTGTGCTAACCACCAGGGCATTAGAGTTGGGGTGCACGTACAGGAGGTCACGTGCGAGATCGATCGAGATCAGGTCGGCGCTGCACCCCATGCCGGAGAGATTATAGCTTTTGATAGATAGATTGCCGAAGTCCCTGAAGCGGCTCTTCGAGAAAGCTGTGACTCCAAGCGATGTAGGAAAGCTGAACCGGCTCGTGATCCCCAAGCAGTAAGCGGAGAAGCACTTGCCCCTCCGAAACGGCGCTGTCACCTCCAAGAGCGTTCTCTAAGCTGAACCGGCTCGTGATCCCCAAGCAGCAGGCGGAGAAGCACTTCCCCCTCCGAAACAACACTGTCACCTACAAAAGCGTTCTCTTGAGCTTTGCACGTGAAATTACATATATATCCTCAAAGAATACGGTCAACAAACGATCAAATAGATGGAGGACCAAATCGTGTCAAAATTGCAAAGTTAAGGACTTAATTAGTTGAAATTGAAAGTCGATGACCAATTTGTGAATTTAGCTATAGTCGATGAACCATTTTGGGTATTTACTCATAAAAAAAATTAAAATTATACACCAAAAGTGATAGAATCTCAAAAGTTGGGCCAAAAGTGAAATTAATTTCCTTTCTCTCTCTCTCGACTTGTTCTTAACCTGGACCATCAATTCTTCAAAAGCAATGATTGATTATGGCTAACAATTGATAGACGGTAATTTAATACGTGCACCAGGGCGCGCATTGCATTTTGCGCCCTGATGCAAAACGACGTCGTTTACATAATTGTATAAAAAAATACACATAATTATATAGACAAATATACATAATTGTATAAACAAACGCACATAACTGTATAAAAAATACACATAATTGTATGAACAAATACACATAATGATATAAACAAATACACATAATCACGTCAACTCCCTTCCGCGCCTCCCAAAACGACGTCGTTTTGGAAGGCGCAGGTGCACATTGCTGCGCGCGCCATGGTGCAGCGTATAACGATTGATTGCTAGAGTGACGAGTGACATTTCCAACCAATTGGTTGTTGAGAAAAAAAATGAAAAATGCCCCCATATCCCTGCCCAATAGAGCATCTGGGAGGATGTAAAGTACAAGTTATTATTTAAATAATAATAATAATAATTGGTGGCTATAATGTTTGAAACCCTTCTAGATTTAAGAACGCAAAATGTTCATCGCTTTCTTTTGGATCTAGAAAAAGTAACTATTATATCATTATTTTTTCTAAATTTGAAGAAGGCAATGTGGTCATTACCTTCTTTTAGATTTGCGGCATCACATTTTTAAGATTTGGAGAATGCAATGGTCATTGCCGCTTCTGGATTGAAAGTAGTGATGATTATTGTCACATCTTTTAGATCTAAAGAAGGCGATGGTGTTGCTTCTGAGGGTTGCCTCATTTGAATTTGAAGAAGGTAACATTCGACACCTCTTCTTTTGGATCTAAAGAAGGCGATGGTTGTTGCTTTATGATGCGGAATTTAGAGATTAAAACACAAAATTGATGGTTAATTACATATCAGAAGGTTTTCTATCTACAAAATGTGGATTTTTATTACATATTTTTAATGTTCACAAATAGAGAAATTGAAGATGGGCTTAAAAATGTATAAACTACATAGACAAGAAAAACATGAATGAAATACACAGCTTTAACGGAACATGTGATTGTTAAAGGCAATTGGATCAAAACAGTTTGAATCAGAGTAAGTGGTTTCTCCGATAAGGTTGAAATTGGAGCTAAAGTTGCTTATGCTTAGCACGTTGTTTGGCTCCTCCTGCTGCTGAGAAGTCTGAAGCCCATTTTCCACTGCAAATCTGCTATTCATTATCTGTGTTTTCACCATTGCAAGCTCCGCTTGAAGAGATACCACCTGTACAACAAACAAACCAACATCCATGGATCTTTTCTTTCTCATTGATGCTCATTCCGTCACATTTTAACGTCTTACTTTTTTAATCTATCTCAAAATAGTGTTATCTTTTTCAAAATTTAACATAACTATCATTTTATTACAATTAGTCATGTCCACGGTTCGGTTTCAGTTCTGAACCTACGGTTCCCGGTTCCGAAATCGGCTGAACTAGAATCCGAACCTTCCACTTCCGGTTTCTGTTTGAAATGGATTTTTTTTTTAATAAAAAAAAGTTTATTTTTTATTTTTAAAATCGTCCAAATTGAACAATTAATTACTTTTTACAAAATGATTTTTTTTTTCTAAAATGGTTGTATGAAATATTTAAACTTCAAAGTTGAACTAAAAAATAAAAATAATTGTTATACTTAAACTTTAAATTGTTATTTAACATTTTAACTTTAATTAAATAATAGTTAAACTTTAACTAAATAATTTTTATTTCAAAATTAATTAAATAATAGTTTTTTAAAAAATTATCTTTTTTTTTTCATTTGGAACCAGAACCAGAACCGACTTTACGGTTTCCGTTCCAATCTAGTTCCAACCGTATACAGTTTGGTTCGAACTGTCCAATTTGAACCGAACCGTGGTCATACTTATTCTACATTTCTAAATTTACCGTTTTGACTTTTTAAAATTTCTAGACTAATGAGGTAAGTACAATTGTACTTTGTACAAATGACACTTACTTTTGAGGGGCAAAATTAGAAAGTTTGTACTCCATAACATTTATTCCGTTGCATTAAAAATCGTGCAAAAAGCAAATACTTATTTTAGTCATTTGATTATAGTAATTTTGTTGATTTAGTCCTAAATGACTTTTTGTGCTTAATTGAGTCTGGACTTCTATGATTTTATCTAATTGAATCCCTTGTTAGGATATATAACTTGGTAATTTTCTCTCGATTAATACCCAATTTAGTTCTTGACTATAGTGCCTTTACCCAATTTCGTCATCAACTATAGTGGTTTTAACCAATTTAATTATCTACGTACTATACTGGTGTTTCTTGATTTAATCCTTGATTTTAACCGCCAACAACAGATGCAGAGGGCTCAATTAGGTAAAACTATCGAACTCCAAAACCCAATTAAGCACAAAAAGTCATTTAAGACTAAATCGAGAAAATTACTATAGTCAAAGGACTAAATTGGGAATTAACTCGCTCATATGTTTATGAAAACGAGAGATAAATTGAACCTGTTGCTTCAGTGCGAGAAGTGTTGACACGCAACCGTAAACTGGGTTGGAGAGCCTTGCCTGAGCCTCGTAGCATAAGGTAATGGCGGCGCAGCGGCGGAGATTGGCAGGGATGCATAGGAGAATCTTGGAGGCGTTACTAGTGCCGAACACCTTGTGGATGGCGGCGAAGCGAGTAACCCCTTGATCGGAGTCGAAGTAGGGGGCGAAGATGCAGCTAGGGATGCATTTCCTCCTTAGGAATTTGCATGCACCACAAGGGGCTTGTACGGCAACAGCTCCGGCAGTCTCTGAGTAGGTATCCATGTTAAGTACACTTGAGTTGATTGATGGGAATTGTATCGTATAATGAATATGGAAATTAATAGAGAAAGATTGAATAAATTAAAGTGCTTATATAAACAAAGAAATACAAACTTCAAGTATAAATAAGAGAAAAAATGTTTACTCAAAAAAAAAAAAAAGAGAAAAAATGTATTTTTAAAAAACAAAAAAGAAAAAGGAGAAGGGCATGTAAGTCCCGTGAAGGGATTGGCAAAGTGAGAGACGTATAAGGTTACTGAAGAAGAAGAGAAAATGTATAGTAATATGTACTATTGCATAAAATTTAATATGGTTTGGTCAATTGGTGTTGGAATACTATTTCATTTTGATTTTGGAGTAGTGTAATGATGATGTTATTGCCGCTAGTACATATTGCATTATATCAACCCAAACTCTACCAAATGTATATCTTTAACGTACTAAAACGTAATTATGATGATATCTAGATAGGAACATTGAATAATTTTTATTTATTTATTTTGTAAAGTTCATATGAATGATCATCTAATTATGTCATGATGTGCAATTGCATATGATGCTATCCAATTGGATACACATCAGATATGTTAAAATTTTCTTTTCCTACCGTAATTAGTTTTTCAACTTTTATGAAGAAAAAAAAAAAGAAAAAAATAATTGCAATCGTATTGAAACATTTTTGAAAGGAATGCTTTAGGTCATAATATATTGGATTTTCTTTTAGCACAACTTTCCGCCTTAAAACATGGTTTTTTGGAGGCATTATTAAGGCAAATCTCCTATAACACCATCTAACATATCCATATTCGTTACGTGAGGAAGGTCTTTTATAAGTATATTACATTTTTTCATATAAGTAGTTGTTCTTCAACATCTAATATTGCATTTTAATTTAAAATTATTACATTTTTACATCAAAATTGTCACATTTTTCTTCATAACTAACAATCAATTAATTAATTAATTAATTTATCTCTTATTAGTATTACACTTTTTTCTAATAAGTAATTCTCCAATCTCTAAATATTACATTTTGATTAAAATATTATATTTTCCCTCACAAGTATTACATTTTCCCTTATAAATATAATTAATTTATCTTTGATTAGTATTACATTTTCTATCATAAGTATAACATTTCCATATAGATCTGACTCATCTCTGCGGAACAGTTTCACAGGAGAGTCATCCATTAAGAAAACAGGAGAGTCATCCATTAAGAAAACATCCCATCGAGCCCTGAATAGGAGTGGTGGATCTGTTGTTCCACACTTTATCATTTCGCACTTCCTAGATTCTTCAGCAGACCATAATGAGATTGCAGAGAGCTCCATCCTCAAGAGTCTTAAAGTAGTACTCATTCCATTCCTGGAATGAAGTGAAATTGGTATAGTTAATACCTCCAAGATTGTCCCAATAGGATCTTGCAAAGCTACAACGCATAAATAAGTAGAAACTGGACTCATCCTCGAGATTGCATAGCTGACAAATAGTAGGAATCTGAAACTGTTTTGTTCTCAACATGCCGCAGGTGGGTAGAGCATTTGAATTTAATTTCTAGAAAAACACTTTCACCTTGGGTGGCAATCTAAGGTTCCACATCTTGGTCCAAGATGGAACAGCAACATCTTGGTAGTTATACTGGAGCATGTTGTAACAACTATGAACTGTGAACAGTCCTTTTGCATCTCCCCTCCATATGATTCTATCTTCCACTTTCCTCTCAGCTATTAGAATTTTCAGGATTTAATTTGTTGAACATCTTTTCAATAAACAAGTTGTTGAGGATCTCAATTTCCCAATCAGTCTTCTGAACATTCATAAGTGAATCCACAGTGATGTCTCTAAGCTGATCAATTACTGGAGTTTGAATAAAAGGAACAGAGTTATTAGGAATCCAAGGATCACCCCCAAACTTTAATTAAAGACCCATCACCCACCCTCCATCTACTGTCATCTTTAATAACCCTTTGAGTTTCAAAGATGCTACGCCAAATAAACGAGGGGTTTCCTCCTAAGGAGGCATCAAGGAAAGAACCTCTAGGATAATATCTAGCTTTATAGAGCCTAAAAGCCAAGGAGTTAGTGTTGGTCCCAAAAGAGGTAAGGTGAAAGTCTAGAGGGGGGGTGGGGGGGGGGGGTGAATAGACTTTCAAAATTTATTGCACAGCACAACAATTGCTAAGCCAGAGATAAACCAAAACTCTTAACTAGATTGTTAGAGTATGGTGCACAGCGGAAATAAATATAGATAAAGTGTGTGAGATTGTGTGAGTTATATCTCGTGTAGAGCAAGTAAAGAGCAGTAAGTAAAGAAAGCAGTAAAGAACACAAGACAATTATAGTGGTTCGGAGGTGGTGTAATCCTCCTACTCCACTTGCTCTTATCTCCAAGATCAATTCACTATATCCACCACTTCATAGTTCCAAGATGCAATGAATTTCGTGATCTAGTGTTTTGATCACCAAGCCCGCACTAATCACGCCCAGTGACACTGCTGCTTCGGGTTTCACGTGGCCGCGCTACTATCCCAGGATTTCACGACTCCGCGTTACTTCCCCCCCCCCCCCCGCCCCCCCCCCCCCCCCCCCCCGTCTTCCACACTCTGATAGAAACGTATCCCGTGATCTAGTGCTTTGATCAAAAAGCCCGCACTAATCACGCACAGTGCCTCTGACACTGCTGCTTCGGATCTCACAGCTCTGTGTGACAATCCAGGATTCCACAGCTCCGTGCTACTTTCCTCCCTTTTCTTGTTTTGCTCCAAAACAAGTTTTGTCTTGCTTCCAACTTCGAGACTCTGTAGTTGATCTTCAATGATGCGCTTAGTCTCTTTGATGAAGATGAAACACTCTGGAAAGATTTCTCTTGAATGCTCTGAGTGTTTTTCTCTCTTTGAATGTATCAAGTAAAGCATTTGATTTTTATGCTCTATTTAGCCCTGTTTCAGAACTCTCAGAATATTTCTCTTTGAAGCTCTCTGAGTTCTTTTTCTTTTCTCACTTCTCACTAGAAGATTTCTTTTGGTATGCTCTGTACCAAATGAGATTTTTGTTCTTTGCTCTTTTAGCTCTTTGTTCGTGTTCTCTGCTCTGTGTTCTATGCTCTATTTCGTATGTCTTGCTCTATCTTCAAGTCTTCATATCTTCATCATTTTATAGCTGGTAATGAGAATCTGCCCGTTGGAAAGAGACGATCTCATTTTTGAATTCTTGTATCTTTTGTCAGAGATCTTATCTTATCTTCTGGCAAACTGTCAGAAAAGATAAGCTAGCCGTTGGTAGAGCTTCAACTTCATGCAAATGAGTTCCCAAACTTCATCTGATATTCCTCTGGTTTTCTCACGTTTCTTGGGAATATCTGGGTCTCAGTTTTGTGTAGAATGGCTTCTCTGATCAGCTCTGAAGTGGTTCTTGGGAATTAAAAAATATTCTTCAATTTAATCTCATACTAGTTAGACTAGTATTTTTCTTTGTGAGAATATTTTTACTGTAAGTTTTCCTTCATCTTCTTCATTCTCACGTCTCGGTGTTCTCAGACTTCAAACTGGCTTTGAACTTCCTCCCAATTTGAATTTCTCCTTTGTAATTGACACTCAATTGCAATTGACTTGTAATTGGCACCCAATTTGAATTTCTCCATTGTAATTGGGTGTCTCCATTGTAATTGGGTGTCTCCATTATAATTGGCACCCAATTGACTTTGACTTGTAATTGGCTCCCAATCTACTCCTGTGCTTCAATTGCTTCCCAATTTGAATTATTTGTCTTTGACTTTGAAATTGACTATTTGACTTTGACTTTGAAATTGGGTTTTGAATTATTTGACTTTGACTTCGAAATTGGCTCCAGGTGCTTCAATTGCTTCCCATTTGAATTATTTGACTTTGACTTCGAAATTGGCTATTTGACTTTGACTTCGAAATTGGCTTTTGAGTTATTTGACTTTGACTTTGAAATTGGCTCCCAACTTGAATTGATTCCCATGTGAAACTAGCTCCCAATTTGAATTGATTCCCATGTGAAACTAGCTCTCCCAACTTGAATTGATTCCCTTGAATAGCTCTCCCAACTTGAATTGATTCCCATGTGAAACTAGCTCCCAAATGAGCTCTCCCAACTTGAATTGATTCCCATGTGAAACTAGCTCCCAAATGCAATTGCTTCGCCCAACTCCATCAGGCTTAATTAATTTTTACCTTGTAAAATTATTGATGGTGAGATTTGAACTTGAGCCATTTCACATAATAAATTAAGCATTTTCCACTTCGTTCATATAGCTTATTGGTTAAATCTCCAATCATCTTTGATGTACTTCTTTCTTTCCATAAATGCTTGATCTCCAAGTCAAATTCATGCAATCTTTCAATCTTAATTTTCTTCAACGAAAATTCTCCTGGGATATCTTTTGAGTAGCATTGACGTGAAACTCATATCATTCATCTTCTTCTTCAATTTGTCATTTTTTCCAGACAAATTCTTGATTTTCGGCTTGATATCTTCTTCTTCTATTTTCATGCATCTTCCTCTGTTTTTCTCTTTTGCAATTTAAATAATTTCCCGATCATGTTCTAAGACTCTACTAGACCTATAAAACAAAATTGGGGGTTCTACAAATACATATTTGATATATCAAAACCATTACACTTTATTCCTAACAGTTAGGGAACTGAATCAGTCTCCAAGCCTGTTTTGCTAACATGGAGATATTGAAATCCCAGAATTTCCTAAACACCATACCTCCTCATTTCTTGGGTACACATAAGGCTTCCCAGTTCTTCCACCTTATACCCTTTCCGCCTTCACCCTCACAACCCCACCAATTCCCATTCATAACCCTTTCAATCTCTCTACAGATCTCAAGGGGTAACAGAAATACATTCATGGCATAGGTAGGCAAAGCTTGGAGGACATACTAACCACCCTCTCCTTGATATAGCCCAAGACCTCTCTTTTGTTTCTTCCAATAATGGAGGGAAACCCAATGTAAGAACCATTAAGGGTGCCTTCAGGAATTCTAAGCAGAGCACACAAAACACTCCTTTGATCAGCCTCTACATTTCTACTGAAATTGGTTGTAGATTTAGAGTGATTAACAAGTTTTCCTGAGGCTACCACAAAATCATTGATGATATTGTGAATGATAGAACACTCTGAAGTGGTAGCCCTGCAGAATATATAACAATCATTTACCCAAAACAAGTTAGTAATTTCTTTGGGGGGGGGGGGGGGGGGCTGACAACATGTAGACACCATGTAACTGTCCAGATCTTTTATACTTCTAAATCATAGCCTCTAGGACCTCAAGAATGAGGATGAATAGATAGGGAGATATGAGATCCCCTTGACGAATACCTCTACTAGGAATCATATAACCAATTTCCCGCCCCTCAATAAGGATTTTATAATTGACAGTTAAAACAAACTCCCAAATCAGATTCACAAATTGGGACCCAAACTCCATTTTAAGGAGAATAGCTTTAAGGAAGCTCCAATCTACACGATCATAGGCCTTACTAAGATCATGTTTGATACCAACAAAACCCACTTTCCATTGTCTTTTCCTTTTCAAATTATGGTTGATTTCATAGGCCACCATAACATTATCTGTAATTAGTCTTCCAGGGACAAATGCAGATTGGGAATCAGCAACCAAAAGACCAAGAATGGGGTTGACTCTATTAGTAAGAATTTTGGATAGGAGTTTATATAAGACCTTGCAGAGGGATATAGGCCTAAGATTAGTAAGCTGCTCAGGATTTGATTTCTTTGGAATAGGAGAAATGTGAGTGGAATTGATCCCTAGAGGTAGTGTTCCTGATGGGAGGCAATAAGAACAAAAATTGACAATTTCAGGCCCGATTATATCCCAGAAAAGTTGGAAGAAGCCAAGGCTAAGTCCATCTGGACCCGGGGACTTATCAGGTTCCATATCAAAGAGAGTCCGTTTAACCTCCTCCATAAACACCCTTCTAATTAGCATAGAATTCTGACTATCTGATATCCTCAGGTTAATACAATCAATGATGCTTTCAAAATTCCCTTCCCTACTAGAAAACAACGCATTGAAATAAACACTTAAACAGTGATAAGGTTGTCTAGATCAGTACCTCTAGTAACCCACTGGTCATTACTATCTTTGAGGCAAGCAATGGTGTTGTTCTACATACGTTTGCGAACCGAATTATGAAAATTGTTAGAGTTGGTATCACCTTCCTGGAGCCAGAATTGTTTTGCCCTCTACTTCCAATAAGCATTCTGTTGAGTGTTGGTTGAGAACTCTTAGGTACTCCCCTTACGCCGCTTTGAATAATGCAATCCCACGAACATCACGGCGATGCTTTGTTCTTTCCATCGAATTCCTCCAATAATATAGTCTCCTCTGAAAATACCTGGCATAATTTTTCCCCCAATTCCATATAGCCTTCCCACAGCGCTCAACACAATCTATGAGGAGCTGACCTTAAGAGTTTGACCAGCATTGCATCATGACCTCCCTACAGAGAGATTCCCTGAGCTAGAGGTTCTCAAATCGGAACCTAGGGTTATGCCCAATTGAAATTGATCGTTGAATTTGGAGGGGGAGGGGGAGGTGGTCATTCCTAGGTGTTACAATAGACGATGTCGTAGCTCGATTGAAAAGTTCACGTCATTTATCTGAAACGAGAATACGATCCAATTTAGCTTTAAGCCTTCAACCCAATGCGGGGAACCTTTCACCAGTTCGCAGTTGAATTGGTGACCACCAAAACTAAAGTCCTTCAATCTATTGGATTCAATAGCCTCATGGAAATCGGCAATCAATCTGGTTGGTTGGGGATTTCCACCTCGTTTTTCTTCAGCATCAAGTACATCATTAAAGTCCCCCATAACCACCCAAGGGATGGGGTTTAGGGTAAACAAGCGCTTCAGGAGAGCCCACGATTCATGCCGTCGATGTCGTTCTAGAACCCCATAAAAGCCAGTGAACCTCCATCTTGCATCACCTGAGTATAGTGAGATTTCTGCATCGATATGATTGTCCGAATAAGATTTGATATCCACATATGTGCCTTCTTCCATAACATAGCCAAACCACCCCTATGACCCACATTTCTAACCACAAAAAGACCCGTAAAACCAAGATTAGTCTTAATGGGTTGAAGTTTATTAGGCCTAGCAAAACTTTCAATTAAAAACAAGACATTGGGTTTCTTATGGTGGACAAGGTCCACTAATACGTGAATTGTCGCTGGGTTCCCAAGCCCATGACACATCCAAGAGAGGATATTCATTTTTCTGGACGGGCCTGGCTCAAAGGACCCGCCATATGCAAGTTTTTTGGGCTGGAATTAAGGGTAGACAAGTTGACGCTTTGTTGGGCTGTCATTGAAATTGGGCTTTGGAGTTCAGTCCTTCTCCTCTTTTAGTCTAGGATAACAAGATCATCTTTAGGTTGGTGAACGTGATGCTGGGCCACATCAGAAGACAGAGACGCCTCCCCCTCCACCTGCATTTTTTTACACTCAGAGTGTACGCGGCTAGGGGTGTAAACGAGCCGAGCCGAGCTGAGCTCGAGCCTGGGTAGGCTCCTACTACTAGCCTCCGTACACTACATGATCCTTTGCTCAGATTGTGGTACTGCAATTGGTACGCCACTACCCTCTGCCCTGACAGTGTCCTTCCTCTGGCCGCTGCTTTGTCCTGATTCAATTTTATAGGGGTTCTCAGAAAATAGCCATTTGTTTGTTATCACCGATGAAGCTTGTTGACCCACCGTACGCAGCCATATCCACCTGAAACGCCCAAGGGACATCATCCTGAATGCAGTTCATATCCACCTCATGGAAAAGTTGAAATAAAAACAAGTTTGGAGGAAGCTCTGTTACCACCAAACCTTTGTCTGGACGCTAGACTGCCGCCATAGTCTCTTTCATGATGTTGAACTTTATGATCTTGTCTATGAGGAGTCTTCCCACGAGTGCATAGCGGAGATCTCCCTCATTTTCAGTGTTGACATTCTCATCAATGATCAAGTCAAAGTCGTTGATTGAAAGACCTGCGTACACGTGAGCAATGTTCGATGGGGTGGGGGTTGTTTGCAATGGGGGATTTGGTTCGGTGGGCGGAAAGAGTTGAGTGTGGACGGCTTCCTTTTGGTGAGTTTCCATTGGGGGAACTAGGATGAGACGACGGTGGAAGAAAAACAACAGTAGAAACAAAACAGATCTTGTTACATAAACAAGAAGGAAAAGCTAGCCATACATGGAAAGTGGACTCTTTATTTATTAGCTCTTTTTCCAAGAATTCATGCACTTCCTGATCTTCTTTATTTTTATAAAGGTTGCTGGAAAGAAAGAATTTCTTCTTACTGTTTTACTTTGTATAATTTTTCACCAAACCTAAGAATTTGATAAGACTAAAACAACGTGCAAAGAATTTCTAAAAGGGTTAACAAATATTTCCGTTGTGCATTCTGAACAAGGAGTTAAAGTTACCTCTCGGTTGCTTTAACCTTACGAAAAGATTTCAAAATTTTATACAAGTCTATTCACCCACCCTCTAGACTTGTACCTGAACTCTCACCGGGACCAACAATCCCAATTGGGGGAGGGGGGGGGGGGGGGGGTTACCTCTTTGTTGTTTATTGCCTTCCCATGAGAAGTTTGGATTGTAAGATTTTTCCTAATAATATATATATTATATATTATATATTAGGACCTTAATTAAGCTAAGTGGTTCAAGTTGACTAGGCTTATTAAGCAGTTTGGTTAGACTAAATAACTGGGAGTTGTTAGTCAACTAGACTCTGTGCCTAATATAAACCTGGATTGATGGGATACATGATATTCATTATATAACACATTCAGTTACCGTACTCATATTGCTCAATAGACGCCAATACACCATCTAGGGTTCTGAGTGAAGTACCGTTCAAGAGGCAACACAACAAGAACATCGATTGTGGCTGGAGATCAATATTGCTTCCGCTTCCGCTTCTATGAGGCTAGATTATTATTCAGTATCGCTAGATTATTTAGTTTTAACAAGAATGAGTTGTGAATTCTGTTGTGTGCATGTGTTTATGACATTATGAGTGATTAGTGAACTGACTATAGTATATAGAGTGCATGAAAATACATAAAAAGAACATTATAAACCTACTATAAAGTGAATACAAATATATATGATGTACATTTAAGTTAGTATTTTTGTATGTAAAGATTTATAAATATATAGAACAAATATTATGAATATAGTACATTGTAATGTTATTAAACGTCATGCAATAATTGAAACTTAATATAAAATGATGTCGATTTGTACTGAAATTCACTATGTAAAGTGGACTCTAGTCCACAAAATAATTTGTCATTTATGTGAGCGTGGGATAATCAGGCCTAATTGATATTAATATCACTATGCATACTGTGCATGTGCAATGCGGTTATGCGAATAGACGAATAGTTAACCTTTGACCAAAGGACGAATAACAAGTGAGGTGTCTTACCAAATGGAAGGAGGGCATGTGGCATATGCAAACATCGATAAATACAATCAATGGATGGAAAGTTCAATTTTCAGTACACATATCACATATGTTATCTAGGTTATTAGGGAATTTTTAATATGAAAAAATATTCTTAAAATTCAGTCATGGTGTAGTTTAAAAATAATCAATGCCTGTATAAGACACGTTTGTACGTCCTTAATTAACGGCCCGTTTGGTTCACGGAACAGGCCGGGAATGACATAGCATTCTCAGTAATAGGTCTATTCCTTTGTTTGGTAACTATTTCTATTACTAGAAATAATATTCCTAGTAATAGTCTATTACCTCAAATAAGGTAATAGCTAATATCACGGCCTCCGTGGTATTAGCCTATTACTGAACGCTCAGAAATAGATATTATAATCTTTTTTTCTTTTTACATTAATTTTTCTCCTGCTCACTCTCATCTTCTCTCGCCATTCCTCATCGCTTCTTCTCTGACCATTGCTGATCAACATCAAATTGAAATTCATCATCAAGGTACTCTTCAAAATTTCTTTTATAACTTAAATATTAATATATATATATATATATATATATATATATATATATATATATATAATTTATGATTGCGGCTGCCTATACTGCAGAGATTAAAATGTGTTGCTTTCTCATGCACCATACTGTGTCCAAAGCTTTTGATTACTGGTATCCTTTAAGTGATCAAATATAAAATATAACACAGTAAACAATAATTTATTACTTGCAAGAGGGATTGGATATAATGAAACAGAGAGTTCATCTTGTGCCTTCTGCATCATACTTGACTGAACTTCAAGAAAACAGTGGGCTACAGGATTCTTTTGCTGAATGTATACTGCTGCAATAGTCAATGTTCTCAACCCAAAAAAAAAAAAAAAAAAGGAAGAAAAAAGTTAAGCTTAATTTCCAATGTGTGACATCTCCCTGCAAAATATGATCAGATGTGCAAGGGGAAAAAATATGAGAACATTGAAACAGAAGCCCTTAAGAATCTGAAATAGAGAATGCATAATTCACCATAACTTTGAACTCAATATCTGCTAATTAAAATTGTATACCATAAAAAATAATAATAATAATAATTTAAAAAAAAAAAACAACAGCTAAAAACCTTGTAAAACACAGAAACTATTAATAGCCTGCTTTTATTAAGGCTTTATTGTGAAACACAGGAATTTTCATGAACAAAAGTACTACTCCTTCAACCACAGGTTTTTCCCATTTTGCTTCCTGAGGGTCAACTCAACATTTACTAATTTCTAGACTGCGTTCCTCAATATCTTAGGGCTTCAATTTTTAGTCAAGTAGTATTTTCTATGTATTTTCATATCTGTGCTGAATATATCATTATCAAACTTAAGTTGACATTTGGTCAGGGACATATAAAGTGAGACAGGGAGGTGGGTGCTTGCATAATTTTGTATTGAACGAGAGAAGAGGGCAAGTTCAAAAACAGACTGAAATTTGAATTGCTTCATAGATGAAGCCACCTGGAGTGCAAAAGCATGACCATAAATCGTCTTAGAAATTATTATGTCACATTTGAATTGTTTTTAGCATAATGGAACCATGCAGAAAATTACTCAATCACAGGGGTCAGGCAGAGTAGCTACACACTAGTCTCTATAGTGCCTAGAGTAGAAAAGTACTGAAGCAATAAATTTGAAATTTGAAGCATAGCATATATATTTATATACACTGCTGCGTGAGCAGTGTATATATATATATATATATATATATATATATATATATATTTATACACTGCGCAGCATATATAAATTTATATATACACTGCTGCGTGAGCAGTGTATATATATTTATATATACACTGCACTACTGCAGCAGTGTGTATATATATTTATATGTTACGTTTTATGTTTTATATGTGCTTCTGTGAGTTTATTGTTTATAATGTTGATGGCTAGGTTGATAATTTTGTGTTCTAATAAAAAACGAGTGAAATCTTATATTATTAATACTTCAGGGTCTCGATAATATAGGTACGTTACGAACGGTGTATTCGTGTGATGAAAAAATGCATATCTCAACTTAGGATGAATCGCCATGCTATCAGTTATATTTTATGAACATTGTAACTTTCATTGGATTGGTTTGAGTATTTTGTTAAAAATAACATATGTTATGCCTCTTTCTGAATATTGTTAAAAAAAAAAATTTGTTATTTATATGACTATTTTGTTTCATAATTTACATATCATTATTTTAATATTATTGATAAGGAATAATGGTGATATGTTGATTACCAGGAAGTTGACTTGATATGATGATGATGATCATGATAATATATTAATTACTAGTTGATTATGGAATGATGATTAATTGACGCCTAATAATAATAATAATAATAATAATAATAATAATAATAATAATAATAACAATAATAATAATAATATTTTTTTGTACAAGGGCATTTATGTCTTTTAAACATATATTCTATTCCTATTCCTTAACCAACCAAACATTGGAATACAGTTTCCAATGTCTATTATTTCAGCGAACCAAACAACATAATACAATTCCTATTATATTCCTTACCTATTCCATTCCCCATGAAATAGCATTCTTATTCCCTCCAAATTTATTTCGTGAACCAAACGAGCCATAAATTGATTTGTTTTCTTATAGAGGTGCTAGAATTATTGAAGCCTTAATTTCTTATGATACAATAAATTATAACGTATATATTTGAGCACTTATATATAAATATTTTCAGTGAACTTGAATACAGATGAACATTTTAAAAATTTTAGGATGTATTTGGAAGAATTTTAGAGAGAGTTGAAGTTCATAGTAGTGAAAATCATAATTTTAGAAGTATTAAGAGTTTTTTAACATTTTGTTCACCGCAAGTTGTTTATAAGAGAATGAAATTCATTAGCCTTCTTGACATTCAAAATTGAATTTAAAATTCAAATTCTAACTTCCAAAACTAACAAATTAATCAGAATAAATTTTATATGAGTTAATTCCCAAAATGGTGTTCCGACTATAGTCTTTTCTCAAATTGGTTCATTGACTTTTAATTGCACTCAAAGTGGTCTTTCGACTATTAGAATTTTAAGCCAAAATTGTCATATGTTAGTTTGGTGTTAAGTGGGTGTTTAAATGAGGGCTAAAATTCGCAATTCAGTATTTTACTAAAATCAGAGGACTACTTTGGGTGCAATTAAAAGTCGAAGGACTAATTTGAATTATCTAGTTAATATTTTAAAAGAAAATTTCATTTTTATGAACTATCTAGTTAATATAATCTAAACGTTTTAAGTGTGTATTATGGTATTTAAATTAATATAAAATACTTTGAGAAAAGACCATAGTCACGTCGGAGGATATTTTGAGAATTAACTCATTTTATATTATAAAGTTAATTCTCAAATAAATTAGAATTAAACTAATTCCTAAACCGAACAGAATTGACTCAATATTTTCAATACATTATATTAATAAAGAAGATACAACAGCGACGAATTGGGAGCAGTGGGCGGTATAACGAGCACTAAGTAGTAACAGATAGCTAGTACTCAAAAAGAAAATATTAAAGCAACATCATTGCTTCTCCCACACTACTCAAACAGTAAAGCTTTGGCCTTTGAAGCACCATCATCCTTTTAGTTGGAAAAATTAAAATTCAAAATTTTGACAAAAATGATGTTTGGTAAATGACCGTTAGCCGATTGAGTTAGAGAATTTTCTTAGTTGGTAACATTAGCTGATTGTAAAAAGTGTTTGGTAAATCAACTGTAAGTAGTAACAGAGTCAGTACTATTCAAAAAAAAAAATTGTTATAAAAAACTAATTAATCAAACACTCATATTAATTATTTAATCAAGTCAAACAACTAATAATTGTTAAATAAGTTAAAATTGATTGATATGATAATTATTTTATCAAACAAGGCCAAAATCTTAAATTGTTTGGGTTACCAATTATCAAAGGAACATTCAAATGCGCCAGTCAAAACATCATTACTGTTCAACTTTCTAGTTAGAAAAATTTTAAAATTTGAAAAACTCTTAACTTGCTTGAATTGTCATTTTTAAATGAGCAAGCAGTGTTCACGAATGACGAATGTACACAAGCTCAAGCTTTTCGCGAGACTAGCATACCCTTATTTGGCTCTTGTGAAATGTTAAACACCAAACCAGAAATTATGCCCAACTGTACAAATAAAACTAATGTATAAAAAATATATCATTAAAAAGCTTTAATTAAAATCTTTTAAATGACATCCATATTGATATTTTTTTTAATTTTAATTTTAAAATAAATCTATAGGTATGTAAAGTCATTACTTTAGTGTAATATTTATATACGTTAAGCTTTGTTTTTATTAACATATAGAAATAACATTATGAACCTACTATAAAATGAATGGAAATACATATGATGTACATTTAGTTTAGCATTTTTAGACATTGCAAAAATATATAGGAGGAGATGGAAGGGAGACGCGATGAGCTACGGAACAAATGAATAATGGATATTTAGAGTTTCACACGGGTGGGTTGTAGCATTTATAGGATGGGTCGTTGGGTTTGGGTTAGTTGGGTTGGACTGATTTTGGATGATAGTTTATATTGTGCTGGATTTTGATATTGTAATGTAATAATACATATTATTGCAATGGGCTGGATATAAATATTAGGTTTGGCTGCTATTTCTTTATCAAAATTTATAAGTTGAGCCTTAACATATAAA
This sequence comes from Ipomoea nil, assembly GCF_001879475.1. Taxonomy (NCBI): domain Eukaryota; kingdom Viridiplantae; phylum Streptophyta; class Magnoliopsida; order Solanales; family Convolvulaceae; genus Ipomoea; species Ipomoea nil. Next base: position 1,666,962 of record NW_017619471.1, read on the forward strand.
TATTTTGTAAAAATTTATTTTAAATAGGATAAAGATTATTATTTTACATCCAATTTATATATGTAAAAATAATTTTTTTTTTTTTTTGTAATAATGTTTGTTTAAATTATCTTTTGAACCATCTTTAAAATTTTAAATTTAAATAAATATATGATAGAATTTAATTCTTTTAAATTTTTTGATAATTTAAATTTAAATTGTATAATTATATTTATAATAGTATTTTCATTCTTTTAAACATAATATTTTTTTGAATGCTACTGACTCTATTACATTGTAGTATCTGTTCAAATATACTTTCTCAACCTAATGAAGCACAAAGAGTCAACAACGCCTCCACTGAGGCTCGATCTCATGACTTCCCACATGGGAGAGGTCACTACATGCCATCTGAGCACAAGGTGCTTGGCCTTTTAAACATAATATAATTAAGGTGATTTTAAAATTTTCAACATTTTCTACAAATTTCACTTCTAAGTTGTTATACTTAATTTTTTTAATGACTTATTTGTAATGACTGTCTTATTTATATACATAACACTTCTGTGAGATTGTCTCACGGGTCTCAATCCGTGAGACATATCGGATCTTTGATTAGTGGGTCAAATTTTTGATAAATGGTTTAGATTTTTGACCTCATTAATCAAAGATCTGACCCGCATCACGGATTGAGACCCATGAGACAGTCTCACACAAGTTTTTGCCTTATTTTTTCGGATTAGTTCTGAAAAAAAAGTGTGAAGAAAATATTTGCCTTACTTGAATTAGAAAAAATGCTTACTGCATGCAGCAAGTGCTTGGTCTGTTTTCCAGCTATGCATATGCCAGACGGCAAATTATGCTGTGGACTCGTGTTTACAATTCCAAAACGACGTCGTTTTAAGGGAAAACGCGGCCTTCCAGTTTAAAAAAATTTGATTTTGTCTCGCCGTTAACGGCATTATTCGTTTGTGGCATTATGAATGTACAGTTATGAAATTACGAATATAAGTTATGGAATTATGAACACAGAGCTCTGACATTATGAACTTACAATTATGAACATATAGTGATAAAATTATAAACATAGAGCTCTAAAACTGTGACCATAGAGTTTCAAAAATTATGAATTTACAGTTATTGAATTATCAATGTACAGTTACGGAATTATGAATGTACTGTTATGCAATTATGAACACAAAGCTCTGAAATTATGAACTTACAATTATGAACATATAGTCCTATAACAAAGTGGTCTGAAATTTAAAAAATAAATAAATAAATAAAAGTGGAAGAGAACGGTGCCACTAACGGCACCGTTACCGTGTCCAGCATGCATGCTGGACACGGGTCCATAACATAATGATTGATGCCAGACTCAGGTGGTCAAGTCTTATACAAAAATCAATTGTTATATGATGAATTTTCATATGATTGTGTTGCTCTTAAAGAAAAACATGAAAGTTTGGTTAACTAACTTACTGATGAACAACAACATGTATACAATACTATACTTGGTGATGTTCAATCCGGTGGAGGAGGATTGTTTTTTTGAAAGTTGGTTTTAGCGGTGATGTTTTAGTGAGTGTCATCCTCTAGGAATGGGCATAAGGGAATTGAGTAGAGACTAGAGAGGGGTTAAACACAAGATCATTAAGTGTTTGAAAGCTAACCAAAAGGAAATATTTATTTCCATAGAGAACAAGTTTAAGATAAAGCAATGAATCGAATAAAAGGCAATATTGAAAGAAAAGATTTAGATAAAATCACTTTGCATAAATGCGAATAATGTTCTAAGTTTCTAAGCCAAGCAAAGATCTAGAATAAAAAGTGAAGGCGTTTAGCAAGTGCCAATGCCATTCTCATGGTCATTGGGGGCTATCACCTAAGTTCTAATTCCATTCTCACGGAAAATATACTAAATGCGGCAATTAATCAAATACATTGTGTGCTCTATCCCTTCCAACTCCCCTTTCTCAAGAGTGAGTTAGAATTGTGATAGGTTTGGTTATGGTGAATCCCCATTCTCATAGGTGAAACACCAAATCCAAAATCCCCTTACAAAGTTGGGGCCTAACCAAGCAAGATTCAAAACATTTTACCAAATTCACAATCAAATTCATTGTAAAGATATTGCAAACCCTGGTTGTCCAATTTAATTCATGTTGACATTCATACAAAGCAATTCAATCTAAATCCCTAACTAGTTTAACTACTCATAATGAAATTGATAAAGTACAATGAATTTGACTTCAAAAGTAATTTGTAAAGTACAAAAATAAGAAATAAATAGAAATCCTTACTTTATTGAATTTGTAGAATGTAAATTTGAATTTGAAATTGAAAGTGAAAGTTGCAATTACATACGGTAATCTCCCTCTAAATCTTCTACAAAAGATTATGCAATACAATGGATTTTTTTGTTCTAAAGGGTTTGGATGGAGATAATATGTAGAGGGAGATTGGAAATTGAAAGATAGTATGAAAATAATGCCTAATGACTATTTATACTTTTGGAATCGCGCCCTTTTAACTGCTTCCAGAATGCCTGGTCACGATGGAGGTCACGGCTTGACCTTCATTGTGACCAGGCCTAAGCCTCGCAGGTCTCTGCTGGTCACGGTGTGACGTTGACCGTGACCACTCACTCTGCACAGTATCTCTGGTTTCTAGACCATTTTCCACGTTGTAAACGTCTGAACTAGCCTCTGTGATTTTCATGGAAGCTGTAGCTCTCTGAGTTTCCGTTCTAATTATACTTAAATCACGTTATTTGGACACTCCTAGTTCAAGATATGCTCAAATTACCGAGACTTCGCCTGACAGGAAAAAGTACAAAGCAGAATGGTGTCATGCTGGCAATCACGGCGTGACCACCAGCGTGACCTATGTTTTTCACTTCAAAATGCATATTTCTTCATCTCCTTTGTTCCTTTGGGTCCTCGGGTCATGTCATATTACTTCCACTCGCTTTATTTCATTTTCTTTACTTCTAATGACTCCCAGATCTTGCATTTCTGTCAAGATGACTTCAAAGCACAACCAATTGAGCTCCAATTTACATGAAGTTACAACCAATGCCTCCAAATAACATAAATGACACAAAGGAATCAAATAGGCACATAATTAGCTTCCAATTAACATGAAATAATGAGTTTGATATCAATTATGCACATAAAAGTACTAAGAATTAGCACTTCTCAAATCTCCCCACACTTAGACCTTGCTTGCCCTCAAGCAAGACAAAACTAAGTCAAGTAGATTGACATACCACGTATCATCAAAGCAAATCACACCATTCCAAAGATCATGTAAATAGGCTATGCACAAGAAATCAAAAATATGTTGTTCCTCTTCCTAGTTTGCAACAGTGGTGAAGTGAATGTGATACTCTCAATTGGATCAAAATGTAAGGACCCCAAAACCCCAAGTTCACTCATTGTTTTACATGGAATTTCTCTCAAACACACATATTAACAAGCACAGAAATGATTCAATCCTCAACTTCCACAGGCCTAAAAAGTCGAGCCCACTAAAGGGAACGATGCACATGGGCTCTCTAACTTTGCCTCATTTGGCCCCAAAGACCCATTTAGTCAGTGTGATGGTGTGACACAAGCATCTCAACGCATTTTGGCTTAGCGTGAGTTTCTCTCTCTTTTCTAATCACCTCTAGGAGACCTCGTCGAGTCAACCGCCTTCACATAGAGCTCTACGCTTTTTAAGTCTGTGCAATGGTTACCTGAATCCTACGAGATGGCTCACCTCATGTTTTTCCCTCTCAAGCAAGGATAGCTTGAAGTCTTTTTTAGCTTTTCCATTGACTCTTTTTTTTTTCCAACCCCTCTTGTCTTATTCATTGGGAGTAGAGAATCACACAACTCACTAAAAGAAACATCTCTCCTTTTGCCTTGTGCTACACCGAGAAAATTCATTCCAGGTCATACCACCTTACGTCTCACAAAACTATCCCGTATACACTCTCATTTCGAGAGATCATTGACCTAGGTCCATGGAAGTGGGGGATTGAACCTCAAACAAGCATGCAAAATATATATACATAAATCCTAATTGGGTCCTATGCAAATCTCACATGGTGTAAGACGCGATTTCCAAACATTTTCAACCAATTGAGCCTATAACACCCTTTTCACCACAATTACAAAGTAAAAGGAACAACAACATATTCACACTTTCAAATGCATATCCTATCTACCTCATCTTCACAAAAGTATGACCATAAAGAAGGTACATGGTACTCACAAGAATATCAACCCTCCACACACTTAGACCTTGCTTGCTCTCAAGCAAGACAAATCATTAGGGAAGCAACTAGTATGGGGGTAGGGCAAAATGGGGTGGAGCATGCAACAATGTAGCAATCATATGAATGGACCATGGTCAAATCATGCAAGAATATGGATTAGAAGGTGTAGGGAACTCCCTTAGAATGATAGTCAAAAGAAGTGAATTGTTTTTCCACCAAAGTTCCTCCTTCTAGAAGTTCACGATCCAACAAGAGATTACCTATCAAATGAAAAAGCATATAAATAATGGAAAAAGAAACAACAAAAAGTAAGATAACATTGGGTTTCCTCCCAAGAAGCGCCACGTTTAACGTCCTTGGCTCGACGCAACTTACAACCAATCATCCATTGACACTTGGATGAGAACAAGTCCTTTTGCCCTATCCACTCGCTCTTCAAGATACGCCCTCAAGTGTCAGGCGTTCACTGTTGGAAAAAATAGCTGGAAATGGCATAAAATGGCATTTTAAGTGGCTATTTTGTGGTACAATTATCAGTGGGGTCCACTCCCGATTTGGGTTGGGTCAAAGTGGATTCGGGTTCTTCGTAGTGAGACGAAGAGATTGATATATTGTACGCTCAAAACGGATAATGGGTGAATGAGATATTGATTCTCAAAGTAGACCCATTTGAGTTGGAAAATGAAGGGAAAAAGTGAGCTTTTGTCCCACATTGGTTTGGGAAGAGGATTTGCCCCACTATTTATACATGAGCTCTTGTTAAGCTTATTGAATTGTATAGCCTAGAAGCTCTCTCTCTCGAGCGCAGGGGGGTGCAAATCAAATCTAAAAACTTTGGTGTTTATTTTTTGACAAAGCCACGGAAAATCGTGTTGTTACTGTTAGTTTCGGCCAAGTGGCCAAAACTATTGAAATTCCTTAGTTTCAGCCAAGTGGCCGAAACTATTGAAAACTGCAGTTTCAATGTTAGTTTCGGCCACCTTGCAATTTGCAAAGTGCAAATTGCAACTGGCCGAAACTTGGAGATTTCAAGTTTCGGCCAAATGGCCGAAACAGTGCAGTATACACGAACCGAAAACTCTTTTTGTGACTGTTGGAATTTAATTCAGCTGTTATGAAATTAATTTTTGAATTAATTTCAATTTCATTTTTTGAATTAAAACCTAAGTAATGGTGGATGTTACAAGAGTTGAAGGGATGCCCCTAAATGCCATAATAAAGGCTATTCACTCCTCACTCCCTATATAAGAAGGGGTAGAGTGCAGCAGAATTTTTACTAAGAAAATAGTGACAAGAACACACAAGAAAAATATCTTTTTCAAGCCTCAAAATACTTCTGCTTCTACTCCATTCTTGAAGCTGCGTTTTGCCCGTGCTCTAGTTCGCCGGGTTCGTTCGTTTGGGTGCTCAAACGTCGAACCGTTGTACGTTTTATCCTGGGAAACCTAGGCCACAACGCTCCTAGCACTTTTGGGAGGTGGCAAATAAGGTTTTAAGGAAAGAAAGGCACTCGCCTAACTCGTACATTTCTCTCTTCCTTCTTCTTCTTTCTTGTTTTGGATTATGCTCTAAGCAAAAATCCGTTCTTTCTTGTTGTTTTGGAATTATAATCTAAGGATTATATTTTCTTTTTGGTTGATATATATTGGTATATCTTTTTCGTAGATATACATGTATATATAACCGTTGGGTCCGTTTTATATATATTTGTGTGTATATATATATTTCGGATATATATCCAATAATATTTTATATATATTTCGTGTGTATATATATAAATATTATTTTACGGATATTAAATCGATTGTGGTTCATTATCACCAACAATCTTAAAACCTTATTTCTTTTTGATAATGAACAAATCGTTGGATTCCAAGAGTATTGGATCCGTGAATGTTGCCGGAGGTGCACATTCAAATAGTCGGAACGGCAACGATGTTGCACATTCCGTGATGCCAGTTGATGGCACCAACGTTGGAAATAATATTTCCATGGGAGTTGCAAAGACACACGATGGTGCTCCGGAGAACTTTGGTTCACGATCCGGTAGACTAGTGGCTAATGGCACACAATTGTACCTATTGTGTTGCTTAACGGATCGGCTAAAAGCCACGAAGGATCCTATGATGGTGTAATGACTACATGGTCTGAGGACTATGGTAGTGTTACCAATGACTTCAACCGTAATCCAAGGAAACTCAAGCGGAAGCTTATCTTTCAAGAAGATTACGAGAAGAAGGAAAAATGCCACTATGAAGCGAACCGTCATCCTGGTGAAAAGGTTGAGGAGAACTTCGCTATGTTTAAGACATGTGGATGGTTGGACGAGTGAGGTCACAACCGAGGTACCCCCGCTGTGCGCTATGAACCACCCTTTGTGGAGTGGACGGTTGAGAATGGAAAAAGGCACACGGGTTGAAGGATTACTACGAAATAGGAATAATGGAAATTAATTTCCAATGTAATTTTCCTATTTATTTATTTGTTAAATAAATGTTGTAGTATCCTTGTGATACATTTTATTGTTGAATAAAATGAATTGTTCCATTTGTGTGTTTTGAACTTTGTATATTTTAAAATATTCTTGTGTGATATTTTTAATATATATAAGATTCAATAAGGGTGCGTAGTGCATCACGGAGCATTATGTGGAAAATGCTAAAATGGCTTAACGGCCGGAACGAAATGTAACAAGCGTGTTACATGTTGAGATCCCGTAACGAACTTGGGTTCAGGTTCATGTAGAACGATACGGATTTCAAGAATCAATTTGTCAAAAATTGGGATAACTATATAATCGTGAGCGTCACAGCTCAAGTGTTGAATATTTTTAATAATATTCTAAGAACGATTATATGAGTTTGATTCAACTAGTTGGAAAATTTGGTTGACTTGTTCTCGTTAATTGTGTTATAATTAACTTGATCAAAAATTCTAAATTATACTAGTATATTTAATTTGAGACAAATTATGTTTTGGTGAATAGCGCTTTTGTAGCACTAATGGAAAGTGCAATTTAATTTGGCACTTGGAAGTGCAAATTAAAACACTGTAACATTAGGCACTTTCGGCCACTTGGTGGCTGCACCTTTAGGTGTTGGAAACTTAAGCATTTGGTGCTTTAGTAATAGCAATAAATGTGCTAGATTATGATTGGTCATAATGCTAATCTACTTAGCTTAAACCTTTCGTATAGTATGTGGCTAATTAAATTTAGCGTTGTAAAAGTGCTTTGTGATTAACACGAAAGGAAGTTTGGTTAATTGTGTAATTAACTAATAATCCTAGTGCCAGGTAGCACTGTAATTATAAATTAAGCAACGAAAGGTTGTTGTGAGTTTATAATTTAAAGCAATAGAGATTGCTTTGGAATCGATGCGTTAGTTTAGAAGCAATGATTCGTGCTTAGTATAGCATGTTTCGTGCTTCACTACTAAGCACTGATTCGTGCCTCAATTTCGGAAGCACTGATTCGGGTTTGTGGCATTTCGGTCAAAACCGAATGGATTCGTGAGGGCTAATCTGTTAGCACCTACGAGATGTGTTAGCGTGTAACACATGTTTATTCTTTAAAGAATAAAAAGAGAAAACCCAAATTAATCGTGGATTAATGCGGTTATGAACAATCGATGTAGTGAATATGAAACACTTGTTGGTGATTTCTGCGAAAGCGTTAGTATCGCACTCGAGTGTATGGTACGGTATTCACCTCAGTCGAACGTTGTTGGCGAACATAAATATCAAGACGTTGATATGTTCGGGTCTACCTCAAAGTATGTGAGGTGAGACAATACTTTGGACAAGTGAGTACCTTTTAAATAAGGTTACCCGCATGAAATTCTTACGAATTGTGGGTACGTAGGAAGTTTCCTACTAATGCCTGAAATGTGGGGGTGTCTTGCCAAAGTTGCGTATTGGTTCTTAGTACACGAGTCCAAGAGTTTGGATGTACATAAGAACACGAAAGATTGATTCAAGAAATTCATCGTTCTTGGAAGATGTATTTTTGTGAAGGATAAATAAAGGACCTAGCACGTTGAAAGGAACTTTCGGCGTAGCTATGATTGAAGGGTATGAAAGAGAACCCGAGCTCAAAGCTAGACGTAGCAAGAGAGCTAGGATTGGAAAATCCTTGGTCTAGATTTTCTGACGTACATGCTAGAATGTGACGCACATATCTAACTTGTTTACTAGAAAATAAATTGGACTTTCTGACAAGTTTGTTAGAAAACGAGCCTCGAACGTATGTAGAAGTGTTGACTTCTACAGATGGACCAACCCGAGAGAGGCTACCGAGAGTGAAGTAGATTCTATCTTAAAGAATCATACTTGGAACTGGTTGTTCTTCCTCCAGGTTGTAAAACCTCGGGATCCAAAGTGGATCACTAGTCGGAAGATAAAACCGGTTGATTATATTGAAGTGAAATGGCCAGGCCTGTAGTTGTAGATTACATGCAACGCGAGTGCCACGGTTACTTCGATATAAATATTCTCTTGTGATGAGAATAAAATCCATTAGTATGATACTTGCCAAAGAGCTGTTTAGCGAGACTTGGAAGTTTATCGAAATGGATGTATCGCTTTCTTAATAGACATGGAACAACCCGAGGGTTTTGTGGTTCCACGCTAGGGAAAGAAAATGTGTAATTGGTGAGATCATTGTATGGTTTGAAACAATTGCCTTAGTATTTGGCATGTAGGTTTTGATCATACAATGATGTGTCACGAGTTTAGTATAAACAAATGTGATAAATGTCTACGTAATGCGTATGATAGACGGTGAAATCACTGTTTGTTTATATACGATAAACTCAACGTGGGTAGTAACGATCAAATGATCAATTCTACCAGGAACATGTTAAACTCGAGATTTGACATGAGAGGTGTGAGTTTGGCAGATTTAATCTTCGAGATTAAAATTGTGAGAAGACCGTATGGTCTCGTGTTAAGCCAATCTCGTTAAGTTTGATTAAATCCTTGTAAAGGATGATAATCAAGTGGCTTGGACACCGTTAGATACTAACGTACAACTAGCCAATAATCACGAGTATTGTACTTCTCATGGAGAATACATTCAGATTATTGGTAGTTTAATTGTATCAAATGGGTTGTACTAGGCCGGATATTGCCTTTGCAGTTAACGAACTCGGTAGACATACGAGTAGCCCTAGTGTAGCGCACTAGAAGGCAATAGCAGTTATGAGATACTTAAGGTATGCTCGTGACTTTGGATTACACAACGTGGGATATCTAGTCATACTTGAAAAGTATAATACGGATATCAAAGGACGCTAAGTCCATTAAAGGCTACGTCTTTACGTAGGCCGGTGCAGTCGGTTCAACGGAAATTCTCGAAATGAATTTGTGATAGCTAAGATCCGACGGGATCAAAGCTGAGAGCCTTACACTCGTGTCGCGAGCGAGTAGGCCGAATGGCTATGCCATTATTTCGAGAATGTTCCTAGTGGTGAACTCGTACCTCCAATTTGTGTGCATTGCGATAGTCAAGCCAAAAATTGGTTAAGTACAGAGTTAAATGTGGAATGGTAAGTCTAGACTTATAAGTCGTAGATATAATACCATTAAACAATTTCTCACAACGGGAGTTATCTCTATTGACTACGTGATGTCAAAAGATAACGTAGCGGCCGCTAACTCGCTAACCCGAGGGTAAGCAAATGGTTGTGGAGAAATTGGAACGAGGAATGGGTCTAAAGCCCTTAGACTAAAAGTTCTATAGTGGACACCCAACCTAGCTGGTACCAAGGTTCAATGGGACAACTAAATTATGGAACGGAGCGTGTCACTGTGGGGGTCTCGGACTCCCTACCACTCCTCGTTAGAACAGTGACTCCCGCGCAAGGTTAGCATGTTGATGCTTTAATGATTCGAATGTCGGTTGACATGTGTGAGTATGCGGGATACTCGGAAAAGTATCACCTATGTGAGAGAGAAGTGAGGGTCGCTTCAAAGGAGAATTGATGGGCACAATTCTTCACAAACTCTTGCAGAACCAGGACGGTGACCCACGACCAAAATGGGCACACTAATGAGAACAGAGCATGGTTGGGAGGTTCCTGTGTGAGATATGTCATCGCCTACACAAACGGCAGTCGGTTCAAAGACATCGCGTTCTACCGTACAGCCAGTAGAGTAAACATGTCTTCACAAGGGAAGGTTCAAAGGGTATAGTGATCCCTACCTATCCTATGCAGGGATCGACCGTTAAACACAGTTGTTTCCGATTTCAAAATACCTCGAAAATCAATTTTTCATTCATGTGGGGGATTGTTGGAAAAAATAGCTGGAAATGGCATAAAATGGCATTTTAAGTGGCTATTTTGTGGTACAATTATCAGTGGGGTCCACTCCCGATTTGGGTCGGGTCAAAGTGGATTCGGGTTCTTCGTAGTGAGACGAAGAGATTGATATATTGTACGCTCAAAACGGATAATGGGTGAATGAGATATTGATTCTCAAAGTAGACCCATTTGAGTTGGAAAATGAAGGGAAAAAGTGAGCTTTTGTCCCACATTGGTTTGGGAAGAGGATTTGCCCCACTATTTATACATGAGCTCTTGTTAAGCTTATTGAATTGTATAGCATAGAAGCTCTCTCTCTCGAGCGCGGGGGGGTGCAAATCAAATCCCAAAACTTCGGTGTTTATTTTTTGACAAAGCCACGGAAAATCGTGTTGTTACTGTTAGTTTCGGCCAAAGTGGCCGAAACTATTGAAATTCCTTAGTTTCGGCCAAGTGGCCGAAACTATTGAAAACTGCAGTTTCAATGTTAGTTTCGGCCAAGTGGCCGAAACTATTGAAACTGCTAGTTTCAATGTTAGTTTCGGCCACCTTGCAATTTGCACTTTGCAAATTGCAACTGGCCGAAACTTGGAGATTTCAAGTTTCGGCCAAATGGCCGAAACAGTGCAGTATACACGAACCGAAAACTCTTTTTGTGACTGTTGGGATTTAATTAAGCTGTTATGGAATTAATTTTTGAATTAATTTCAATTTCATTTTTTGAATTAAAACCTAAGTAATGGTGGATGTTACAAGAGTTGAAGGGATGCCCCTAAATGCCATAATAAAGGCTATTCACTCCTCACTCCCTATATAAGAAGGGGTAGAGTGCAGCAGAATTTTTACTAAGAAAATAGTGACAAGAACACACAAGAAAAATATCTTTTTCAAGCCTCAAAATACTTCTGCTTCTACTCCATTCTTGAAGCTGCGTTTTGCCCGTGCTCTAGTTCGCCGGGTTCGTTCGTTTGGGTGCTCAAACGTCGAACCGTTGTACGTTTTATCCTGGGAAACCTAGGCCACAACGCTCCTAGCACTTTTGGGAGGTGGCAAATAAGGTTTTAAGGAAAGAAAGGCACTCGCCTAACTCGTACATTTCTCTCTTCCTTCTTCTTCTTTCTTGTTTTGGATTATGCTCTAAGCAAAAATCCGTTCTTTCTTGTTGTTTTGGAATTATAATCTAAGGATTATATTTTCTTTTTGGTTGATATATATTGGTATATCTTTTTCGTAGATATACATGTATATATAACCGTTGGGTCCGTTTTATATATATATATTTGTGTGTATATATATATTTCGGATATATATCCAATAATATTTTATATATATTTCATGTGTATATATATAAATATTATTTTACGGATATTAAATCGATTGTGGTTCATTATCACCAACATTCACAAACTCTCTAAAGCTCAATACTAGCATATTCTCTTCAAAGGTTTGACATTGATCTACTTCAAAGAATATGCTCTCATACTCCCTTTTCTTATTCTCTTCCTCTTTTTCCCTTTCTTCTTTCATTTCCACTTCAAAAATTTTCATCTCTTATCTTTTCTTCACCTCCCTCTTCTTCACTCTCATTATCCTCTTTAATGATTTGGCAATGAATTTTCTCAAATAACACATACTTATTTTCAACATTTTATTCTTTTTCCCCAATATCTTCTTCAAGTTTTTCTTCCTCTATGACATCTCCTTTCACTTCATTTTCATCATCCACAACCTCACCAATATTCTTAACACAAACACCAACAACATCAACATCACAAAAATCACCCCAAGTTGAGCACAAGCATCATCACATTCAAGCATGCAATCACCAACATTCGTCTTATGACACGTGTTTTCTCCTTCGTTTTCACATTTGGCGACTTGAGCCATTTGATCTTCAAAGTGCCAAATTGATGCTTGAGTCTCTTTCCTTAGGGAGGAGACCTCTTGCCTTAATACGAATGCTTCTTGCTTTAGCTCTTGTTTCCATTCTTGTTGGAAGTGAGTCATATCTTGTTTTAATTCTTCCAACATTGCCAAGATCTTATTCCTCATGTCTTCCTTTCTTTCCCGCTTATATGGTTGCATCGTGTACTCCTCATCCTCATAGTGGTTGGAGTAGTATCGGTTGTCTTGATGATCTTGAGAATATGGATGATATTGAGGATTTTGAGCGTATGAAAGGTAGTGTTCATCTTGAGTGTATGTGAAATATTTTTCATTTTGAGGGGTTTGTGAGTGTTGGATGTTTTTGGAGTAAGAGTTATGAGGGTAGGCTGTTTGTGAATAGAGATTTTGTGATGGAGCATTATGATATCCATCTTCTATAGGTGGAGCTTGACTTGGATAAGGGCCATATGAGTGAGCATCATTGTATCTTTCTTAGGGTATGTAGTCCTCGTATCCTTCATATTGGTCTTGATTGTGGTCTTGAGGCTCTTCGTAATGGCATTTGTTTCTCCTTGGATGGTAATAATCATCATAAGCCATCTCTTGATCATCATATTGAGCCCAAAGTGGTGGTGGATTTCTTGGTCTATTTTCCTCTTGTGAAGTTCTATATATTCTTGGGGAAGGTGAGCAATAGTCCTCAAAGTCTCCATAGTTGTAACCATTGAAAGACTGAGCATCATAGCATCTCCTTTGTGGATTATAACTTCCTTGATCCTCTTGTTGGAATCTTGACATAGAAAACATCATCATGGATCAACCTACAATCACAAAGACAAGAGAAAGATTGTGCAACTAAAAGTAGTTGCTTGAGAGAGTAGTTTCATTTCAAGAGACAAAAGTTCACAAGTAAACAAAGTAAATTGCAAAACGAAAAGTAAATGGGGGTCAGAATCTCTAACTTTAATGCAATCTCATTTTAACCCAAATGGACTCACTACTCAAAACTAATGCCATTCTCTGGCAACGGCGCCATTTGAAAGTTGGTTTTAGCGGTGATGTTTTAGTGAGTGTCGTCCTCTAGGAATGGGCATTAGGGAATTAATTAGAGAGGGGTTAAACACAAGATCATTAAGTGTTTGAAAGCTAACCAAAAGGAAATATTTATTTGCATAGAGAACAAGTTTAAGATAAAGCAATGAATCGAGTAAAAGGCAATATTGAAAGAAATGATTTAGATAAAATCACTTTGCATAAATGCGAATAATGTTCTAAGTTTCTAAGCCATGCAAAGATCAAGAATAAAAGTGAAGGCGTTTAGCAAGTGCCAACGCCATTCTCATGGTCATTGGGCTATCACCTAAGTTCTAATTCCATTCTCAAGGCAAATAGACTAGATGAGGCAATTAATCAAATACATTGTGTGCTCTATCCCTTCCAAATCCCCTTTATCAAGAGTGAGTTAGAATTGTGATAGTTTTGGCTATGGTGAATCCCCATTCTCATAGGTGAAACACCAAATCCAAAATCCCCTTACAAAGTTGGGGCCTAACCAAGCAAGAGTCAAAACATTTTACCAAATTCACAATCAAATTCATTTTAAAGATATTGCAAACCCTAGGTTGTCCAATTTAATTCATGTTGACATTCATACAAAGCAATTCAATCTAAATCCCTAACTAGTTTAACTACTCATAATGAAATTGATAAACTAAAAGCAATTAAAATAATGCACAATGAATTTGACTTCAAAAGTAATTTGTAAAGTACAAAAATAAGAAATAAATAGAAATCCTTACTTTATTGAATTTGTAGAATGTAAATTTGAAATTGAAAGTGAAAGTTGCAATTACATACGGTAATCTCCCTCTAAATCTTCTCCAAAAGATGATGCAATACAATGGATTTTTTTTGTTCTAAAGGGTTTAGATGGAGAGAAGATGTAGAGGGAGATTGGAAATTGAAAGATAGTCTGAAAATAATGCATAAAGACTATTTATACTTTTGGAATCACGCCCTTTTAACTGCTTCAAAAATGTCTTGTCACGATGGAGGTCATGGTGTGGCTTTGATCGTGACTAGGCCTAAGCCTCGCAGGTCTCTGCTGGTCACGGTGGCGGTCACGGTGTGACGTTGACCGTGACCACTCACTCTGCACAGTATCTCTGGTTTCTAGACCATTTTTCACGTTGTAAACTTCTGAACTGGCCTTTGTAGTTTTCATGAAAGTTGTAGTTCTTCGAGTTTCCGTTCTAATGCTACTTGAATCACGTTATTTGGACAGTCCTAGCTCGAGATATGCTCAAATTACCGAGACTTCGCCCGGCAGAAAAAAGTACAAAGCAGAATGGTGTCATGCTGGCAATCACGGCGTGACCACTAGCGTGACCCATGTTTTTCACTTCAAAATGCATATTTATTCATCTCCTTGTTCCTTTGGGTCCTCGGGTCATGTCATGATACTTCCACTCATTTTATTTCATTTTCTTGACCTTTATTGACTCCCGGAACTTACCTTTCTGTCAAGATGACTTCAAAGCACAACCAATTGAGCTCCAATTTACATGAAGTTACAATCAATGCCTCCAAATAACCTAAATGACACAAAGGAATCAAATATGCACATACTTATCTTCCAATTAACATGAAATCATATGAGTTTGATATCAATTATACACATAAAAGTACTAAGAATTAGCACTTATCATTTTTGTTTACGGTTATGGAGGAATAAGAAAAACTTTTGTATGGCGGACCTTGGTTGCAACTTTACGTTCTGAGCGTAACATTGTTCTCAATGTTTCTTCAAGTGGTATTGCTTCTCTTCTTATGCCAGGTGGTAGGACCGCACATTCTCGACTTGCAATACCCATAGACGTAAATGAAGATTCATCCTGTAACACTTCCCGAGGTAGTGATCTTGCTGAGCTACTTATAATGTCACAACTTATAATTTTGATGAAGCGCTAATGAGTCATATAAGCATTTCTTTGAGACATTGGATCGAACTATGATGGATATGTTACGATTTGTGAAGCCTTTGAGTTCAAGTATGACATTTGGGGAAAAACATTGGTTCTTGGTGGCGATTTTTGACAAATACTACATGTGATTCCCAAGGGAAGAAGACAAGACATTATTGGGACAAGTATAAACTCTTCATATCTTTGGAACAGTTGTAAAGTGTTAAGATTGACTAAAAATTTAAGATTACAAAGAGTGGGAAATGTTGATACCTTTGAAGAAATAGATGTTTTTTCAAAATGGATTGTTGCTGTAGATGATGGTGAGACAGGTGCAACTAATGATGGTTTTGCAAATATAGAAATTCTGAAAGATAATTTATTATAGCCGAAGATGATCCAATTGCAACAATAGTTAATAGTATATTCCATATGTTTTCTTATGGTACTTGTGATTTGGAATATTTAAATGGCTGTGCTATTTTAGCACCAACATTGGATGTACTTGATGAGATCAATGAGTATATGAGTAGCTTGAATTCAACTGAGGGTAGGACGTATTTCAACTCTGATTTTGTTTTTCAATCGGATTTTGGTTCATACATTTGTCCAATTGCACACCCAAAGTTTTTGAATGGGTTAAAATGTTCAGTGGTTCCAAATCATTATCTTGCTTTAAAACTAGGGTCTCCAATCATGCTTTTACGAAACATTGATCATTCACTAGGTTTGTGTAATGGCACGAGATTAGTTATTAGTAATTTAGAGAATCATATTATTGACGCAAAAATTATATCAGGAAATAATTTGGGTACTCGAGTTTTGATCCCGAGATTGACATTGACTCCATCAGATCCTCAGTTACCATTTAAGTTCCAAATGAGACAATTTCATCTAATGTTATCTTATGCAATGACAATAAATAAGAGTCAAGGTTAAAGTCAATCTTGGATTACTTTTCAAGAAACCTGTTTTTTTACATGGACAACTATATGTGGCTCTTTCTAAAGTTATCAACCCTAAGGGTCTTAAATTGTTATTTTAGGCCAAAATGGAAAGTACTTTCTTCAACGACAAATGCTATGTACAATGATGTTTTTAAGAATTTGCAAAGTTTAGTGTTAATGTTTAGGCTTTTTGTAAAATTAATATTAACTATATTTAGTTTTGTAATATATGAATTGCATCTATGTTTATGTTAACTTGTGTATATTTTTGAATAACGTTCAAACATACTTTCTCAACCTAATGAATCACAAAGAGTCAACAACGCCTCCAACAAGGCTCGATCTCATGACCTCCCACATAGGAAATGTCACTACATGCCATCTAAACACAAGGTGCTTAGCTAGCAATTTAATATTTAATTATAAAATAGTTTAATATTCATCCAGTGCATCGCACGGGTGGAATACTAGTAGGGTGCAAAAGTCCCCAATCAAATACCACCTTAATAACAAGTGGCTTATGGTCCATTGGTATTGGATTGCTCCCCTATGTGGGAGGTCTAGGTTTCAAGTCTCGTTGTAGGTGTAGTTTGTATGGGTATCCCCCTTCCTTTAAAATAAAAAAATACCACCTTAAT
Organism: Ipomoea nil; assembly: GCF_001879475.1. Classification (NCBI taxonomy): domain Eukaryota; kingdom Viridiplantae; phylum Streptophyta; class Magnoliopsida; order Solanales; family Convolvulaceae; genus Ipomoea; species Ipomoea nil. Next base: position 1,683,945 of record NW_017619471.1, read on the forward strand.
AAGTTTGTTGACACCATTCTCTCGAATTAATTTCACTTTTGATCCCATGTCTTTTAATGTCTTATCACTTTTGGTGCACAACTTTAATTTTTTTTCAATTTTGGTGTCTAACTTTGTTGTTGTTATTATTATTATTATTATTATTATTATTATTATTATTATTATTATTATTATTATTATTATTATTATTATTGTTATTGTTATTGTTATTGTTATTGTTATTGTTATTCTTATTGTTATTATTATTATTATTATTATTATTATTATTATTATTATTATTATTATTATTATTATCAATTTTCCTCCTTCCGGCCAAATTGACAGCGAAATGTTACCGGATTTTATATTTTAGGGGCAAAATCATCCTTGCAAGAAAATATCTTCAATATCTAAACAAAAGAAAAATCATATTAAGAGAAAAAGAAAGGTTTATCAATCGTCTACGCTATAAATCCGATAGATCTTTGTCTAGTTTCTGCCCGCCTTCCCCATTATTTTCATCGATCAAACACCCATAGATATGATTTTACAATGATTTTGTTTAGATATTGAAAATGTTTCATTGGAATGACTATTTACTCCTAAAAATATAAAATTCGACAACATTTCACCGTCAATTTTTGCCGAAAAGATAAAAACTAATAAGAATAATAAAGTTAGCACCAAAATTGAAAACTTTTAAAATTGTACACCAAAAGTGATAGAATCTCAAAAATCGTGGATCAAAAGTGAAATTAATTCTCTTTCTCTCTCTAGACTTGTTCTTAACCAGGACCGTCAATTCTTCAAAAGCAATGGTTGATTATGGCTAACAATTGTTAGACTGATGAGTGACATTTCCAACCAATTCGTTGTTGAGAAAAAAAAAAAAAAAAAAAAAAAAAAAAGGAAAAGTTTAAGTATTTAACCATCGTTGTTGTTTTTTTTTTTTGTTTTTATCATCCTTTATTCTTCTCTTCCCCTCCTATTTTTCCTTCTTTCATTTTCTGTCTTCGTTTTTCTTTTTTTTTTTTTTTTTTTTTTTCTTTTTTTTTTTTTTGGGTAATAAGAAAAATAATTTCGATTTGTCATTGATGAAAAAGAAAAGAAATGTAAAAATTATTAATTATCCACTTCATCTTCCACAAGGGATTTTATTCCCTCGCTATTAGATTGGATTACAGAAATTTAGCATGTCTAGGGAATCTTTTGCTCGAAAACTCCAAACTTCAATGTTTTGTTGGAAAATGTCACTTTTTCTCTTAAGTTGTATACTTGTAGTACTTTTTCTCCCAGAATTATTCATCCAAGCACATTAGCCACCTCAATTATTCTAAAAGTGACGGTTCCTCCCACCACCCCCCTCCCCCCCTCTGATATATTAAATTGACATGTCTACCCTTAAAATAAACATTTTTTTCTCCAACAAATTATTGCTTATACGTAGGGATGACCATGCTTCGGTTCGAACTGAACCGGACACTATATCAATCGAATTGAAAGTTTTCGGTTATGATTCAATCAGAACCCAATATTTGGATTTCAGTTTATTAAAGTTATGAATCGAAAAAACATGATCCTGAACCGTAAATCGGTGGTTCCGGATCCAGTTCACGATTTTGAACCGTCTTAATTTTAAACTTTTATTTTTTATTTTAAAATTGTCTAAATTCAACAATAAATGTATTTTATTTTTTTCAGTTCGGAACATGAACCGACCGTTCCAGTTCGCGATTTTAATAAACTCTAAATATCGTGTTTCACTTCTAAATTGTAATTGGAATATTTCGATTTGATTGCTATAATGTCTGTTCAGTTTGAACCAAATCGTGGTCATAATTTGTTGGAGAAAAAAAAAATAAATGAAATATTTATTTAGGGTAAATGTGTCCATTTAAACATTTCAGGAGGGAAAATAATCACTTGAATAATTCAGGGAAAAAAATGTTATAAATATATAATTCAGTGAAAAAAAGTGTTATTTTCTCTTTAAAATTTTCAATCTAATATCAAAATTTGGTGTTTTGTGGCAATTACATCCGATTATAATATCTAACCTTAAAAATCCAGTACTAGTTATTATTCAAATAAGAATTGGTGGCTATAATGATTGAAACCCTTCTAGATTTGAAGAAGGCAAAATGTTCATCGCTTTCTTTTGGATCTAGAAAAGGTAACTATTATATCATTATTTTTTCTAAATTTGAAGAAGGCAATGGTCATTACTTTCATTTAGATTTGCGGCATCACATTTTTAAGATTTGGAGAAAGCAATGGTCATTGCCGCTTCTGGATTTGAAAGTAGTGATGATTGTCACATCTTTTATATCTAAAGAAGGCGATGGTTGTTGCTTTATGATGCGGAATTGAGAGATTCAAACACAAAATTGATGGTTAATTACATATCATAAGGATTTCTATCTACAAAATGGGGGTTTTTTATTACATATTTTTAATGTTCACAATGAAAAATTGAAGATGGGCTTAAAAATGTATCAACTACATAGACAAGAAAAACATGAATGAAATACACAGCTTTAACGGAACATGTGATTGGTAAAGGCAATTGGATCAAAACAGTTTGAATCAGAGTAAGTGGTTTCTCCGATAAGGTTGAAATATGTAGGCTCCTCCTGCTGCTGAGAAGTCTGAACCCCATTTTCCACTGCAACTCTGCTATTCATTATCTGTGTTTTCACCATTGCAAGCTCCGCTTGAAGAGATACCACCTGCACAACAAACAAACCAACATTTATGGCCCTTTAGAATCCATCCATGGATCTTTTCTTTCTCATTGATGCTCATTTCGTCACATTTTAACGTCTTATTTTTTTAATTTATCTCAAAATAGTGTCATCTTTTTCAAAATTGAACATAACTATATCATTTTATTACAATTAGTCATGTCCACGATTCCGTTTCAGTTCTGAACCTACGGTTCCCGGTTTCGAAATCGGCCGAACTAGAATCCGAACCTTCCACTTCCGGTTTCGGAACCGGGGGTTCCGGTTCGAAATGAATTTTTTTTTAAATAAAAAAACTTCTATTTTGTATTTTTAAAATCGTCCAAATTGAACAATTAATTTTTCCAAAATGAAATTTTTTTAAAAAATAATTGTATGAAATATTTAAACTTCAAAGTTGTACTAAAAAATAAAAATAATTGTTATGCTTAAACTTTAAATTGTTATTTAACATTTAATCTTTAATTAAATAATAGTTAAACTTTAACTAAATAATTTTTATTTAAAAATTAATTAAATAATAGTATAAAAAAATTATCGTTTTTCCATTTGGAACGGGAACCAGAACGGACTTTACGGTTTCGGTTCCAGTCTAGTTCCAACCGTATATAGTTTGGTTCGAACTGTCTGATTCGAACCGAACCGTGATCATGCTTATTCTACATTTCTAAATTTACCGTTTTGACTTTTTAAAATTTCTAGACAATTAATAAGGTAAGTACAATTGTACTTTGTACAAATGACACTTACTTTTGAAGGGCAAAATGAGAAAGTTTGTACTCCATAACATTTATTTTGTTGCATTAAAAATCGTGCAAAAAGCAAATACTTATTTTAGTCATTCGACTATAGTAATTTTGTTGATTTAGTCCTAAATGACTTTTTGTGCTTAATTGAGTCTGGACTTCGATGATTTTATCTAATTGAATCCTTTGTTAGGATATATAACTTGGTAATTTTCTCTCGATTAATACCCAATTTAGTTCTTGACTATAATGCATTTACCCAATTTAGTCATCAACTAGAGTGATTTTAACCAATTTAATTATCTACTATACTGGTGTTTCTTGATTTAATCCTTGATTTTAACCACCAACAACAGATGTAGAGGGCTCAATTAGGTAAAACTATCGAACTCCAAAACTCAATTAAGCACAAAAAGTCATTTAAGACTAAATCGAGAAAATTACTATAGTCAAAGGACTAAATTGGGAATTACCACGCTCATATGGTAAAACGAGAAATAAATTGAACCTGTTGCTTCAGTGCGAGAATTGTTGACACGCAACCGTAAACAGGGTTGGAGAGCCTTGCCTGAGCCTCGTAGCATAAGGTAATGGCGGCGCAATGGCGGCGATTAGCAGGGGTGCATAGGAGAATCTTGGTGGCGTTGCTTGTGCCGAACACCTTGTGGACAGCGGCGAAGCGAGTAACCCCCTGATCGGAGTCGAAGTAGGGAGCGAAGATGCAGCTAGGGATACATTTCTTCCTTAGGAATTTGCATGCACCACAAGGGGCTTGAATGGCAACAGCTCCAGCAGTCTCCGAATAGGTATCCATGTTAAGTACACTAGAATTGATTGATGGGAATTGTATAGTATAATGAGTATGGAAATTAATAGAGAAATATTGCATAAGTTAAAGTGTTTATATAAACAAAGAAATATAAACTTCAAGTATAAATAAGATAAAAAATGTATTTAAAAAAAAAAAAAAGGGAGAAGGGCATGTAACTTCCGTGAAGGGATTGGCAAAGTGAGAGACGTATAAGGTTGTTGAAGAAGAAGAGAAAATGTATAGTAATATGTACATATTGCATTATATCAACCCAAACTTTACCAAATGTATATCTTTAACGTACTAAAACGTAATTATGATGATATTTAGATAGGAATATTGAATAGTTTTTTCTTTATTTTGTAAAGTTCACATGAATGATCCTCTAATTACGTCATGATGTGTAAGTGCATCTGAAGCTATCCAATTGGATACACATTAGATATGTTAAAATTTTCTTTTCCTACCGTAAGTTTTTCAACTTTTATGAAGAAAAAAAAAAAGAAAAATAATTGCAATGGTATTGAAACATTTTTGAAAGGAATGCTTTAGGTCATAATATATTGGGTTTTCTTTTAGCACAACTTTCCGCCTTAAAACATGGTTTTTTGGAGGCATTATTAAGAAAGGCAAATCTCCTATAACACCATCTAACAGATCCATATCCGTGACGTGAGGAGGGTCTTTTATAAGTATATTATATTTTTTTTCGTATAAGTAGCTGTTCTTCAACTCCTAATATTACATTTTAATTTAAAATTATTATATTTTTCATCAAAAGTGTCACATTTTTCTCATAAGTAACAATCAATTAATTTATCCCTTATTAGTATTACACTTTTTTCTAATAAGTAATTCTCCAACCTCTAAATATTACATTTTAATTAAAATATTATATTTTCTCTCAAAAGTAGTACACTACTTTCCCTTATAAATATAATTAATTTATCTTTGATTAGTATTACATTTTCTATCATAAGTATAACATTTCCATATAGATCTGACCCGTCTCTGCGGAACAGTCTCACAGGAGAGTCATCCATTAAGAAAACATCTCATCCAGCTAGGGTGCTACTCCTAACAATTAATTATAGGAATAATATATATTCTCATTAAGAATATCTTACACTTAGGTGATGACTCTTATTTTATACTACTAGCATTTTGTATGCGCGATGCGCCAAAATTCATGCCAATATTAAACATTCATAAATATAAATAATTAAAAATTATAAATCAAATTATATATACACAAATAATATATGTATTTATACACACACATATATGATTTTTCATTCATAGAAATTTAATTAACATATAATCAACCTTTAAATTAATTATATAATGATTTTAATAAAATGATAATTAAAGAATAGGAAAAAGATATATATATATATATATATATATATATATATATATATATATATATATATATATATATATATATATATATATATATATATATATATATATAGGTGTATGGTAATAATGATGAGTTATCAATGTTAGAATTAAAAAGTAACGGTGTTATAACGGTGTAAGGATAGTTTTGTCTAACAAGAATGTAGTGGGGACAATTTTGTCTAATAACATTAAAGTGTACAACATTTAAAATAAAATGTATACATTTATTACCATACAAAAAGAGGGACATAAATCAAGGATATAACCTTGATTTAGACTTATTATGTTTTTAGATATTTCACCCCATTCTTAACATATTTTTATACACACTTAAAGGTTTTTATTTGAATTTTTGAACTAAAAGATGCGCTTTATGCTCAATTGTGCCCAAATGCACTCTTGAGAGAGGAAAATGCAAAAGGAAGCAAAAGTTTATCAGCAAAAATGCATGAAAAAAAAAAAAAAAAAAAAAAAAAGCACATGGCAACAAACCCAGAAAAGTTGCGCAAAGGAGCAAAGCCAAAAATCGTGGATGGAGGCAAACCCATGCACAGATGGTTAAACGCTTGTGCGCCGCCCATGCATTATGAACCAGCAAAGGCCTCCTTTCGCACGAGCACTCTATGCATGTGCCCTGCTAGTGTACTCGCACGGGCAATGGCACGAGTGGTCCGAACTGATGATTCGAAGAGTAAAAGATATCAATACCGAATGGTGGAAGGGTCTACCTTTCGAAGTGTTGCAAGACAGAATGGTAAAGTCAAAACCATTCGTAACTGAAAGGTCGCAAATTAAAGGTCAAGAATAGGAATGACCTACCTTTCGAGGAGTAAAATGACGAGTGGTAAAGTCAATCATTCGTATCCGAGAGGATCTAAAGTTTGAGACGTTAACCTAGTAAACCACTCAAAAGGGCTGCTCTAGACATTCTCTGAGCTGTACAATCCGAAACCTTAAAAAGATGAGTGAATGTGTCCAAGGCAAAGAGAGTCCTAGAAACACATCCCAATGCAGATATTTCCTTTAAATGCCCTAACATTTTGTGCATAACAAAAAGCAATGTTCAGTGCAAATTAAGTCTTTAACGACTGAAATATCTGACATGCTCACCCACCCTCCGAATTACTCGCTGGTCTCTACACGCTGGTCCTTAGCCGTTTGAAAATAGTTTTTCCCTCCAACAGAACTATTTTTCAACGTGCCTATAAATACCCTCTTCCTTTACTGAAGAAGGTGTGTGCGGGCCATTTTCATTTTATCAAGTGTTAAAAAGCTTTCAAGCGTTCGTTACTAGCGACCAGTATTCAAGTGAAAGAGAGACAAAGCGAAAAAGATCATATCCAGATTATAGAGACTTGAGCTGCTCAACTGCAAAGATCCAGATTTTCAAGTCAAGTTCTGTAGTTGGAGAAGAAGAAATATCTTTTCTTCAACCTTGTAATCTCTACTCGGTAGTAGCAGAAATGGGTGGAGTAAACTCGGATCAAGAGTTGGAAAACCTGGTTGTGGAGTTCACGAATAGCTTGGTGTTCAAACCTTGAACGTCTGGGGATTTTGGACTGGAGATAGTGCAAACCTCCTTAGGGTTTAAGGAGAAGAATGGAGTAGGCTCATTACAGTCGAACCACTATACAAATCTCTTTCACTCTCCTTATTTATTTTTTTTATTTAGGAAATATGATAGACATATATTAATCAAAATCAAGAGTCAGTACATGCGAAATAAAAGGAAAAGGGACCGAGATATAGTCTATATAATCTGACTTAGATAAGGCATCCCTAGCAAGAACGTGGGCGACCCTATTCGCAGACCGTTTAACAAAAATGAAGCTAAGGTTAACAATCTCTCTAGCTAGTACTATGATATCATTGATGAAAATATCAAAAGATGACACAAGATGATTGTGCTGGATATCGTTGATAACTTGGATGCATTCTGATTCAATCTGGACGTTATCAATTCGCAAGAGCTTGATCCATTTTAAAGCCTCTCGAACACTAAGAGATTCTGCCTCCCCAGGTTCAAAAAATCCCATCCAAGGTATTACTTGCCTAGCAGCCACAAAATCTCCTTTAGAATCTCTAATAACAAAGCCCAATCCCATTCTCTTACTGTTACAATCCAAAACAGCATCAACATTTAATTTCAACCAACCCGAAGCCAGTTTCAACCAGGAATCAGCTTGCATAGTTGGACTCTTAGGTGGTTCTTGACCATAATTCGTTGAATACCACTCCTAAAGGTAGATACACGCCTGGTCAGAAACCTTAACAGGAGTGGTGGATCTGTTGTTCCATACTTTATCATTTCACGCTTCCCAGATTCTTCAGCAAACCATAATGAGATTGCAGAGAGCTCCATCCTCAAGGTCTTAAAACAGTACTCAGTCCATTCCTGGAATGAAGTGAAATTGGTATAGTTAATATCTCCAAGATTTTCCCAACAGGATCTTGCAAAGTTACAACGCACAAATAAGTAGAAATTGGACTCATCCTCGAGATTGCATAGTTGACAAATAGTAGGAATCTGAACTTGTTTTGTTCTCAACATGCAGCAGGTGGGTAGAGCATTTGAATTTAATTTCCAAAAAAACAATTTCACCTTGGGTGGCAGTCTAAGGTTCCATATCTTGGTCTAAGATGGAACAACAACATCCTGGTAGTTCTGCTAGAGCATGTTATAACAACTACGTACTGTGAACAGTCCTTTTGCATCTCCCCTCCATATGATTCTATCTTCCACTTTCCTCTCAGCCACTAGAATTTTTAGGATTTAATTTGTTGAACATCTTCTTCAATAAACAAGTCGTTGAGGGTCTCAATTTCCCAATCAGTCTTCTGAACATTCATAAGTGAATCCATAGTGATGTCTCTAAGCTGATCAATAACTGGAGTTTGAATAAAAGGAACGGAGTTATTAGGAATCCAAGGATCACCACAAACTTTAATTAAAGACCCATCACCCACCCTCCATCTACTACCATCCTTAATAACCCTTTGAGTTTCAAAAATGCTACGCCAAATAAACGAGGGGTTTCCTCCTAAGGAAGCATCAAGGAAAGAACCTCTAGGATAATATCTAGCTTTATAGAGCCTAGAAGCCAAGGAGTTAGGGAGCTGAATCAGTCTCCAAGCTTGTTTTGCTAACATGGAGATATTGAAATCCCGGAAATTCCTAAACCCCATACCTCCCCATTTCTTGGGTACACACAGGGCCTCCTAGTTCTTCCACCTTATACCCTTTCTCCCTTCACCCTCACAACCTCACCAATATCCATTCATAACCCTTTCAATCTCTCTACAAATCTCAAGGGGTAACAGAAATACACTCATGGCATAGGTCGACAAAGCTTGGAGGACATTTTTTTATAAGAATTTCTCTACCAGCTATTAATTCTACCAACCACCCTCTCCTTGATATAGCCCAAGACCTCTCATTTGTTTCTTCCAATAATGGAGGGCAACCCAAGGTAAGAACCATTAAGGGTGCCTTTAGGAATTCTAAGGAGATCACACAAAAGATTCCTCTTATCAGCCTCTACATTTCTACTGAAATTAGTTGTAGATTTAGAGTGATTAACAAGTTGTCCCGAGGCTGCCACAAAATCATTGATGATATTTTGAATGATAGAACACTCTGAAGTGGTAGCCCTGCAGAATATGTAACAATCATATACAAAAAACAAGTTAGTAAGCTTTGGAGGGGGGGAGGGGGGCTAGCAACTTGTGGACACCATGTAACTGTCCATATCTTTTGTACTTCTAAATCATAGCATCTAGGATCTCAAGAATGAGGATGAATAGATAGGGAGATATGGGATCCCCTTGACAAATACCTCTACTAGGAATCATATAACCAATTTCCTGCCCCTCAAGAAGGATTTTATAATTGACAGTTGAAACAAACTCCCAAATTAAATTCACAAATTGGGACTCAAACCCCATTCTAAGGAGAATAGCTTTAAGGAAGCTCCAATCTACACGATCATAGACCTTACTGAGATCAAGTTTGATACCAACAAAACCCACTTTCCAATGTCTTTTCCTTTTCAAATAGTGGTTGATTTCATAGGCCAGCATAACATTATCTGTAATTAGTCTTCCAGGGACAAATGGAGATTGGGAATCAACAACCAAAAGACCAATAATGGGCTTGACTCTATTAGCAAGAATTTTGGACAAGAGTTTATATAAGACATTGCATAGGGATATAGGCCTAAGATCAGTAAGCTACTCAGGATTTGATTTCTTTGGAATAAGGGAAATATGAGTGGAATTGATCCCTAGAGGAAATTTTCCTGATTGGAGGCAATCAGAACAAAAATTGACAATTTCAGGCCTAATTATATCCCATAAAAGTTGGAAGAAGCCAGGGCTAAGTCCATCTGGACCCGGTGACTTATCAGGTTTCATATCAAAGAGAGTCCGTTTAACCTCCTCCATAGACACCCTTCTACTTAGCATAGAATTCTGACTATCTAATATCCTCGGGTTAATACAATCAAGGATGCTTTCAAAATCCCCTTCCCTACTAGAAAACAATGCATTGAAATAAACAGTGATAAGGTTGTCTAGATCAGTACCTCTAGTGACCCACTGGTCATTACTATATTTGAGGCGAGCAATGGTGTTATTTTGCTTGCGTCTGCGAACTGAATTATGAAAATAGTTAGAGTTGGTATCACCTTCCTTGAGCCAAAATTGTTTTGCCATCTGCTTCCAATAAGCATTCTGTTGGTTGAGAACTCTTAGGTACTCCCCTTGCATCGCTTTGAATAATGCAATCCCACGAACATCCCGGTGATGCTTTGTTCTTTCCATCGAATTCCTCCAATAGGATAGTCTCCTCTGAAACTCCCTGGCATAATTTCCCCCCCAATTCCATATAGACTTCCCACAACACTCAACACGATCTAGAAGGAGCTGACCTTGAGAGTTTGACCAGCATTGCATCATGACCTCCCTACAGAGAGATTCCCTAAGCCAGAGGTTCTCAAATCGGAACCAAGTTTATGCCCAATTGAAATTGATGGCTGAATTTGGAAGTGGAGGGGGAGGTGGTCAGTCCTAGGTGTTACAATAGACGATGTCATAGCTCGATTGAAAAGTTCACGCCATTCATCTGAAACAAGAATACGATCCAATTTAGCTTCAACTCAATGCGGGGAACCTTTCACTCGTTCCCAGGTGAATTGGTGACCACCAAAACTAAAGTCCTTCAATCCACTAGACTCAATAGCCTCACGGAAATCGGCAATCAATCTGGTTCGTTGGGGATTTCCACCTCATTTTTCTTCAGCATCAAGTATATCATTAAAATCACCCATAACCATCCAGAGGAGGGGGTTTAGGGTAGACAAACGCTTCAGGAGAGCCCACGATTCATGCCATCGGTGTCGTTCTAGAACCCAATAAAAGCTAGTGAACCTTCATCTTGCATCGCCTGAGTATAATTAGATTTCTGCATTGATATGATTGTCCGAATAAGATTTGATATCCACATCTGTGCCTTCTTCCATAACATAGCCAAACCACCTCTATGACCCACATTGCTAACCACAAAAAGACCCGTAAAACTAAGCTTAGTCCTAATGGGTTGAAGTTTATTAGGCCCAGCAAAACTTTCAATTAAAAACAGGACATTGGGTTTCTTATTGTGGACAAGGTCCACTAATACTTGAATTGTCGCTGGTTCCCAAGCCCACGATAATTTCAAGAGAGGAGATTCATTTTTATGGATGGGCCTGGCTCAAAGGACCCGCTATATGCAAGTTTTTTGGGCTGGAATTAGGGGTAGACAAGTTGACGATTTGTTGGGCTGTCATTGAAATTGGGCTTTGGAGTTCAGTCCTTCTCCTCTTTTGGTCTAGGATAACAAGATCATCCTTAGGTTGGTGAATGTGATTCTGGGCCACGTCAGAAGACAAAGACGCCTCCCTCTCCACATGTATTTTTGTGCACCCAGAGTGTACGCAGCTCCTACTGCCAGCCTCCGTACACTACATGATCCGTTGTTCAGACTGTGGTACTGCAATTGGTACGCCACTACCCTCTGCCCTGACAGTGTCCTTCCTTTGGCCGCTGCTTTGTCCTGATTCAATTTTACAGGGGTTCTCGAAAAATAGCCATTTGTTTGCTGTTGCTGGTGACGCTCGCTGACCCGCCGCACGCAGCCATATTCCATATCGTTTCTCGTTATCAAGTTTCACACCTTCAAAGAGCTTGTAGCAGAACTTTTTAATGTGGCCAAGGATTCCAGTAATGAAACAGAAATGTGGGAGTCTTTCATATATAAAGGAAATCCATGACCAGTCGCCATCTTTTCGCTTAATTCTCATCTACGCCATAAGGGGCTTTGTGATATCTATCGAAACTCTTATGCGTAGGAATGATTTCCAGAGGCCTTCAAAATTGTTCTTATCAGACTGGATAAACTTACCCACATGATTCCCTATTGCCATTACAACTTTCTCAGAGAAGAAACCCATCGGGAGATCATGCACTTGTACCTAGAAATCAGGCCTGTCGAGTTGCATCTCATGTGGACGGACATCAGGTTGAAGCTTCGCTAGTACCAAGAGACACTGCTCAAACGCCCAAGGGCCATCATCCTGAATGTTGTTCATATCCACCTCATGGAAAAGTTGAAATAGAAACAAGTTTGGAGCAAGCTCTGTTACCACCAAACCTTTGCCCGTAAGCCAGATCGTCGCCACAGTCTCTTTCATGATGTTGAAAATTATGATCTTGTCTGTGAGGAGTCTTCCCACGAGTGCATAGCGGAAATCTCCCTCATCTTCAGTGTTGACATCCTCAACAATGATCAAGTCAGAGTCGTTGATACAAAGACCTGCGTACTCATGAGCAATGTCCTAGGGGTGGGGGTTGATTGCAATGGGGGATTTGGTTTGGTGGGCGGAAGGGGTTGAGTGTTGACGGCTTCGTTTTGGTGAGTTTCCATTGGGGGAACAAGGATGAGACGACGGTGGAAGAAAAAACAACAGCAGAAACAAAAGAGACCTTGTTACATAAACAAAAAGGAAAAGCTAGCCATACATGGAAAGTGGACTCTTTATTTATTTACTGCTTTACTTTGTATAATTTCACCAAACCTAAGAATTTGATAAGATTAAAACAACGTGAAAAGAATTTCTAAAAGGGTTAACAAATATTTCCGTTGTGCATTCTGAACAAGGAGTTCAAAATTTAAACCTCTCGGTTGCTTTAACCTTTCGAAAAGATTTCAAAATTTTATAAAGTCTATTCACCCACCATCTAGACTTGTACCCTAACTCTCACCGGGACCAACAATCCCAATGGGGGAGGGGGGGGGGGGGGTTACCTCTTTGTTGTTTATTGCATTCCCATGAGAAGTTAGGATGGTAAGATTTTCCCAAATAATATATATTATATATTATATATTAGGGCATTAATTAAGTGGTGCAAGTTAACTAGACTTATTAAGTAGATTGGTTAGACTAAATAACTAGAAGTTGTTAGTCAACCAGACTCTGTGTCTAATATAAACCTAGATTGATGGGATACATGATATTCATTATATAGCACATTCAGTTACAGTACTCATACTGCTCAGTAGACACAAATACACCATCTAGGGTTCTGAGTTATGTGGCAAATATGGCTAACGGTCTACCGTTCAAGAGGCAACACAACAAGAACATCGACTGTGGCTGGAGATCAATATTGCTTCCTCTTCCACTTCTATGAGGTTATATTATTATTCAGTATCGTTAGATTATTTAGGTCTAACAAGGATGACACTTCATTCCTTGCTTGGTTGGTTGTGAATTCTGCTATGTGCTTGTGTTTATGACATTATCAGCGGTAAGTGAACTGACTATAGTCTATAGAATGCATGAAAGTACATAAAAAGAATATTATAAACCTACTATAAAGTAAATAGGAATATATATAATGTACATTTAAGTTAGTATTTATATTATGTACGTAAAGGTTTAAGTTTATAAATATATAAAACAAATATTATGAACATGACGGACCCAGAAAACTTTTTCAGTGGGGGTGAAACGCATTAAAACAAAATAGATAGTTTGATAAAAATAAAAATAAAACACTTAAAAGTATAGCCAAAAATATTGTTGGATGTGGACGAAAAATAAAACACATCAAAACTTTATAAAAAAAATATGAAACATAATTAATTTGATAAAATAATTCGAATAAAAAATACATTATAAACACATATCATTATTAATATAAAAGAAAGTTATATATATGTGTATGTGTGTGTGTGTGTGTGTCTAAATCTCACAATTAATTAATACAAAGTATTTAAAAGTCATAAAAAACATAACATGCACACTAAGTAATAGGAAGAAAATATGCACAAACACTAGAGATTCAAACCCTAGCCATTTGTGTAAAGACAAACCACACACCCTGCCACCTAATCTACTCATCCTTTATTAACTTTTATCTATTTTATTATACTTATCCTAAAACTTGTACTATATATACATATATACATACAAGGGTTATATATGGGATGGGGGTAGGATGAGGGGGTGCAGCTGCCCCCATGCTGGGTCCGCCCCTGATTATGAATATATTACATTGTAATGTTATTAAACATCATGCAATAATTGAAACTTATTAGGCTCCGTTTGGAAAGTAAGAAAATGACTTCTGGAAAATGAGTTATTTTCCAGAAAACATTTTCCTTTCTGGTGTTTGGCTACACAACGGAAAACTGTCTTTGTGTGTTTGGTTCATTTTCCAAAAAAATGAGTAGGAAAATGAAAAGAATTGAATACTTCAAAATTTTAATTGTTTGATACCTTTGATAAAATCCTTTTGTGAATAGCACTCTTTTGATATATATATATATATATATATATATATATATATATATATATATATATATATATATATATATATATATATATATATATATATATATATATATATATATATATATATATATAAATAAAATGTTTACGTAGTATATATTACTGTGTACGTATAGTAGTATACTAGTTTTTTACGCGCATTGCACTATTGGAATAATGTCCAATGTTTTTTTTTTTTTTAAATAAGTACTTTAAAGTATATCAATGCAAGATTATATTGGAATTGTTCATGCATAGATAATCGAATGTTAAATTTACATATTTAAATATGCAATTTTAAGTTTACAAATGCAAGATAATATAATCAAGATTGATTATAATTGTCAATAAAATAATTGTATAGGTATGGTTGAAACCAAATACGGGACATAAGGGAGAGCAAATAAAAATTATGGCATAAAATATTAAATATATACTAATATTGAAGAGCTAATTGCTGATTGTCAAACAAGGACAATGCGAGAGAGTTTCTCACTTCAATTTGTTGTGTGATTTGAATGCTCTTTTTGTCAATAAATCCCCCAAGAAGTTAATATGATTAGCTTAATTATATTTTTTTATTTATTTTTTATTATTATTATTATTATTATTATTATTATTATTATTATTATTATTATTATTATTATTATTATTATTATTATTATTATTATTATTATTATTATTATTATTATTCTTACGTCATTTTACATGTTAATCTAAACAGCTAATTTTTTCAAATATCTTTTTATCACCGTGATATAATTCGCTGGTCAAATCCGCTAACCGCTAACTGCGAGGTAAAACAAGGACATTGCGAGGTAGTTTCCCACTTCAATTTGTTGTGTGATTTGAATACTCTCTTTGTCAACAAATCCCTCAAGTAGTTAATATGATTGCCTTTATTAATTATATTTTTTAATTTTTTCATGGTATTAATAAAATATACTTGGTAAATAAATATATAGCATTATTTTGTATTATAACTTTGATATTCAATTAAAAAATAGTGCACAAAAAAGATAATAGACAATGTAGTGAATATAATTGTAAACACACAAAATAAACTTTGTATATATTCACAAAATTCGTTTACAGTGTGTGTATATAATTCAAAACGTCGGTACAAAATCTCTGTGTAGTACTCTGATTCTTCACTAACGTTATCTACTTAGTGCCTCCGGAATTCAAGTAGCGTAGCCTCCGGGATTCAATTGGCGCGTGCCTCCGGGATTCAATTGGCGTGATCTTCAACAGCAAACGTCAAGTTTCGAAGCAATCAACCCTGCAAAGTTTTAAAGCACCTACAAAATGGGTTCAAGTTGCCTTCAAAATATTCAAAATCTGCAAAATGCCTTCAAATCTTCAAGCGTTTTTCAATGCCCTCAAACCCTTCAAGTCTTTAAGTTCTTCAAATGCTCTCAACACCTCAAGTCTTCAATTGTGTTTTTGGAATGTCAAATGAAGGTCCTATTTATACTAAAAGGCCTAACGAAAATCCCTCAACAAACTCCCCTTTTTAATTAATTAATTAGTTAATTATTTATTTAGGACAATGAACCTTACCCAAAATAAAGTCTAGATTCGTTATTGTATAATCTTATTCAAATTCAAATTGAATTATAATTATTTAATTCAAATATAATAAAATTATATTATATTCAAATCATAATCATAATTATAATTGTAATTCAAATTCAAATATGAAATGGGCTTAGACCAATTAATTAATTAAGTCAATAGCCCAAAGTCAAACTTAATTGGGCTCATTAAATTAATTTAATTATTATGGTCCAATTAATTAAATTTGTCTAATAATCAATCTCAACATCGGCCCAATAACAATTTTGTCCGTCCATTTGTTGGGTCCAAATTTTCAGTGTCTACAATAATCAAATGATGAATTTGAATGTAAAGAATTTTTATATTGGAGAAATATAAAGATAATATAACTAATAAAATTATTTCTCTTAATTAATTTATTGATAATGAATAATTTTTTTAAATAAAGACATTGTAGGAACAATGTAGCGAATATAATCAATGAATTGAATGTAAAGAATTTGTATGTTGGAGAAAAATAAATTATTTCTCTTATTTAATTTATTGATAATGAATAATTTTTTTTGAATAAAGACATTGTAGACACATAATTCTAAATTAGAGAAATGTATAGGTATTATTTTTTGTTGTAGCTATTAAATTATTATTTAATTTAATAAGAGTAAAATAGAGTACTAATTATGCCAACTTTGATTGTGATGGGTTCGAACCTAAAACCTTTCATATTGAAATCAATGAGTAAGTTAATGGTGAACTAACATAAATTAACGGAAAAGATAATATTTAACGAAAAAGTTAACGGATAATCATATTCATTAAGGATAAATTTGAAAATCTTAAGAAAAAAATTAAAATATGATAAATCTGAGTCGTTCATTTGATTAAAAAATTTGACCGTCATTTTTTCTACCCATTATAGGCCTAACTCTCTTGGACTCTTATTAGTATAGTAGATAGTATATATATATATATATATATATATATATACTAGTTTTTCTACGCGCTTTGCGCAAATAGGATAATGCCCAATACTTATTTTTAAATAAGTATTTCAAAGTATATCAATGTAATACCAAGACTATGTGGTCTAATGGTACTCGGGTTGGATTTCCATTTGGAAGATTATGAGTTCGAGCCTTAGTGGAGGCGTTATTGATTCTTTGTGTTTTAGTAGGTTGAGAAAGTATATGAACAGATACTACAATGTAATAGGGCCAGTAACATTCAAAAAAAAAAATGTAATATTATATAGAAGATGTTCATGCATAGGATTGATTATATATAACTGTCACAAAAATAAATGTTTGCAACTTTGTAATAACGTTAATCTAAGTACTAAGTCTAAAAGCAATAGTCTAAATAAATATTATTTTTGGTTTAAATTTTTTTAATTCTCTTTTAGGTAGCATTGTTATTGTTTTCATCTTCAGTACATGTCTTTTTTTTTTTTTTTTTTTTTTTTTTTTTTTTTTTTTGTTATTGGTAGTGTGTCATGTGCAATTGGTTTATTGGTAGTATCATAGAGGGACTCATCATGCAATGAGATTATGGTGTATGAAGTTTTAGATTTGTTTTGTTGTGTATATGACTGAGATCTTAGTTGTGCTATGAACTCTTTATCTTACAAGCACATGTTGATATTTGGAAGTGGTAGTTTTCCCCTACATGTTTCATGTGTTGTGAGACATCTAATTCTAAATTAATTTAAATGCATATATATTATTTTTTGTTGTAGCTACTAATTTATTTTTTAATTTAAGTAATAAGAGCAATAAAGTGGAAAAAATTATGATGTGGAACCGTGTCCACCTTTCAAGGGGGACAAAGGTGGACACAGTTTCAAAATTGTTCATAATTATGAATATATAGTTCAGAAATTATATTATATATATATATATATATATATATATATATATATATATATATATATATATATTAACATTTTAAAAAAGTAACTTTTCTATTTTTTAAATACAAAAAAAATTAATATTATTGGAGATTTTTTTTTTTTTTAACTTTGAATTTTAAAAAAAAATCGCGGACCGGCTCGCAGGACCCGTCAACCCGCATGGAGTGGGCTTTGGTTGCATGAACCCTAGCCTGCGAGTTTGGTGGGCCGACTCGCAAAAGCTCGTAAAAAGTTAGGCCCGAAAATTTTGCATGTACATCTCTTGAAAAATGACTTTCCCAAAAAAAAAAAAAAAATCATTTTCTCTCAAAACATACCTATTTTCCTTTGACTAATGCATCATTTGTCATTAACCACATTTTTCCCTCTCTTGTCAAACACTTAAAATTCGAAATCCAAAAATCATTTTCCAGGTTCTCAAACTCACCTTTAATATAAAATGATGTCGATCTGTACTAGAATTCACCATGTAAATAGGATTCTAGTCCACGAAATAATTTGTTATTTATGTGAGCGTGGGACAATCAGGGCCAATTGTAATATCACTATGCATACTGTGCATGTGTAATGCGGTTATGGGAATAGACGAATAGTTAACCTATGACCAAAGGACAAATAACAAGTGAGGTGTCTTACCAAATGGAAGGAGGGCATGTGGCATATGCAAACATCGATAAATACAATCAATGGATGGAAAGTTCAATTTTCAGGACATATATGACAATCAATGGATGGAAAGTTCAATTTTCAGTACATGGATGTTACATCATTACTGCTCCTCAACTTTCTAGTTAGAAAAATTTTAAAATTTGACAAAATCTTTTGTTGCTTGAATTGTCATTTTTAAATGAGCAAGCAGTGTTCACGAATGTACACAAGCTCAAGCTTTTCGCGAGACTAGCATACCCATATTTGGCTCTTGTGAAATGTTAAACACCAAACCAGAAATTATGCCCAATTCTAAATATTTGATAACTTTTGGAAACCTTGTCCAATGATACGTTACACAATACTCATTAATTGAATCATATAACATGCCATTAAAAAGTAAAGACAAAAGTTTTTTTTTTTTTTCTTAGCCGTTTACAAATTTCAATTATTTTACTTTAAGAAAAGAGAATCTATAATTGTGAATAATTGTGAATAAGGTGAAGGGGCATTTGGTTCAAACATTAAAATGAAAATAGTAATGAGAATTGAGTCAAATCAAATCAAATACTTAGTAATATTAATAATTAATAATAATAATAATAATAATAATAGGTTTAAATAGAAAAAATAATAATAATTTAGTAGTAAATAAGAATTGAAATCAAAATAAATAAATAATTAATTAAAATTAATAAATTAATAATAAATATATAAAAGTAGGGAAGGGAAAGGGTAATGGGTTTTATGATTACTAAAAAGTTGAATCGAATAGTAAGATAGCAAAAGAATGCCAACAAAGAGGGTAATTGGTATAAATTCTATAGTATGGTACAAAACTCTAACCAAACACCACATTAGTCCTGCTCTTATAACTCTAATTGCTATAACTAGTTAATGACATAGTAAGAAGAAAATTACGTATTTGGCAAGAAACTTGAATGATAAAGGATAGAGATTGTCCACGAATGATCTAATTCTGTATAAACAGATTGAGTATCCGGCCAGGCAAGAGATTCATTAGAATCACTTGTTGAATTTTCATGAATGGTCTGTATAGAATGAAGTTCAAACTGGATGTGTTACAATATATAGACTTAAGCCTTTATAAAGAACATTTTTCAAGTTCTTGGTCGAACTATTTCTGGGTAAAACTACAAAAATGAAACAATATTCATGTTCAGGAACTGCATATGTAAAGAAGATACCTAAGAGCCATACGATGAGGAGGCCTACTAGCAGCTTGTAGCCAATCAGTCGATCTTGACGGAAGAGTATATGAGCCTTGTGAACCAGAAGCAAGCGTAGAAACCGATAGTGCCAGTGAGCACAAAAAATGCGTAAGAAGCAATGAGCATGTAACCGAAATACAATATTCCAGAAACAGGCTTTGTAATCTCCAGTTTGGTGAAGAAATAGAAGGTAGCGTAGAGGAATAGGTAGAGTGCTGATGAGCCTGATGTTAGGTAAGATCGCCACCACCATAGGTAGTCTTCACTGCATAACTGGAAATAACATAACACAATTGTTATTTCTGCACACGTGACAATCAGAATGATGAAGACAATGAAGAGGAACCCAAAGAGGTAGTAAAACTGGTTCAGCCAAATGGAGGTGAGGATGAAGAAGAGCTCAATGAAAACAGCTCCGAATGGGAGTATGCCTCCAATTAGAACCGAGAATATAGGGTTCATGTACCAAGCCTGCTCGGGGATTTGCCTTGGTATTTTATTAGTCTTCACAGGATCCTCGATGACGGGTTTCTTGAAACCAACATAACTGCCCACAAAAACAAGGGGAACTGAGATTCCAAACCATAAGAAGACAAGTGCAAACATTGTCCCAAATGGAACCGCCCCTGATGACTTCTCGCCCCAGATGAGTGCATTTAAAACAAAAAAGATGGCAAAGACGGTAGCTGGAAACAGGATGGCTGTCCTCAGAGCAATTTTCTTCCATTCTGTACCCTTAAACATCTTGTAAAGACGGGCAGAGGAATAACCGGCAAACAGTCCCATGAAAACCCAAAGCAAGAGCATGGCTGTCATTAGACCACCACGATTTGAAGGAGAAAGGAAGCCAAGGACAGCAAATATCATTGTTACAAGCATCACACCGAAGAACTGTACACCAGTTCCCACATAGATGCAAAGCAAGTTTGAGTTAGTGGGGGGCCTGAAAACATCAGAATGCACTAGTTTCCATCCTGTTTCTTCTTGAGCCTCCTCCTGGGTCTCAAGTTCATTATATCTGGAAATGTCACGATACAAAGTCCGCAGCATAATCATGGCCACCATACCCGAGAGGAAGAGAACAATCATCAAAGAATTTACTACTGAAAACCAATGGATTTGATCATCTGCCATCAAAAGATAGGTATCCCATCTAGATGCCCACTTTACCTCACTTTCCTGCATTTGCAGAGATATGATAAAGCTATTTAGCAATAATATTTTAATGAGCATTCATCTACATAAACTAGGTGTTAAGCTACATTACCTGGAACTCAACATCATATGTGAAAATGATTTCTTGTTTATTCTCAACCTCTTGCGGAGAATTTGAGTTAGACACTGTCCGCTTTGCATGTGGATCACAGGTTGTCAAACGAGTATTTGCTCTCCATTCTCCTTCATATTCATGCTTGACACTAGATGTATAATATACAAATAAATTGACATATTTGGCACAAAAAGAGCAAGTACACTTCTTATAGAAACTAAGGTTTCATAGAAGAATCAAAACCTGAATGGCATGACCTCAAATCCCACAATCCTGGCTGAGTCAGTCTGCAAATCTCTATGATACTTGACTGTAAAAGTCAAGTGATTGTGAATAAAAAACTTTTCATCCTTGCTCTGAGCATGATTACACAGTATTAGTAAATAGAAATAAAAATAAAAATAAAAACCTCTTGGTAATAATTCCATTTTAGGGTTCTAGCCTTTTAGGACAAGACTAAGGAACTTACCCCAGCATATTGTCCTTTGACACCAATATAATATCCTTGCTGATATGCAGGAGGGCTTTCTTGGTCCAACCTTCGAACTGGAACAACCAATGGAAGATTATCCAAGATCCTGCCACATAAATCAACAATTTCTTTTTTAAAAAGTAACCAAAAAAATAAAATAAACTCAGATCAGATATTCAAAGATAATGCAGTAGTATAATATGACAAGGTGGCATACATGTTCACACGGTACTCATCATCAATCTTAGTTTTGAATTCTTTTGCAGTTTTTTCATCAAGAACAACCCGACAAACAAAATGGCACATCTCTGGTTCCCTCATTTTAAACTACAAAATAACCATGACAAGAATGCGTCAGCTATTGTAATTTACAAAAACAAAGCCGAAAAACCACGGTGCATATTGAACTCACCACAAAAGCAGAGTTCTCAATTCTGTCACCACGAAGTACTTCCCCAAGATTTTCTCTACTGTCAAGAATTTTTTCTGGACGGCAGAATGGGACAGTATAGTATGAGTAAGGAAGTTGAGTCTTCGTAGAACTCAGCTTATTTACTTTGACAGACAACAGATCTCCCTGCAATAATCATTTAAAAAATAACACCCACATTACTAAATCTTATTCAAAAAAACTTGAAATATTTAAACCATAATAGCACAAAGTTAAATGAGAAGAGAGTATAGGCCTTGGTTTAAGCAGAAGGATAGACCCATTGCACAAGACAACTAGATCATGAAAGATATGGGAAAGTAACACACGCCATCATAACCACTTTTAGAGATTTGCAGGGATTGAGCCCATATCCTACTGGCTAACGATGAGCTCTTGGCCATTATGCCAAGAACATCCTTCCCATACTAAGCAGGTATATCAAATTTGTTTGATTAAATATTCAAAAATCATGCAATGAGAAATTATATGCAACTGATCTGCCCACTATTATAAATACCCACATTGGAACATGAAGTTGAAGATCCTTAAGTCTTAACTGATCCAGCACAACATATTAGACCATATAATACCTAAATTGTTCCCATTTTACTAGATTTTATGCTTGTGGATAAGCCAAGTTCTATCATATGCATTCAGAAGAAATAAATTGGAATGCAAAACCTCAGTAAGTATCCAAATTTTAGATTATTTGCTAATGGTATACACCTTCAGAGTATAGAATGACAAGTATATGCTCCAAATACTTTCATCTTCCTATATGCACACCACTTCCATGAGACCCAAGTTGATAACCTACCTAAGAGGCTAAGCTGTGTCTCATATTCATCCCAACAGGTATCCTACTCTTAATGCTATTAGGGTCACAATAATGCTTGCAGCTTGACCACTTAAAACCCCATGTTCAAAAAACAGGTTTCTTCTAAAAACTCATTGTCTACTTAAATATCTAATAAACACAATGAGACTTGAACAGTTAGATGAATGACAGTACCTCTTAATGAGACAACTATAGCTTTAAAGAATAATGAAACAAACTAAATTCGTTCACCTATGTTCCATGAATACACTTCCACTTATGCTTTGCACATAACAAAGACATTAACCCATCAAGCAAAAAGTACAGTAAACAGAAGACCCATATCAGTAGGCAACTCTGTTTCATTTAAGGGATGGTAGCAGTAGCAAAAACATATCAATCACAAATTTACAAATATGTTAAAATAAGTTTCAAAATAAAATTTTTCTTTTGAGTTATATTTAGTAAATGATATATAAAAAGGGACCCCTTCTAGTAAATAGATTATACTAACATTAATAAATCAGAACTGTCTCGCCTTAATAAGTACATTTACATTATAGTTCAATATGTCAATGCATATTGTTAGAAAGAGAAAACAGGGTGAAGTTAGTAAACCATTCATGCACAACAAAGTATGCAACTAGCAAAAACATATAATGTGCAATGATTGTTGAAACTGGTCTATTTTTCATTTTGAAAAGAAAGTTATCTTTTTTTTCTTCTCTTCAATTTTCCCTTTTTTCATTTTGGATTTGTGGCAGGTAAAAGCAGATTACATTTCTAACAAGTATTATTGAGGCAAATGACATAAATTCAATTTTGGCGATACTAATCATCTGCACACCCCACTTACATAGACTACTGATACATAAAATGCCCCCATCTCAATTACATAGCTTTGAACATTAGTTATTCAAACAATATGTTCTTCTGATTTCCTTCCATTCATACATAATATACATTGCATCTACCGAAAAAAAATATATATCAAATTCTCATTTCCTAACACTGCAGTTATATAATCCATAGTGCGATTTCAATCCGTTTCATCTCCTAACCAGCAACACATTTTTCACAACCATTCGTCCAAACCGGATCACTATAAGAATCACGAGATTAAAATTCACCAGTCATACACTCAAAAGACAGAGAGAGGGATGGGAGAAGAGAGATCAAGCAGATCTGACGGGTAAACCAAATCAAACGGAACAAAAAGCAAACAACATATCAGCACAGACTTACAAAAGCACTGAAAATTGAAAAAGCATCAAAACCTGAATATACACATACACATGGACATATCCATACATTAAAAAAAAAAAATGGAAATACTAGAGAGGAATGTGGACCTTATGGAAGTCTTCGGGGGCGACGCCGGGGAGGTAGAAAGATCGGGCATGGTGGAAGGTGAGAAAGAGCGCAATTGTGATCAATGCCGGAGACGGAAGCGGAGATCGACGAGGTCTTCCCATGGCGGAAGAGAGACGGGAAATGGGTGCGTTAGATGATCGAGCGATCTTCCTCTCAGATCCAGAACGCGGAGCTATGACTTATGAGAAATGTGTCATATATCATATATGTACTGTGCGTGTAAAAGACTCGATTTTATTTGTATTTTTCATTTATTTCTTTTCCTATTTTTGGAGATTGTCGGTTGCCCAGTTTTGTTCTTCAACGGGGGCCCAGGCCCAAATCTTGATTGGGACGATAATCTGCGTAATCGTTATCAAGGTGGACACGGTTCTATATTCATAATTATTGGACAATATGTTCATAATTATAAAATTATATATTCATAATTTTTGAATATATTCATAATTATTAAACTTTATATTCACAATTACAAAACTCTATATTCATAATTATTGAATTATATGTTCATAATTATAAAGCTAATAGGAATATACCTTCCTCGTCTAGCACGCTACTGTCAGTCCCTTACCGCGTCATCAAGGCGGTCCCAGGCTGACCAGGACCGACCGGAATTGATCGGCGGCTTCGTCCCGACTGGCTTGAAATCGATCAGCATGGCGGTGACAAAGTGTGTGTTAGAATGTTAGTACCATGCGTCGCAAGCTCCTACGACCTGGGTGCTGACCAGTGCATGTGAGCCACGTGCCATACATGTTGAAGGGTCGGGCCGTGTTCTCTCCCTCCCCTATAAATACCCGCATTTATTACGGTGAGAGGGACTTTTGACTTACTAGGCACCGGGGGCTACTTGATCAGAGGAGATCGAAAAGGCTTGATTCAAGCCCGAGCTCGCATGCGCCGGCACCTGCGGGCACGAATGTCGTCCGGAAATTGGCTGGCCTCCGAGAACACAACTCTCGTGCATCTGTGACCACGAGAGTAGTGCACTCTCGGGTTGCACCACAGTGCGCACGAGAGATGTACTCTCGTGTTGCCTGGTCCGTGTGCTCTCGTGTGAACCTGCACCCCAACGGTCTGAAACCCGAAAGTTCAGCCAACCTGCACCCCAACGGTCTGAAACCCGAAAGTTCAGCCTGTTGTACAGATTAAACTCATCTGTTACAGAATTAATACTGTTTTAATTCCAACCGTTACAGGTGTTATACAATCGGGTTGCACCACAGTGCGCACGAGAGATGTACTCTCGTGTTGCCTGGTCCGTGTGCTCTCGTGTGAACCTGCACCCAAACTGTCTGAAACCCGAAAGTTCAGCCTGTTGTACAGATTAAACTCATCTGTTACGGAATTAATACTGTTTTAATTCCAACCGTTACAGGTGTTATACAATTGGTTTAATACCAATTAATGGCCATGTTGAATGCTATCCCTTCCAACATCCCTATATAAAGAGAGGTAGAGCAGTAGCTTTTTACACAGTACGAAAACGAAAGGAACTCCAGTAGCTTTCAGCTTCTCAAAACTCTGCTTCTACTCTCTTCTTTACCAACTAGTGTTCTCTACTTTGCTTTGTTTGCCGGGTTCCTTGTTTAGGTGCTTAAACAAGGAATCGTAGCACGTTTTATCCTGGGAAACCTAGGCTACAACGCTCCTAGCACTTGTGGGAGCAAATAAGGTTTTAAGGAAAAGAACTTCGTGTTCGAACTCGTGCTAAACCTATACCCAAACACTCAACCTTTTTCTTCCCAGTTTTTCTGTTTTCCCAGATAATATTAGTCTTTTCGTAGGATTAATATTTTTGGAAATTTTCAACCATATTACCCAACAATCTTAAAACCTTATATCCGTTTCCCGTTGGTTGTTTATCTCTAATTTCCTAGAAGAAATGGAGAATCCAGTTTTGCCAGCTCTCGGGGAGGAGAATGTTGTTGAGAACAACAATGGTGGGAATGGCAATAATGTTGCTAATTCCCAAGCTACACCAGTGAACATTGGTTCACAAGATGGTGGGAGCACCGAGGGATATATTCCCATGACTCGGGTACCTACGGTACCGAGTGGTTCGGCCGAAAGACCGGAGAAATTCACCGGTATTGGATCGAATTTCAAAAGGTGGCAACCAAAGATGTTGTTCTACCTAGCAACTCTCGGCTTGGCGAGATTTTTGACCGAGAAGGTTCCCGAACTAAGGGAATAGGATGCCCAATCCGTGATGGCAGTTGGCTATTGGAAGGATTCGGACTTCCTATGCCGAAACTACATCCTGAACGGATTATGTGATGCGTTATACGATGTATATCGCAAGATTGGCACAGCGAAAGCGCTGTGGGAAGCCTTGGATCATAAATACCGAAGTGAGGATGTCGGCGCAAAGAAATTTGTGGTTGGCCCATTCCTTGACTTCAAAATGGTTGATTCCAAAACCGTGCTGAGTCAGGTTGAAGATTTACAACTAATCTTTGATGAAATTCGTGACGAAGGCATGACGTTGAATGAAGCCTTCCTAGTAGGATCTGTTATCCACTTGCTGCCTCCAGGGTGGAAGGACTTCAAGAATTACCTTAAGCATAAGCGAAAGGAAATGAACCTGGAGGACCTGATCCAGCGACTCCGAATTGAGGAGGGGAACAGGACGAATGATGGCAGAAATTCTGTCACTGTTGGCGCTAAAGCCAATGTTGTGGAGCATGCTAAAGGCTCCAAGAAGAACAAGAAGGACAAGCAAAAGCTAGGTCCGAAAGGAGGCATCACCTAGAAGAAATTTCACGGAAAATGCTTCAATTGTGGCAAGTCTGGCCACAAGTCCTCTGAGTGCAAAGTTCCAAAGAAGAAGAACAAGAGTTCTGAAGCCAACATGGTTGAGGAAAGGAATCAGAAAGAGGTCGAGATTAGCCTTTCGGCTATGGTGACCGAGGTGAACCTCGTGGACTCTAACCCACGAGAGTGGTTCATCGACACTGGTGCAACAAGGCACTTGTGTTGCAATCGAGAAATGTTCAACACCTTTGAGACCGTTGAGGGCGAGAAGGTTTGGATGGGAAACTCTGCTCAGTCTGCTGTGGAAGGCGTGGGCAAGGTGGTTCTGAAGATGACTTCCGGGAAGGAACTAACGTTGAACAACGTGCTGTATGTTCCAGAGCTGAGGAAGAATCTGGTGTCTGGCTCACTGTTGAACAAGCATGGCTTTCGCATGGTGTTCGAGTCAGACAAGGTTGTTTTGTCTAAGTTAGGAATGTTTGTAGGCAAATGTTATGTAAATAATGGGCTTTTTAAGCTCAATGTAATGCCTATTATCATGAATAAGAGCAAAGTTAGTTCCGTTTACTTGCTTGAGTCTTCCAATTTGTGGCATGGTAGACTAGGTCACGTTAATTATAATTCTATACGTAGATTAATTAACATGGACCATATTCCTAATTTTCAAATTAACACAAATAACAAGTGTGAAATTTGTGTTGAGGCAAAATTAACGAAAGTACCTTTCAAATCGGTTGAAAGGGAAACTGAACCACCAGAATTAATCCATAGTGATTTGTGCGATTTTAGATCGATACAAACGAGAGGTGGTAATAAATATTTTATCACGTTTATCGACGATAGCACACGTTATTGCTATGTGTATTTGCTTAAAAGCAAAGACGAAGCCTTGGAAAAATTCATTCTTTATAAGAATGAAGTTGAAAACCAACTTAATCGTAAGATTAAGAAAGTTAGAAGCGATGAGGT
Source organism: Ipomoea nil (assembly GCF_001879475.1). NCBI lineage: Eukaryota > Viridiplantae > Streptophyta > Magnoliopsida > Solanales > Convolvulaceae > Ipomoea > Ipomoea nil. The sequence goes on from NW_017619471.1 coordinate 1,711,940, forward strand.
GGTGAGTACGAAGCACCTATTGGTGACTTCTGTGCGAGTGTAGGTATAATAAACGAGCGTACTGCACCTTACTCACCTCAATCGAACGGTGTTGCCGAACGAAAGAATCGTACATTGAAAGATATGATGAATGCGATGCTTATAAGTTCGGGCCTACCTCAAGATGCGTGGGGTGAGGCTATTCTGACAAGTAATTACCTTTTAAATAAGGTACCCCACAAGAAGCTTGATAAGACTCCTTATGAGCTGTGGAATGGTAGGAAACCTTCCTACCAGTACCTGAAAGTAGAGCCGTCAAAATGGGCTTAGCCCACCGGGCTTTCCCGCCCCGCCCGCCAAAAGGGCGGGGTGGGCTCGTCTTTTTGAAGCCCGTATTAAAAATGGGCTTTTTTGCCCGCCCCGCCAAGCCCGCGGGTTTGGCGGGGCGGGCTCTCTTTAAAAAAAAAAAACATAATTCTAATTCTAAATTCCTAAATCCTCCTAATCGGCTAAATTCCTAATTTCAAATACTCAAAGGCCAAACACCGCACAGCCATCCCCATCCACCATCCGCCAGCCCTTGTCTGCCGCGACCACCGTCCACCGCAAACAACCGGCGACCACCGTCCACCGTCCACTGCGCGCACAGTCCGGCGGCCTCCGCTCCACGCTCCACGGCACAGTCAGGTAATTTATTTCGTTTTTTTTTCTTTTTCTTTTTCTTTCATTTAATTTATTTGATTTTTATAGTATACAAATCTATAAATGTTAATCTATTATCTATTATTCTATTATGATTTATGCTGTACATATGAATATTGAATAATATGATTATATGATAAATTGATAATATATATGAATATGATTGTCTATACATACTGGTCTACTCACATGTATACTACTCATTTGTTTAAAATAATGTACTGATTTTTTTTTTAAACAGTGTACTGCTCAGTTTGTTTGTGATGGATTCAGTGTCTTTGAACCAAACTGCTCATACCATTGCCGATGATGATGTTGATGGAATGCCAGGAATGGATAGTTCTACAAAGAAAGGTAAGTCTAAACAACTTACCTCTGATGTGTGGACTTATTTTACAAAGCTTCCAATTGGTGAAGATGGTATTTCAAGGGCAAAATGCAATGGTTGTTCAAAAGAATTTAAAGCTGGGGGGAAAATAAGTGGGACTTCTTCATTAAAGAGACACAAAGAAACATGTAGGATGTTAAAGTTTCATGATGTTGGGCAAATGTTTGTTAATCATGAAGGCAAACTTGAATCTAGGAAAGTAGATCTAAATGTTGCTAGGGAGTTGTTAGCTTCTGCAGTCATCAAACATGATTTACCATTTGCATTTGTTGAATATGATGGTATTAGAAAATGGCAGAAGTATTTGAATCCCGATGTGCCTTGTATCTCTAGAAACACACTTGTGTCTGACATTACTAAGATCTATTTTCAAGAAAAAGAGAAGCTTAAACAAGTGTTGGCAAATATCAAAAATAGAATTTGTTTAACTTCTGATGTATGGACTGCATGCACTAGTGAGGGACATATTTGCTTAACTAGGCACTTTGTTGATCTGAATTGGAAATTGAATAGCAAGATACTTTGTTTTGCTAAGATGCCCCCACCACACACAGGATGTGAATTATCTGCAAAAATATTTCAATTTTTGAAGGATTGGGGAATTGAAAGAAAGGTGTTCTCTTTGACATTAGATAATGCATCTAGTAATGATAGTATGCAAAGCATTCTGAAGGAGCAATTAGTTTTGCATGATAGTTTGTTGTGTGATGGGGAGTTTTTTCACATTCGTTGTTCAGCCCATATATTAAATCTCATTGTACAAGAGGGGTTGAAAGTGGTTAATTCAGCTTTGCATAAAATTAGAGAGTCTGTCAAATATGTGAAAGGTTCTGAGGGTAGGATGAAGAAGTTTGAAGAATGTATAAGTGCAGTTGGTAACATTGATACTAGTATTGGTTTGAGATTGGATGTGGTTATTAGGTGGAACTCCACATATTTAATGTTGGAAAGTGCTATTAAGTACAAAAGGGCATTTGCTTCTCTTTAATTGAATGATAGACAGTATAAATTTTGCCCTTCAAATGAGGAATGGAAAAGAGGTGAGAAAATATGTGAGTTTCTTGAGCCATTTTATGAGGTGACAAATTTGATTTCCGGTTCTTCCTATCCTACATCAAATCTATATTTTATGCAAGTTTGGAAGATTGAAAGTATGTTGAAATAAAACTTGGATAACGAAGATGCCTTGATAAGTGGAATGTGTAAAAAGATGTTTGACAAATTTGATAAATATTGGAGTGAATATAGCCTAGTGCTTGCATTTGGAGCTATTTTTGATCCAAGGATAAAGCTTGTAACATTGGAGCATTTATATGGGGAGGTTCAGAGTGATCCAGCTAAACTTAAAGAAATGATTTCACTTTTGAAGACAAAGTTGAACAAGATTTTTAGTGGTTATGCGGATATTATTGCTCCACCTCTTTCCCAACCACGAGTTTCTCAAGCCACATCTATGCAAAGTGAAAGCTTAGGTAAAAATCAAAGAAAAAGAGCATTTGAAGTAAGTATTTTAAGTTCTAAGTTTCTAACACTTCAATTTATATATATATTTTCTGTATCTGCATTTGTGATTGTGATAACATGTTTAATGTTTTAAAATTTAATTTCTTAAGTTCTAACTAATGTAGGCAATTAAAAAGTATGATAGTCAAACTGTTAAGACTGTTGGGAAGTCAGAATTTGAAATTTATTTGGAGGAGCCCAAACTTGAATATGCATACTACGAGAATTTGAATATCTTGGATTATTGGAAAGAACGTATGCATAGATATCCTGCACTTGCATTGATGGCACGAGATGTTTTGGCTATCCCAATTACTACTGTCGCATCGGAGTCGGCATTCTCTATTGGTGCTCGTGTGCTCACCAAGTATAGGAGTTGTATTTTGCCTGAAAAAGTGCAAGCACTTATTTGCACAAGAAATTGGTTGCATGGCTATGCTATTGGTAATGGTAAGTTATTATATTTGTTTATAAAATAATGAAAATATGAAATATTTGATTATATTTTAGGTAGTTTTATTTTATTATTTTGGTGTATTGTACTTTAATATTTAACTCTCTATTATGTTGAATTTTTAAGTAGATACTGAAGATAGTTCAAGTTCAACATCAAATTTGTCCTTTGAAGATTCAAATATTGTTAATCTTGTTGATGACAATGATGAAAATGAAGATGAAGGTGTAGAAGATATGAATGTTTGAATGATGTAATTGACTTATGATTTATGAATTTATGAACTTATGTAGTTAAGTATTTATGTTTTGTAATTTTTAACTCTCTATGACTCTATGACTCTATGAGACTATGACTCTATTATGTATTTATGTTGAATTTTTATGTTTTGGACTATTGGTGATTTGGTGTCTATGAACTAATTTATGTTGTTTTAACTAGTTTGCTAGATGTTAGGACTTAGGGAGTAGGGACACATCACAATTCACAATCACACATTCACACATCACACATGTTGTAAAAAAAAAAAAAAATATATAGGCGGGCTTGGCGGGAGCCTGCGGGCCTAAGGGGGGCCGGGGCGGGCTGCCCCTCCATGGGCCCGTATTCTTGGTGGGATTTTTAGCCCGCCCCGCCAAACGGCGAGCTTTGGCGGGCCAACACCTAAGAAAGTAAAGATAGGTCCTAAGACGGTGGACTGTATCTTTATTGGCTATGCACATAATAGTAGTGCTTATCGGTTCTTAGTACACGAGTCCCATAATCCGGACGTACACGAGAACACGATAATAGAATCAAGGAATGCATCTTTCTTTGAAAATGTATTTCCTTGTAGGTCCAACGAGGGACCGAGTTCGTCAAAACGAACGTTTGACGAAGCTATGGATAATGATAGTGGGGAATCCGAGAGAGAACCCGAGCTCGAGCCGAGATGCAGTAAGCGGGCGAGAGTTGGAAAATCATTTGGTCCTGATTTTCTAACTTACTTGTTGGAGTACGATTCAAGTACTCTAACTTGTTTATTAGAAAATGAACCCGATTTTCTATCTTGTTTGATAGAAAACGAGCCTCGAACGTACGGAGAAGCCGTGACTTCTACAGAAGGACCAATGTGGAAAGAGGCCATTAAAAGTGAAGTGGATTCTATTTTACAGAATCACACTTGGGAACTTGTTGATCTTCCTCCGAGTAGTAAACCCTTAGGATCCAAGTGGGTCTTTAAAAGGAAGATGAAACCCGATGGTTCCATCAAGAAGTATAAGGCTAGGCTTGTAATCAAGGGTTACAGGCAACACGGGGGTCTTGATTACTTCGACACGTATTCTCCCGTGACGAGAATAAACTCCATTAGAATGATACTTGCTATAGCCGCGCTGCGGAATTTGGAAGTTCATCAAATGAACGTTAAAACCGCTTTCCTAAATGGCGAACTAGATGAGGAAATCTATATGGAACAACCCGAAGGGTTCATGGTTCCGGGCCTAGAAAGGAAAGTGTGTAAGTTGGTTAAATCGCTATATGGTTTAAAACAAGCGCCTAAGCAATGGCACGAGAAGTTTGACCATGCGATGTTGACTAATGGATTTAAAATAAACGAAAGTGACAAATGTGTCTACGTTAAAGAAACGATAGACGGTTATGTCATTCTTTGTTTATACGTAGATGACATGCTCATCGTTGGTAGTAACGATCGAATGATCAAGTCTACCAAAAACATGTTAAATGCGAGATTTGACATGAAGGATATGGGTTTGGCTGATTTAATCCTCGGGATTAGAATCATTAGAAGACCTGATGGTCTGGTGTTAAGCCAATCACATTATATTGATAAAATCCTTGAAAAATTTAACAAGGATAATCATCAAGGGACTAGGACGCCATTAGATCGAAGCGTTCATCTAACCAAGAACCACGGGGAGTGTATTTCTCAAGTAGAATATGCTCGGGTTATTGGTAGTTTGATGTATCTAATGAGCTGTACTAGGCCGGATATTGCCTTTGCGGTTAGTAAACTCAGTAGATATACGAGTAACCCCGGTGCCATGCACTGGACGGCAATAGTGAAGGTTCTGAGATACTTAAGGTATACTCGAGACCATGGACTGCACTATGGGAGATATCCTTCTGTACTTGAAGGGTATAGCGACGCTAGCTGGATATTTGATATTAAGGACTCTAAGTCCACGAGTGGCTACGTGTTTACACTAGCCGGTGCAGCCGTTGCATGGAAATCCTCTAAACAGACCGTGATAGCTAGATCCACGATGGAATCTGAGCTGATAGCCTTGGACAAATGTTGTGAAGAGGCTGAATGGCTACGCCATTTTTTAGAGGATATTCCTAATTGGGAAAAACCTGTACCTCCAATGTGTGTGCATTGCGATAATCAAGCTGCAATTGGACGAGTACAGAATCATATGTATAATGGTAAGTCTAGACATGTGCGTCGTAGACATAATACCATTAGACAACTTCTCACAACTGGTGTTGTCTCGATTGACTACGTAAAGTCAATAGATAATATAGCGGATCCGCTAACCAAAGGGTTATGTAGAGTAGCTGTGGAGAAGTTGAGACGAGGAATGGGTCTAAAGTTCTTGGTATAAAGTTCTATAGTGGACACCCAACCTAGCTGGCACCTAGGTTCAATGGGACAACTAAATTATGGAACGGAGCGTGTCACTGTGGGGGTCTCGGATTCCCTACCACTTCTCGTTAGAAACAGTGGCTCCCGCACAAGGTTAGCATGTTAAATGCTTTAGTGATTCAAATGCCAGTTGACATATGTGAGTATGCGGGATACTCGGGAAAGAATCACCTATGTGAGAGAGAAGTGAGGGTCGCTTCAAAGGAGAATTGACGGGCACAATTCTTCACAAACTCTTGCAGAACCAGGAATGGTGACCCACGACCAAAATGGGCACAATCATGAGAACAAAGCATGGTTGGAAGGTTCCTGTGTGAGATATGTCATCGTCTACACAAACGGCAGTCGGTTCAAAGACATCGCGTTCTACCGTACAGTCAGTAGAGTAAATTTATCTTCACGAGGGAAGGTTCAAAGGGTGTGTCCCTACCTATCCTATGCAGGGATCGACCGTTGAACACAGTTGTTTCCGTTTTAAAACTACCCCGAAAATCAATTTTCATTCATGTGGGGGATTGTTGGAAAAATTAGCTTAAAATGGCATATTAAGTGGCTATTTTGTGGTTCAATTATCAGTGGGGTCCACTTCCGATTTGGGTCGGGTCAAAGTGGATTCGGATTCTTCGTAGTGAGACAAAGAGATTGATATATTGTATGCTCAAAACGGATAATGGGTGAATGAGATATTGATTCTCAAAGTAGACCCATTTGAGTTGGGAAATGAAGGGAAAATAGTGGACTTTGTCCCACATTGGTTTGGAAACAAGATTTGCCCCCCTTATATACATGAGCTCTTTTGAAGCTTGTAGAATTGTATAGCATAGAGGCTCTCTCGCGGGGGGGGGGGGGGGGGGGGGGGGGGATGCAAATCAAAATCCAACTAGAGGAGATCGAAAATGCTTGATTCAAGCCCGAGCTCACCTGCGTCCGGAAATTGGCTGGCCTTGCGGGCATAAGTTATGCCAAACTTCGGTATCATTTTTCAACTGGTATAGTCACTTGGTTCGGCCAAAACCGAACCGAGAGCAACTACTCTCGTGTGTAGCACGAGAGGTTGTGGTGTACTGAGAGCACAACTCTAGTGCATCTGTGACCACGAGAGTAGTGCACTCTCGGGTTGGACCACAGTGCGCACGAGAGATGTACTCTCGTGTTGCCTGGTCCATGTGCTCTCGTGTGAACTTGTACCCCAACGGTCTGAAACCCGAAAGTTCAGCCTGTTGTACAGATTAAACTCATCTGTTACGGAATTAATACTGTTTTAATTCCAATTTTAAATTCTGAGTTTAATCCTAGTTAGTGGGTGACCGTTACAGGTGTTATACAATTGGTTTAATACCAATTAAAGGCCATGTTGAATGCTATCCCTTCCAACATCCCTATATAAAGAGAGGTAGAGCAGTAGCTTTTTACACAGTACGAAAACGAAAGGAATTCCAATAGCTTTCAGTTTCTCAAAACTCTGCTTCTACTCTCTTCTTTACCAACTAGTGTTCTCTACTTTGCTTTGTTTGCCGGGTTCCTTGTTTAGCTGCTTAAACAAGGAATCGTAGCACGTTTTATCCTGGGAAACCTAGGCTACAACGCTCCTAGCACTTGTGGGAGGTAGCAAATAAGGATTTAAGGAAAAGAACTTCGTGTTCGAACTCGTGCTAAACCTATACCCAAACACTCAACATTTTCCTTCCCAGTTTTTCTGTTTTCTCAGATAATATTAATCTTTTCGTAGGATTATTATTTTTGGGAATTTTCAATCATATTACCCAACACTTAATGTGCGTGAATGTGTAAAATGCAACAGAAAATATTGATGTCAGCTTCTTCCCCATCCCCAGTAGCCATTTGCCCCTTCCCTGATGATGATGATGATGCGGAGACGAGCTATGGAGGTTAAGAATTATGGGAATAATACAACAGAAATCCACACTTTGCTGATGTGCAAATTTTACTGTGCGTGCGTTATTTATATAAACATTCAACTGCATTGAAGGTAGCTGATAACCCAGAATCCATGGCCAAATTGAAGGAAGAAGTAACAAGAAGCTTGGGCGTTAATGTGCGTGAGTTTCTGTTCTGCTTCCTTCTAAGCTCGTAATTCTGAAATACTCACGCACATTAAGCACAAATCTCACGCACATTAAACACAATACTCTGGCACATTAAGTACAAATCTCAGGCACATTGAGTACAAATCTCACGCACATTAAGTATAAACATCACGCACATTAATCCACTGCACATCCGCACGGGAAACCACAAATGCACCTGATCCCTTCCATATATATATATATATATATATATATATATATATATATATATATATATATATATATATATAAACACTCTAAACATATATTCTATTCCTATTCCTTAACCAACCAAACATTGAAATACAGTTCTAAATATCTATTCCTTCAGCGAACTAAACAACATAATACAATTCATATTCTATTCCTTACATATTCCATTCTCTATGGAATAGCATTCCTATTCCCTCCAAATTTATTTCGCGAACCAAACAGACCATTAGAGAAATGAAGTACTACTGGAAGTAGAAGAGTTGGCTTGGGTGGATGACATTTTGATTAATACCTCAAATAATTGAAAAAATATTAAGAACACTGATTAATTTTTTTTTAAAAAAAAAAAAAATACATAGCATGACAGAAGTTAAACTATTTTGAGTGATTACAATTACGAAATTCACAAATTGGCATGCTTAAATAAGGGTGACATTTCATTTATGTGCATTTATGTGTTGCATTATCAAAGTTACTTAAAAATTCTTAAAGTATATATTGAAATATGTTAATCTAGGGCTTTTTGTTCATTTTCTTACAAAGGGTCTAAAATGTATATAACAGTACAAAGAAGTGACGCTATCCATAATACCTATATAAATCAACACCATGCTTCAAATTATCAAAACGTTGCCCAATAAAAGGCTTAATAGACTCATCACATACACACAAAAACCATCAACCATCCAAACAGAGAAAACAAAAATATGCACGTAACATACTATATAAAATGCACACAACACATCATCTACGACACCACACCTCACGTACCACACAACCCCAACACCACCCACCCCACCTTCCCGTGGACCCCCGAACGACCCAGTACACCACAAGGTGCCAGCAAGTTCACCAAACCTGCACACAACAGAACACACATGTGCCCACAACGAACCAAACAATTGCACACCCCCACATATGTCCTATCCCTCACTTGCCCACATTGTTAAATATGTTAGGAATAAATTGTAATAGATTTTGATATGCCAAATTGTAAATCGTAGAACCCCAATTTTATTTTGGTCGAGTCATAGACCAAGAAAGGGAAAATAAATCCATTAGATTAGGAAAATGGAAGAAGAAGATATCAAACCTAAAATCAAGAATTTCCCTAGAGAAAATGGCAAATAGAAGAGGAAGATGTATGCACATGAAGATGTATACATGAGATACGAATTCTATGAAGACTTTCATCCGCGAAGAAATCTCTCAAGAAATTCGAGAAGATATCCCTCTAGAAATCCATGAAGAAATACCTAAAGAAATCCCTCAATAATTCCAGAAATAATTCCCGAAGAATTTCTAAAGAAGAAAGAACGTGATTTGGACTTTGCATAAAGCTATCTTGTAGATTAAGCATCTATGGAAAACAAGGAGTACACCAAGTGAAACGAGATGATAACCAAATAGTTGTATGGATGGATTGGTAGAAACTTGAAATGTTAAACTTAAGGTCATAGGTTTAAATCTCACATCCCACATATTTTAAAGAAGCCAAGATTAAATCCATCAGATGAAGTTGGGCGATGGTTTGGGATGAGATTTGGAGATATATTCTAAACTAGTAAAGGATTAAATTGGAGATTATATTTTGAAGATAGAAAACCCGCAAATGAAGTATGAGACGCCATTTTTGCGTGGACTTGAAGCTCAACTAGCAGAGAATCTCTGACATATCTACAACGTTATCTTATCCTCTGAAAAGGCTACAACAGCTAGAAGAAATTCAAAAATGAGAACATTTCTTTCCAACGGATAGATTCTCATTACCAGCTATAAAAGGATGAAGATTGAAGCAGTGGAAAGCGGGGTAAATGAACATAGAGCAAAGAACAGAGCTAAACAGAGCATACGATAATCAAAAGAGTTTTCCATCTCAAGAGCTATACTTGATATATTCAAAGTGAGAAAAACACTCAGAGTGATACAGAGCTTACAAAAGAAATATCCCAGAGTGTTATAATCTTCATCAACTACAAGAGACTTACCGCACCATTGAAAATCATCTACAAAGTCTCAGAAGTTGGAAGCAATGCAAACTTGTTTTGGAGCAAAACAAGTAGAAGTTCTATCGGAGTGTAGAAGTCGGGGGGAAAGTAACACGGAGTTGTGAAATCCTGGAAAGTAGCACGGAGTTGTGAAATCCGGAGTTGTAGTTCTACCGGAGCGTAGAAAGGGGGGGAAAGTAATGCGGAGTCGTGAAATCCTGGGAAAGTAACGCGGAGTCGTGAAACCCGAAGCAGCAGTGTTGGTGGCACTAGGCGTGATTAGTGTAGGCTTGGTGATCAAAGCACTAGATCACAGAATTTATTGTATCTAGGGGACCAAGTAGTGGTGGATATAGTGAATTGCTCTTGGAGATAAGAGCAAGTGGAGTACGAGGATTACACCACCTCCGAACCACTATAATTGCATTGTGTTCTTTACCGCTTTATTTACTTACTGCTCTTGCTTGCTTCTCACGAGGATAAACTTGACACAAATACACACACATCGTATCGTTTATTATTTACGCTATGCACAAGACTCTAATAATCTAGTTAAGAGTTTTGGTTTCTCTGTTGCCTTAGATATTGTTGTATTTGCGAAATGGTTTAAAAGTTTATTCACCCCCTCCCCCCACCCCCTTCTAGACTTTTACCTTACCTCTTTTGGGACCAACAAAATACACCTCCCATACAAAAATGCCAAAGCATATGTCGCTCAACTGCACCCACCAAAAAAAAACATAGTTGATGCGCAAGTACAATAACTACGCAAATTCTTTAAAAATATGCGAAATGATGACAACCCGACATGAAACAACTATTGTATACAATCCCAACCTATAGTATCTTCCCCCTGCGATCATTCACACATATGCAGATATCTACTCATGCATGTGCACACACATCGTCTTCTCCAACACTACTCAACCCAACTGCAATGCGGGCAACACGCTTTATCCCTATTCCCCATTACCCCGATATCCCTCATGGATATTTTGATGACTGTTATTTCATACTATATTTTACCCCATACTTTGACCCATTTTGTGCATAAAATGCCCCAAATAATCTGTGCATTGAGACTTATTTGTGTAATTTATGTTCTTAGGCACATTTATTCACAAAAAGTAAAGAAGGAAGCATTTTAGGGCATTTTCAGTCAATCTTGGAGTCAAAGAACCTGTTCGAGAAGGATTGGAGCATTGGAGCAACAAACGAAGAATGAGGAGCACGCCAACCATGAGGACTAGCATGACCATGCCCCTGGTCATGCTAAGTGAAGTCCATGCCTAAAGGATTTGGCATAGCTATGGCATAGGCCGCCTCAATTTGAGGCAGTGAGCACCCTTTTCGAAGCTAAATTAGGCACGACCATGCCTTAGGCCGTGCCACTGTGCATATTCTGAGTACTATTTAAGCGCATTTTCTGTTGTATTTTGCAAGGAAGAGAACCATAAAGAGTTCCAACTGACTTTCTTTTATTTCCTTTCGTATTTTAGGGTTAGATTAGCTTAGATTACATATCTTTAATACATTTACAAGCTTTTAATCATGGATTGATGTCGGATTCAACCTTAACTTTGCATCTTCATAGAGAAGTTTTTCTTTACTCTCTGCAATGTTCTTAATATTCATATGTGTTTTCTACTTGTTCTTTTTTTTTTTTTTATGAAGTGTGAGTAGTTCGTTTTGGGGTTTGGATTAGGGATTTATCCCCTTTCTAAATCCTAGTTTGGTAGATCTTGCATAAACGGGGAAAGACCCAATTCTAGGGTTCACTCTTGTGAAGAAGTTTGTGTTTGAATCTAGTTAGTTCTTGATGAACACATGGATTGGCTTGTTTTTGGAGAGGAAATCACACCAATTAGAGTTGGGTGAGGAACTCGAGCCTCCTTCTTCACAACCCAATCTCACTTTCGAGAGAAGGGGGATATGGGACCCAAGAATTCCTATGAGCTTAAGAGTTTGGAATTGGTAGCGTCACGAGAGTAGGACAATTCTTTGCTCTAGTTCTAAGATCGAAATATCTAGAACTCTAACGTGCATTGTGGGTGATCTCTTGAAATAGGTGTTTCTCCCCAATCTTATTGGATTGTTTGTGCACTTAGGGGGTGATTATCCTTGATCCATTCCGCTATTTACATTCCTTATTGTTAACCCCTTATTTAATTATTTTATACGTACTTGTTATCGCTATGATTTATTCTAAGTTGATTGCTTGGATTCTCAGGGACCCTAAGTCTTGGTGTCTAGTGAGATGATAGTCGTTCAAGTAAGTGCCTAACTCCTAATCCCTAGCAGAACGACATTTTACCCGTAATACTTATAATTATTTTTTAGAACGATACAAAATTGGTGCCGTTACCTGGGATTAGCAATTTGGTGGTATTGTGTGACTATCTTTTTTTTTTTTTTTTTCTAGCATTGTAGACCATGGATCTTGAGGAGATCAAGTATTTATTTTATTTTTCTTTCGTTGTTACTAAACTGTTTGCAAGTTTATTTGTTCAGTGATCATAAATATATAGGTCCTTGAAGGCTACATGGAGGCATGAGATTCACACAATGAGAACAACTCGAAAGGTCGTACCGATGCTCCTCTAGCTCTGAACTCCAACCCTCAAGGGGGAGGAGGAATGGGATTTTCTTATGGGCAATTCTCAACCTTCACCAACATGAGCCAAGGATTCCTTCCTCAAGGATTAGGAAACTTTCAACAAAGATAGGGAGTTAGCATACCATTGTTTTTCCTTATATGCCTGCCAATCTTTTCAATCAATAAGCTCAACCAATGTTCAACATGTATTCAAGTTTTCCTCAAGGAGTTCCTCATGTTGTCCAAGGTTGGCCAGCTATGCAACCAATGTTAGCAACTCTTATACCATCTTTTGAAGAAGAAGACTACATAGCTTATCCCGAGACTGATGCATCGGATTTTGAAATCAAGATCTCTATGATCAAGCTTGTGAAAGTAAATCAATTTGGTGGATCACATCATTCAGTTAGAGGTTTTGTCACACAATCAAAATGAGCAGAGTACCAGTGGATGCTATAAGAACATCTCAAATAGCAATGATTTATTTTTTTTTTGTGGGTTTTGAGGTGTCAACTAAGAGAGTGAGGAGGGGAAAGAGAAGAAGGAAAAAAGGGGAAAAAATTAAAGAATAAAAAACATGTGGATTTCAGGCAAAAAATTAAAATAAAAACGCACGCGTCCTCTTGGCGTGCAGTGTGCTTTTCACGAGTAAATAGAGAAAACATTTAACAAAAAAATAATAATAATTTGTACCACCCACAAAAAAACCAAATTACTGCAAATCTATTTTCATTTCTCTCCTCCCTCATCTCTCCCCTCCACATCATGCCCTCTCTCCTCCATGTCATAGAAAAAACCCACTAAAATGCACTGATGGTGTTGCCCTAAAGCTCAAGCTATTCTCATTTTGTTTTTTCTAAAAGATCAAGCGCTTGTTTGGCTGAAGTATTTTGACTCAAATCATTTCCACAGTTGGGAGCAGCTTCACCGTGCATTTATGCAGGAATACTGTCTGCCACCCAAGGCTGCCAAGCTCAAGAAACAGATACAGAACTTTCAGCAATTCGGCAACGAGAATTTGTATGAAGCATGGAAACCTTTTAAGGACTTAGTATCCTAAAAATTAGTTATCTTTAGGACATTTTTTCTCTTTTTCTCTTTTTATGAAGGATTAATGGATAAATCAAAGGCTATACTGGACACTTCATCCTCCGGGGGAGTTTTCTTGGATATGTCATCCAAGTTAGGAGAACAAATTGTAAAGGGGATCGCTACCAATAAATCACATTGGTATAGTGAGAGAGCTGACTCATATAACAAAGAGAAGTCCAGAGAGATACCAAGAGTTGAGGATATAGTGGCATTACAAGCTCAACTTAACGCTATTCAACGGATATTGGAACAATTAACAAAAGGGTTTTTATTGAGTTTTTACCAACGAAATATCTAACAGTGTTTGCTGTGGAAAAGTTTAGGTCATATCTCATTGGCAGCAAGGTGATAGTGTACACAAGCCATGCCGCATTGAAGTATTTATTTTGCAAGAAAGATGCAAAACCCTTACTGATTTGGTGGATCCTTTTGTTGAAAGAGTTTGATATGGAAATTTGAGATAAGGATGGTTCCAAAAACGTAGTAGCATATCATCTTTCACTAATAGAGGGTGAAAGGAAAAATGAGTTACCGATTGATGTGTTAGAGTAGTGAGGTATTGGTTGAGAGAATCACTCTCAACCCTATGTTTGAATATTTGATTCCTATGGCTGTAGTTAGTTCGTTACTTGTATAAATAACTATAGTTTTCTTTGCTCCCGAGACTAGACTTGGTCCGACCTACGCCTACATCCATGTGGGATTGGACTTGGCTTTTGCCTTGCTATCGATTTGAACCCATGACCTCGGCTCTGATACCAATTGTTGGATCTCAATGTTGCACTATGCTTACTTCCCAGTGAGTAATCGTGCAGTGGGTCACCCATCATGTGACTACTGTAAGTCAAACACGCTTAACCATAGAGTTTTTCGGCTTTCTAGTTTACATATCATATTAAAAATCAATTGGTGATAGATAGGTGGGCATTAACCATTTAGCCACATCCCTCCATAGTAAGCCACAACTGTGACAACCCAAAATTTATTTTCTAAATTCTATTTCGTAAAATTCCAAAATAGTCATTTTCACTCCTTCTAAAATTTTATTTCGGAAACGGTGTTTGAATTAAATATTTTAAGCCGAATTTTTAAATAAATTCAGCACCGAGATTTATTCTATTTCGAAAATTCTAAAATTTTGGATACAGTTATGTATCAAGTTTTGATCCGAAAAGCCAATATGAGTGAAACCGGAATGAAATCTGAGAACCTGAGCCAAGTGTTTAACTAGAAAACATTTTTGGAAAATTTACTTTTGACCCCAAAGTTAGCCAAAATTCACTTTTAGTCTATGGTTCATGATGCAAGGTACACCATAAACCTCCAACCCTTGTTTGATTTTTGAGCTCAAGCCAAGAATTTCAATTTTGCCCTCAACCAATCATTAGATAATTTCCTAGGGTTTTGCACTCTATAAAAACCACACTATTCATTTTCCATTCCCTGATCTCACTCCCTTGCCTCTCCAAGTTTGTCTGATAGAAGAAGAAAACATTCACAGTAAGCTTCATCCTCCATCTTTCATTGCTTCACTTTGCTTCGAGTGGTGTTCCTTTGGCCTCCATTTTATGAGATTCTTAGGCTTAGTTTGTGTTGCTGTTTGGGATGTTTAGGTGGTGAAGGAAGTGGTGAAAGTTGAGTGGAGAGGAAGTTGAGATCCACACAAGAAGGAAGAACAAGAAGAGGTATAAACCATGGACTCCCAAACTATTATTTTCCCTCTCTATTTATTGCTAGACTGAGGTTTTATTGAATAGAAGTGCTAGATAATTGTTGTGGTTGAGCTATTTGTGTTGTTGATGAACTAGGATTGGTTTATTGCGGTTTGGAAGTGTTTTGGTATGTATCTGGTTTGTTTACAGGTGAAGAAGAAGACACTGGTGCACACTGTCTGTGCACCAGGTGGTCTCAGGGGCTAGCCAACGAACCCTGGCGTGGTTCGCTGGCTAGACCCGTGGGGGGACGGTCCATGGCAACGGACGATGGCATGGTCCATTGCCACGCACTGCCCCGCCACCAAGCTCCGCCAGGCCAATCCCACTTCTGGCCGGGCCCTCTATGGCTCAACTACGTGTTGTTCGGACCGAGACTTGTGGGCCCTTGAGGCTCGGACACTCGGGCTCGCTACAACGCACTAGTAGAAGCCCGTTTCATTGATTTTGGAGTTGTGAAGCATAATTTATAGTTGAAATTGTGAAGGATGAGTACTCTGTTTTTTGTTGTTGTCTGTGAACTTTGAGCTATTCCAGTAAAAGAAAGTTTAGCATTTGTCTATTATATTTTATGAGTTCAGTAGCATGATCAATACTTGTTTTTTATTGAGAAACTTGCCTAAATACTTGTTAGTATTTATTGAGAAGGTTTGCTAAATGTTTGAGAATTTTGCATATGCAGTACTTGTTTTTACGAAATTACAGTGAATGAGAGATTGAGATGGTTTTACAGTAAAGAGATTGTGTTTGTGCATTTCATTTTTTAAGTGCATCATTGGCTCTAAGTAAGCATAGGTTCTATTTCAAAAACCTATATCTATTTTGAAAAATCATTATCATTTTGCATTGAGAGTTGCATGATATTTGATTTCCAAAGTTGTGAGAAAGAGAAGTTGATTGATTATTTGTGCATGAGTTGCATAAGAAGAGTTGTGGCATGAGAAAGATGTTGCATGAGGCATATATATATATTTATATATTGTGAGATCAATAGGTTTTTCGGAGGTCCGTTAGGACTATGTCCTTTCGAAAGAAAAGAGAAAGAAAGAAAGTTTGAGAAAGCTATGGACATTGCGGTCCGAGATGAAGTAATGAGGTGTATTCCCACGTTACTAGGTTGGATACTACCCGCCGGGCTTGAAATCCTGGTTAGGGGTTGTGCACACTAACAAGTACGATACCTGATTCCACAGAGATTGAGTTTAAAACACATAAAGAGGTTCCGCGGACGAGATTGAGATTAGGCCGGCTAGATGCCGAGCCCGGACAGGTTCATTCACACGTGGTGAAGTCCTGCCTCGTCCGTGAGTAAAGAAGCGAAAGTGAGTCTGTGTGACTCAAAGAGAAAGAAGAGAAAGTGAGTCTACGTGACTCAAAGAGAAAGAAGAGAAAGCGAGTCTGTGTGACTCAAAGAGTAAAGAAGAGAAAAGCGAGTCTTTGAGACTTATCAGAAACCTCCAAAGAAAAGTATACATTTTTTAGAGTGAGAGTATATGTTTATACTTATAGCATCATGACTTTACCTTTCTTTTGAATTGCATGTTTTGCATGTAGTACGTTGAGATATATAACTTGTTGTTGTAGTTGAGTTGGCATGATAGCTTTGAGATTGTTTGTTATTTATTATGAAAGCATGAGATAGTTGAGTATGTTATTTAAATATCTCTTTGATTATCAGTTAGAGCATAAGTATTGTGTAAGTGGAGTATTTGTGAAAGCATGATTACTTGTTGACTAGGTTGCAAGCAATAGACTTGAATATGAGTTTGTTGAGTTTGTTGTTGAAAGTGTTGAGATTATGTATACATGCCAAATGATTTTCAAAATCTATATTCTATAGTACTTTACAGGGTTGAGTGGTTTTATACCTAGCTTCGTGCTAACGGGATTAATTTTCAAACTATTTTGTAACCCCTTTTAGGTGGGCCCAGTCATTGAGCGCGCACGAGAGTAGTTAGTGCGTAGATGAGCTTTAGAGCTTAGTTTGTTTATGCCTTGTTATTTTGACTAATGACTGATACTGATGTTAGACTTTTATCGACTGTTGGATGTTTAATTATCTTTTGTTGGTGCTGGACACTAGGGTTGTACCCCAAGTTTTAAGGTTGTTAATGAAGTTGACTGTTTAGTTTTTACCTTTTTAGCCTGTGCAGTCACCTCGAGTGGTGACTGTGGCGGTAACACCCTTTGGATGGTTTTAAATAGACTTAAGTTGTTTAATCTTTCTTTTATTTTCTTGCTTAGTTTCTCTTATTTAAGTATTCAGGATTTTAGATTAAGAAAAATAGGGTGTTACAACAACACCTTGTCTCAAATCAAGCAGGGGATGGACTCGACCAACCTGGCCGACGCCCAGCAAATTATATGTTAATTTAAAACATAAATAAGATACCATATTGGTGTCATTTAAAAGATCTCTATTAGATCTTTTTATGATGGCAAAAACTTGTGTGAGACCGTATCACGGGTCTCAATCCGTGAGACGGGTCGGATATTTGATTAATGAGATCAAAGATCCGACCCATTAATAAAAAAATTCGACCCTTCTCACGAATTGATACCCGTGAGAAGGTCTCACACACAAGTGTTACCCTTTTATGATATATATTTTTTAGGGTAACACTTGTGTGAGACGGTCTCACGGGTCTTAATCCGTGAGACGGGTCGGATCTTTGATTAATGGGTCATTTTTTTTTTTTTTTTATTAATGGGGCGAATCTTTGACCTCATTAATCAAAAATCCGACCCGTCTCACAGATTGAGACCCGTGAGACTGTCTCACGCAATTTTTTGCCTCTATATATATATATATATATATATATATATATATATATATATATATGGGTGGGTGTGTGGGTGTGTGTGCGCACGCGCGCGTACGCGTACGCGTGCGCGTGTGTGTACATTAATGTTATTTGTACAAATGAAAAGAAAAAAAAATGAAGTCAATATTTTTTAAACTTAGTTCGCATTGTAAGGTGGACCATGACCCATGATATAACCACCAAAAACATTAAATCAGAATAAGTATAGAATATGTAAAATATATCCACTCCAAGATGCCAAAGAATTACTCCTAAAAAAAAAAAAAATCGTGGGGGTGTTTTTAATCATGATTTTGTAAACATTAACATTTCCAACATCTTTATTTTTATCTATAATAGGGTGAAACAATAGATGTTAATCACATATACATTATTAATAAACACTTACAAACAAAACTATTTAATATGAAAATTGATAACAATATTAAATACGATACAAAAGATTTATAATAACAAAATAGTTTAAATAAAATATAAAAGAAATGTACTTACTAGTTGCATAAAATAAAAGATTTTAATATCTTTAAAATATAAATAGTATAAAAAATAATTTAGACCATCCATTTATACTATTGCAAAAAGCAAGTAAAACAGCTATTATTCACATTAGCAAATTTTTTTTATTTTATTGCCCAAGGCATAAACCCCTCACCTCATGCTTAAAAGACGAGGTGCTAGACCACCACGCCAACCATATTAGTTATTCACATTAGCAATTTGATGTTGCATCCAGTGACGGAGCTACGTGATGGGGTAGGGGGGCCCTGGCCCACCTCACCCCATCCCCACCCTTAACCTCACCCTAAATTTTTTAACAAATATGTATGTATATATTGATATAGTAGAGATAAAATATACTTTTGGCCCCCCTCTATTTTTTTTTTTTAAATAAAACAATCTATTATGTTTATATTAAATGAACTCAAAATATATATTAAAGTTCACTATTTTTCATTAAATAAAAAAAATAAATCATATAATTAAAATTAAAATTTTTCTTTATTATCTTATTTCTTTTATCAAGATTTTAATAATGAAGAGAATCAAGTATACATTTTAATTTTAAAAAATCTCCAAATCAGAGATATATGCTTTGATTTTATTAGTAATGTTGATTAATTAATTAGTGATTTATTGTGTGTTTTAAATGTTTATTTACATTTTTAAGATGTACATTTGCTAGTTTAAAACTTTAAATGATTAGTTTTGAAATTGACAAAAATTAATATTGAATGTTTAATTCGTCTTGGTTTTTGTCTTTTATCTCTCAAATTTTGAAATATTCAGTTAATCAGTGAAATGAATATCAGTTAATTATGAAAAAATTTGGTGACAAAATAATTGAAAAATCTTTTTATTTGATGTTAAGAGAATATATACTCCGTATTTAATAAATGTTGTTGCTATTGTTATTATTATATTTTGTGTTATGTGAAAAATTTATAAAGTAATGATCGGCACATGTGTCGATCGTACTCATATAATTATGTATTTCATACTTTATTACACATAGTATAATTAGAAATTATTATCAATAATAATCACAATAATGTATGGTATATATAATAATATGGTACGATTAATTATAATGTCGGCTAAAATTGTAAATTTTCTCTACTACATCGCCCTCCTCCCCCCCCCCCCCCCCAACTCAAGTTTTCTGGCTCCGTCCCTGGTTGCATCCGTGTTGTTCACAACAACTAGCTATTCAATAAAAGGAAAAATTATATTACAAAAAAAAAAAATAGAAACATACAAGTATTTACGAATATTATAAAACATATAATAAATTTTTGCAGTGATATATAGATGGAAAGTGTGATTTGTTCATGTATCTAGAGAGAAAATGTTTGTAAAAAAAGCTTAGAAGTTTGGGTGTGAGGAATATTGAATTTAAACTATATACTTCGTCTATTAAAGAACAAAAAGTTTATAAAAATCGTAATTTGGTAAACTCTACAAAATTCAGTAACTTTTTTAATATCAATAATAATAACTTTTAAAAACTTTCTAAAACTCCTAATCGAACACCATTTTTAAAAGTCTGAAATAAATATTTCAATAATTTTCTAAAATTTTTTAAAAGTTTAAATCAAATATCACCAAAATTTTAAGGTTTTTAAAAGGTTTTAACATAAAAATTCAGATTGAATACACCTAAATGTAAGCCAAAAGAAAAAAAAATCAAAGCTGGTAAGATATTGAAATTCTCCAAGAAAACCTAGAATATGGAAAATACGCACTCGCCACCTGTAGCTCCGGGCACCGGCCAGAAGGATCCGGAACGCTTATCTAAGAAGACGGAACGCTCTGAAGGCGTTCTGGAACAAGATGGTGGAATGATGGATCAAGATTTGACCCAAGCGGCCTCGACCTCACTAGGAACAAGTCAACCTCCGGCCGAGAGTAACTCAGGAGTCCGTCTTGACTACAAGAAGATCTTGAAGGGGAATGCATGGACGAAGCCATCAGATTGGAGCATTGAGGAGGACGATGTGTCCGATGACGAAGACAACAACATGCAGGAGGATGAATTATGCCCCAGAATCCCGGTCACAAAGGAGGAGAAGAGACGTTTAAGAGCTCCATGTAGACGATCTCTGATTATTCGAGTTTTGGGGGGGAACAGTAGGGTACAGATTCCTCCTTCGGCGTTTGCAGTCACTATGGAGACCCGAGGCGAATATGGAACTGATCGATTTGGAATACGATTACTATATTGCAAGATTCGAATCGCAGCGGGACTATCACTTCGCAAGGTTTGAGGGACCATGGATGATACTCGATCACTACATAACAGTCCAACAATGGGTGCCGAACTTCAATCCGACATCGAGCAAGTCGGAGAAAATCCTAGTATGGGTAAGACTTCCAACTCTTCCAATGGAATACTTCGAAGATGATTTTTTGTGGAAAATAGGAAAAAGTGTTGGGAACCCAGTAAAGGTTGATGGCACGACTACTCTGGCTGCGAATCTGTGTAGAACTAGATATTACAAAACCCCTACGGTCGAAATTTACTCTTAGAATGGAGACTTACCTTATTGAATATGAAGGAGTCCATTTGGTTTGCTTCAAATGTGGAATGTACGGACACAAGAGAGAGCAATATGGTCCGGGAAGAAAGGCTCAAGTGGTAACTGAGAAGGCCATGGGTGAAGACAACCCGACTACCTCGGCGCAGGGTGATCAACTTTTTGGTCCACCTTTAATGGAAAAACAACAGGTTAAGAAGGTGTCGCTATCTGAAAATTATGGTTCGTGGATGCTGGTTACGCGTAAGGAAAGAAGGCAACAAAAGAGGAATACTAGTCGGGGCGGGCAGAATCATGGCCAGACACCACCTGAAGCCAGGAACGTGGAGCCCATGACGGTGTATGAGAACCATTTGTTTAACTCTCGTTTTGCACCTTTGGATGGTATGGAGGAAAACTTTATGGGAGGAACATCATATGGACAGCCTGCAGGGCAGGCCTTGGAGCAAACCAGTAGGCCTAGGCCTATTGTGACATCCACAGCGACACCGAAGGTTAATTCTAGAAGACCAGATCCCAATCTCACATCGCCAAACCAGAATAGAGAGCGATAGTCTCGTCTCCAACAAATGCAAGGGGCAGAGGAGATAGAGTCAGCACACCAAGGAGAGCGGCTGCTCAGAATGATCATGTGGTTGTCAGAGATTCTATTGGGGGCAAAACGATCACCAGAACCACTATACAACATCGGGGGAAAGAAGTCTTGATTGGCTCACCTATTGATCCCGGTGATCGTGGCCCTAGAACTCCGCTTGAGGAAGGGGATGCCTTTTTTGATTGTGCGATGGACGATGTTGAGGCTGCTCAAATCCAATTTGGCTTTGATGGTGACCCACAGAAGCTCTTTTGAGCTTCAATCTTCTTTTTTTTTTTTTTCATGAATTTTATTGTTTGGAACTGTCAGGGTGCGGCATCATGAAAGTTTTCTCGCACCTTGATACAATTCCTGTCTGTGTATAAGCTTTTTATTTTGTGCTTGTTAGAACCGAAGGTGTCAGGATCTCAGGCCGACAGCATATGCTCTCGGCTTGGCTTTGATGAGTGACTTAGGGTAGAGGCTTTTGGCTTTTCAGGAGGGATTTGGGTGCTTTGGAGGAATATCGTCACGTTAGACATCCTTACCACCCACCCGCAATTTGTTAATATTAGAATAGGCAGGATGAATGATCAACCATGGGTATTGTCCGTGATCTATGGCAGTCCCGTTGTGTTTTTAAGGAGGGAACTATTCTGGGAACTATCTCACTGTGACCTAAATTCTTTGGGTAGTTGGCTAGCAGTAGGTGATTATAATTTAGTTGCTTGTCGCAATGAAACATCTAACACTGATAGTTTCTCGGCATACAGATGTGCAGGTTTCAATGACTGGATCCACAAAGAAGGTTTACTTGATCTTGGCTACTCAGGAGCTAAATTCACCTGGGTCAGAGGTCAGAGCCAATCAACTTTCAAAGCTGCAAGATTAGATAGAGCACTTTGTAACATGGATTGGAGGCTTCAATTCCCAAATGCAGATATCATCCACCTACCAAGGGTCTCATCGGACCATTGCCCGCTGTTAATCAGATTGGATCCACCTACAACAGGCCCAGTGGAAAGGAACTTCACTGGAACTTCACGATTAGGTCCCGTGGCGCCAGTGCAGTGTGATTGAGTGTCACAATGATGATTGAATGATAAATGAATGATGATTGAATGATGACATGATTGATGTGGAAATAGACTATGACCTTAGTTGCGTAATCTTTATGGTGATTCTCCTTAACTGTTGTTATTGACTGTGTGCTTACCCCATTTGCTGAGTCTATTCCTGGTTTTAAAATTAGAGTCTCTTAAGTATATATCTTCCTGCTTCAAAATGATTTTTGTATATCTATATATATCTATCTATAATATATTTCAACGCGTTGGAGTGGGTTACCAGCATCTCTCGCTGAACAGATATATTTGGCTTTCAGGCACAGATGAGTAGACACCGGAGCGCGCTAGAGACCTGAAGCTTAGAGTAGTTAGTTTCCCCTTTTCGGCCCGCGTGCCATGCTTATGTACTGACTTTACTTTGAGGATTTTAGTTAGTTTGCCTATGCACCTGAGCTCTCTAACTTAGGTGTGGCATAGCACCCCGTACTCTTATGTTTACTTTTGGGACTTAATGAGAAATTATCTTTGTTATATAAGTTTTCAAAGTTTCAAAATTTTGGGGTGTTACAGCTGGTATCAGAGCCTAAGTATGACCCTAGGATAAGACTCTTAAGACCAGACTTTAGGACAATAGGCTTAAAACACTAGGAGTTCAGTAAAATAGGATTTAGGGATCATAGGACACGCGGTGAGACTGTGAGACCCTAAACTTTCCCTCGCCCTAACTCACACATAAATTAAAATAAACTTCCCCTACACCCATAGCGTCAAGGTAAGGATGCAAAATAATATCAACCTATGAACTCCAGGATGGCACCGGAACTCCCCACACAGGAATTCTTGACTCAGAATCTGCAACGTCTGGCCCAAATTGCCCAGGCACTCTGTGACACCCCAAAATCTAAATTCCATTAACGGATTAATTGAGTAATTAATCCTATTTCAATTGGTGAATTAATTCCTAAAATCCTGAAATTTCAATACTTGGGGACTAATAATTGATTAGTCAACCCCAATGCCAAAGTTGTACCTTGAGCTTTGTAAGGAGTTCCCTTGTTCCTTACACTTCCTAATGTTAGTGAGGGAATTATTGACCTTTCACATGGTGTTAGTATTGTAACCTAACCTAGTAGACCATCTTCATTCTATCCTTACACTTTCTAAAAATCTAGCTCCACCTTCTCTCTAAAAAGGTGAGTAGCTTTTCTTCCAAGCCAAGTTGGAACCTTGCCAAGACTTCAAGAGTTGCTTCCAAGATTCAACCTTTCTTATATTTGGGCATCTAGGAGGGTAAGATCTAAGTTCATCTTGTGTTTTTGGTTTCATCTTAGGTATCTTTTCTTAAAGCTAGGATCTTTATGATCTTTTGGTTTGTTCTTGAAGTGGGTTTGGAAGGTGAGCCTTGAGAAGAGCTTATTAAGGTGTAAAGTGAAGTCTTTAGTCTACAAGAGGTAACCCATGCTCTACAAAACCTATTTTGCTTACCTATATGTGATTTCTTGGATTCTACATGTGTTTTGCTATGAAATGTGAGTGTTGATGCATGATATTGTGAAAATGCATATCTAGAGCTTGTGTTTAGGGTTCATTTGTGCCATTGCTTGGCATTTCCTCTGATTCAAGTCATTTTGTTGTATTTGGTGAGATTTGGCATGTTTTGGACTTGAATTTGAGCTTGGAGTTGAAAATCCCCGAAGGGCTTATTTTGTACAGGTATATGTACCAGCGGGCGGAACGACGGGTAGAGCTCCAACCCACCGCCCACCCGCGGGGAACGTAGGCCGGTGGGTAGTGTACCTGCGGGCGGAACCACGGGTGGGAGCCTACCCGTGGGTCCACCCGCGGGGAACACTTCGGTGTTATGATGGGATTTGTTCCCCGTGATCCTTTTGACTCGGTATTTGGTCTTTTAACTTCCCGATGTTCTTTTGTGAAACTATTTGAGTGTCTTCTTGATGTTTCGTATGTCTAGAACTATGTGGTAGGTCTCCATGTAGGTTTTTGGTGTCGTGAATAGTGCTAAGTGTTCAACATTGTGTTTCGTTGAACCGTGATGTGTGTTCTACGGAACTATCTTTGGTTTACCCGTTTGATGAGCATGCTAGTTCGGTGTTTAAATGCTAGCATGTGTGTTGTTTGTACCTTCCGATTGGTTGATGATAACTCGTGTTATTCATCGTTGTTGTTGTTGGACTGTGATCCGTTCCTTGATTGAGTATGGTTTCATATCTTCGTTGTGATCTGTTGATTGATTCCTGTTGAGGTGTGATGTGTGTGTGGCTTTACCTGGATTGCACGATTAGTGGCATGAGACACTAGTCACCAAGGTATTGCAGTGGTCCTCGTGGTAGCCGTGACGTGATTATGGAGTTGTGGCCTGAGTGATGGGTCCACGTGATTCTTGGGTGGCATGTGTTGCCGTGTGTGTGTACGGTACCCTCGTGTACTATGAAATTGGTGGTCTTGTTGGTGGTTTGTTGGTGGGGGACGACGGTCCCAGGAGGGAAAAGGTTGGACTAAGAAGTACAGGGGTCCTGGAGGTAATGGTTGGAAAGAAGGTACAAGGTTGGGGGTAGCCATAAGGTTGGAACCGGGCATAAGGAAGGCATATCAACTCGTGATGGGTGATGTCACGAGGGCTTGCGTAGCCATTGTGGTAAGTTCTTCTCTTGTGACGTGTGTAGTCACAGAGGCATGTGTTGCCGTTGGGTGAGTCTTATTCCTTTGCGTTGTGCTTGTCGGGTTTTGATATATTAAGTGATGATAGATCATGCCTTGACTCTTTTAGGTGAGTCATGTTGTTCCCTGTGGTCTTGGGATGTGTTCTCGTGTTATTGTTGAGAGTGTTGAGTTTTGTGTTGACTATTGCTCTTGGTTTTGTACTTTGACGGTAATAATGTTACCGGAAATATATTGTAAAGTGACGAATAAGAAAGTCACAATAGTTGTATTGCCTTTTGTCTCAGTATAGAAAGTACAGTGTCCTCTGCTCAGCTGAGGGATGTTCTATTTATGCTAGGTCCTAACGGTAACAACATGAAGAGACATCTTTGGGGAGCTGAGCTAACGGCAAGAATATGAAGAGTCATGAATGAGGCGTTGAGGCTTTAACTCTCTCTCATCAATGGTGGCATCAAAGGTGGCTTCAATGACAATAAATGTGACACCTGTTGGATTCTAACCGTTGGAGTTCTGCCCGTTGGGTTCCCATGTGATGCTGAGTCAGATGCTCATTTGTGATCCTCTGTATGTGATTTTATATCTATATTTTTTTAATCACATATCATTTTATTTTATTTCTTATGCTAGCCGAGATAGGCTTTGTCCTAGGTTGGCAGAGGTGCGTGGCTCCGGCCGAGGCGTCGCCTCGACCGATCGTGGCCGAGGCGTCGCCTCGACTGATCGTGGCCGAGGCGTCGCCTCGACCGATCGTGGCCGAGGCGTATGCCTCGACCGATCGTGGCCGAGGCGTCGCCTCGACCGATCGTGGCCGAGGCGTGCGCCTCGGCTGACCGTGACCAAGGCGTCGCCTCGGCCGATCGTGGCCGAGGCGTCGCCTCGACCGGTCGTGGCCGAGGCGTCGCCTCGACCACTCGTGGCGGAGGAGTGCGCTTCGGCTGATCGCGGCCGAGGCGTAGCCTCGACCGATCGTGGCTGGGGCAGGCTCCGGCCTCTTTTTATTTTTTTTTTATTTTTTTTTCTTTGGCCGAGACGGACTTCGGCGTTGGCCGAGGCGGGCGCCTCGGTCGAACAGTGGCCGAGGTGTGCGCCTCGGCCAACCATTGGCCGAGGCGGGCGCCTCGGCCAACTCTTTGCCGAGGCGGGCGCCTCGGCCACTACTTGGCCGAGGCGTGCGCCTCGGCCAACCATTGGCCGAGGCGCGCCTCGGCCATCCCTTGGCCGAGGCGTGTGCCTCGGCCATCCCTTGGCCGAGGCGTGCCTTGGCCAAACTGTGGCCGAGGCGTGCCTCGGTCAGACTGTGGCCGAGGCGGGCTCCTCGGCCGAACTTTGGCCGAGGCTTGCCTCGGCCCTCCGAGTCGAGTCACGTCTCGGCCAACCTGTGGCCGGGGCGTGCGACTCGTTCCTTTTTTTTTTTTTTTTTTTTTTTTTGGAAACAACATGGGCGGGCCACAAGCACGAGATATTGTTCCAAAGGATTTCAGAATGCAAAGCGGGCGGACCGCGATTACCAAACACTAGTCCCAAACGACTACTAGAATATTAAGGAAAATACTTAATCAAATGTTCCTAGCTCCATACCCGATCGATTATCTTTACAGATGGTGTGGACTTATAGATCATTTCTGCCAATCTTTTTGCATGCTTTAACGTAACAACTGCGGGCCGCTCGCTGGTCTCCTCTGACGATCCCTATCCCGCTCGGAGTGGGGAACTTCATACACAAGTGTTCCACCGACACTATGGCCTTGAGGTTCTCCAGTGCCAGTCTCCCTAATATGATGTTGTGCGCACAAGTGAGTCTTACCACGATGAATTCCAAGTCAAGTTTGCTAATGTTAGGGCTCGTGCCTATCTCCACTGGTAAGACCACTGACCCCTCCGTCTCCACTGAATCACCCGTAAATCCAGAGAGTGGGGTACGTACTTCTTTGAGCTGGTTCCTAAGTATCCCTAACTTGGTGAAGGCATCGTAATACATCACATTGACTGAGCTTCCCGTGTCGACTAAGATGCGGCGGACAATGACATCGTTGACGTCCATCTCAATTACCAGGGCGTCACGATGGGGTAACGGGCCCTCTGGGAGGTCATCATCAGAGAAGGTGATGGCCTCCTGTCTCTGTTTCTTTTCTCTGAGAAGACTCGCCACTTCTCCCACGTATAGCCGCCGGCTCCACTTCTTTCTTTCCGCGGGCGTGTCGCCCCCTGCAGGTTCACCATAGATAAAGTGTATGGTGTGCTTCTTTTGTCGTCTAGGAGCCACCTCGGTTTCTTTCTCGCTATCACTCTGCTCAGATATTTGGTCGTGTTCTCTTTTTTTCAAGGTGGACGGCTCGGTGACATCTTCATTTCTCCAAACATTTTTTGGTGGTTTTTTTTATGGATCGCGCTGCGGCTGCTGCTGCTGCTTGGATCGCTTGACAAAATGCCAAAAGTAGCCCTGCTGGATGAGTTCTTCTATTTGTCTCTTCAAAACGTGACACTCATCTGTATCGTGGCCGGCTTGACTATGAAACCTGCAGTACTTTGTTTGGTCTGCCTTTGGGGAGACCTTCATGCACTCCTCGGGGAATTCTACCATTCCCATCTCCTCAGCTTGCTGTAGAATGACACTGACGGGATGGGTAAGAGGAGTTAGATACGCAAGGGGACCAGGCGAGGTCGTTCGTGGTCTCGGCCTTTCCCTGCGGTCGGGTGGTTCGAGGGTGGTGCCTGGCTGGGCGGACCCGCTTTCCCAGGCTTCCCACCTTTCCTTCCATCCTCTTCGTCCTTCTTCTTTCTGTCGACGTCCTCTGCTTCGGCATAGCGGCTAGCCGTCCTTATCAGATCTTCATAAGAGCGGGGGTGGTGGGCGTTCAACTGCTTGTGGAAATACCCTGATCTTAAGGCATGGATAAATATCGGGATCGCCGCCTTGGAGTCGAAGTCGTAGACATTATTGACTTCCTTTTTCCATTTTATCAGGAAGTCTTTGAGGCTCTCGCCTCTATCTTGCTTCACTACACAGAGGTGAGAGAAGGGTTTCTTACAGCTACCGGAGAAGTATGTCAGGAAGCTTTTGGACAACTCCCCAAAGTTTTGGATCGACCCATCAGGGATGGTGTTGAACCAGTCTTGGGCCGCTCCATCCAGGGTGGACAAGAACGCTCGGCACATGATGGCGTCCCCTGCCCCGATCATTACCATAGCAGCCTTGTACCTCGTCATGTGGACGCGTGGGTCAGTGACCCCCGTGTACTCCTTGATGGCGGGCAACCTAAAGTCCCTCGGCAACGGTACGTCCATGATGCTTGGGGAGAATGGTGCTGCCATTCGTACCTCGGGTTCCGGCGACTGCTCCCGTGCCTCCACCTTTCTTGCTAACTCCTCGATTATTCTCTGCAGCCTCTCGACCAGGGCCGACTCATCAGGGTGCCGGCGCGGGGCCGGCTGCCGCTCCTCCAAGTGTCGACGTAAGGCCGACTCATCAAAGTGTTGGCTTGGGGTCGGCTCCCGAGACTTGCCCACCTCCTCTGTGGGTGATCTCTCGGCTTCTCTGTTTTCGTGTTGGCGAGGACCTCTGGTAGAGGATCCCTCGGCCCGTGGTCCTAATCTTTGCCGCACGGGCGCCCTTTGTCCCAATCGTTCTGGTGCAGATTGGGAAGGGCCTGGTTGTCGTCTGGCCGGTCCACTTCTTTGGGTCTCCACCCTTATTTCCTGGGGCCGCGGCGGGGGCACTTGGCCTTGCAGTCCCACCGCCACCTGATTTAGCGCCGCCGTCACTGCTTGCTGAATAACATCGGCAGTCGCATGGAGGTTCACGGCTTGGTTCACCCCTCCATTGTTGAGTTGGTCTCGAAGGTCCCCTCCGCGATTGTTGGTGAGTTGGTCCCGGAGGTCTCCTGAGGTATTGCCATTGTTCACATTGCGGGAACCATGGGAGCTGCGGGACACCATTCTTTCAAGCTTGCTGTTGAAAGAGGAATGAGTTGTGTGTGTCGTAGCCTGCTTGAGTATTGGACTCAGGCTCTCAATGAAAGCACCAATGACGGTAATAATGTTACCGGAAATATATTGTAAAGTGACGAATAAGAAAGTGACAATAGTTGTATTGCCTTTTGTCTCAGTATAAAAATTACAGTGTCCTCTGCTCAGCTGAGGGAAGTTCTATTTATGCTAGGTCCTAACGGTAACAACATGAAGAGACATCTTTGGGGAGCTGAGCTAACGGCAAGAATATGAAGAGTCATGAATGAGGCGTTGAGGCTTTAACTCTCTCTCATCAATGGTGGCATCAAAGGTGGCTTCAATGACAATAAATGTGACACCTGTTGGATTCTAACCGTTGGAGTTCTGCCCGTTGGGTTCCCATGTGATGCTGAGTCAGATGCTCATTTGTGATCCGGGTCGGGTGCCAGATCTATTATCCTGTCATACTTATATACTTATGTATTCCATTTCAAAAATGGCTTTACAACTTATATCTTACTTATGTACGATATTTCACATGTATTGGTGGGTTACCAGCATTATTCGCTGACCGGGCGTCGTCCCATATTTTATTGTGTTCTTTCAAGTGATGTCTAGGCGAGCGCGTGGTCTAGTACTTGCTAGAATAGTTTTCCCCTCTCGTATTGTGGCCTGTGAGCCAGTGTAGTTGTAGAACTTTGATCTTATGGGATTAGTTTTAAACATTGCAGATATTGCCTGTGCGTTCATCTTTATGGTGAACGTGGCATAACACCCTGTGTATCAGACTTTACCTATCTATCTATCGTTCAGACTTCCGCTGTGTTGAATGTTCAGTTCCGTTATCTGCATGTTTTAAGGCTTTTTATAGCATGTTTTTAGGGGGTGTTACACACTCAACAATGCAGTCCTCCAACCATCTCCACCAAACAAAAACATGGAAATCCATCGCCAAATTTCGGAACACCAACCGCATACCTTCTCAGGAGATGAAAATCCCACAACCCTCGGAGAATGGATCATAACCTTTGACAAAATATTCAGGGCAACGGGATGCACGGAAAGCCACCAAGTAGAAACAGCCTCCTTCTACTTCAGACACGAGGCCGACACCAGGTGGGTCCACGTGAAACCCAGTTACGAACAAAGCCCCGGATACAACTGGGAAACTCTAAAAGCACGACTACGCGAACAATTCTACCCTAGTCACCTAAAAGCAACCATATGCGAAGAATTCCTCCATCTAAAACAAGGAGCAACACTAATCGCAGAATACTACCGGTAGTTCCTCATACTAGCTCACCTCACCCCCGAACTAGTACCTACAGAGACAATCAAGATCGAGAAATTCATAATGGGCCTCGACCTCGAGAACCAGAAGGCCCTAACTATACGAGAACCAAGAACTCTCAAAGAAGCCTATGCCAAGGCATTCCAACTACAACAAATACCGGACAAACCACAGGAAACACGCCTGGGACACAAAAGGAAAATTCAAAGGGAACCACGCAAACCCCCTTCGGGAGCCTAAAACCGCCAGGGCCACCTCGCCCCACAAGGCCGTAACACCAGCCACACAAGGAAGGATCCTTACCATAAGCAAAGCCAAAATCGGGGATAGCAACATAGTTTCCGGAACCTTCCTTGTACACAACACCCCCGCCACCGTAGTATTTGACTCAGGGGCTACCAACTCATTTATAGCAACCGAATTCGCCACTCAACTCGGTCTCAACACTAGCACCAGAGTACAACTCCAAGTCAAGGTTGCATCCGGTGAAATCATAAAATGTGACCGCATGTACAAAGACATACTCATCACCATCAAAGGAGTGGGATTCCCTAGCAACCTAATACAATTCGGACTGGGGTGCAAGTGATCTTGGGCATGGACTGGCTAGGGAAATTCCAAGCACAAATCCTATGCGGTGAAAAAAAAGTGATCTTACGGGACCAAACGGCAAACGGGTATCCTACCACGGAACCCACAAAGACCCGGAAATCAAATTAGTGAACATGATAAAAATGAAGAAAGATCTAACCAAAGGGCACGAAGCCTTCCTATGCTCAGTCAAGGATCTCAACACCGAAATAGCCGAACTCCAAACCATTCTAGTGGTAAACGAATTCACTGATGTCTTCCCAGATGAAATCCCCGGAGTACCCCCAACCAGAGAAGTCGAGTTCACAATAGACCTGATACCCGGCGCTGCCCCAATCTCGAAACCGCCCTACAGGCTGGCGCCAAAGGAAATGAAGGAACTGAAGACACAACTTCATGAACTACTAGATAAGGGGTACATCCGTCCCAGCACCTCACCATGGGGAGCACCAGTACTATTCGTTAAAAAGAAAGATGGGAGCATGCGTCTATGCATCGACTACAGGGAACTGAATCAAGTTACAATAAAGAATAAATATCCTCTTCCCCGAATTGACGACTTGTTCGACCAACTTAAAGGAGCAGGGGTATTCTCGAAAATTTATTTAAGATCCGGATACCATCAAATAAAAGTACCCAACCTAGATGTTCATAAGACAGCCTTTCGAACACGCTACGGCCACTACGAATTCACGGTAATGCCCTTCGGACTCACCAATGCACCTGCTATATTCATGGACCTCATGAATCGAGTATTCCGGCCCCACCTAGATGACTTCGTCGTCATATTCATTGACGACATCCTGGTCTGCTCTCGAGACAAGGAGGAACATGAAAAGAACCTCCGCACAACCCTGCAAACCCTGAGAGAACACCAGCTGTACGCCAAATTCTCCAAATGTGAATTCTGGAAGGACAACGTAGCCTTCCTAGGTCACGTGATAACCAAAGAAGGAATCAAGGTAGACCCAACCAAAATCCACGCCGTCAAAGAATGGCCCACACCAAGATCACTTTCGGAGGTCAGAAGCTTCCTAGGATTAGCAGGCTATTATAGGAGGTTCGTACCCGATTTTACCAAGATAGCTCAACCCCTCACCAAGCTCATGAAAAAGGAAACCCCCTTTCGATGGGACGACAACTGCACCTCAGTCTTTAAAGGATTGAAAGAGAAGCTGACCACGGCACCCGTCCTAGCCCTTCTGTAACACTCCGAAAATTTTCAACTTTTAAAACTTATATAATAAAGGTAAAATCTCATTAAATCCCAAAACATGATATAAAGAGTACAGGGTGCTATGCCACACCTGAGCTAGAGAACTCAGGTGCACAGGCTAACTAACTAATATCCTTAATAATGTAAATGCATAGTGTGGCACGCAGGCCGAAGAAGAAACTATCTACTTCTACGCTCCAAGACTCTAGCGCGCTCCAGTGACTACTCCTCTGTGCCTGAAAGCCAAATATATCTGTTCAGCGAGAGATGCTGGTAACCCACTCCAACGCGTTGAAATACAATACATATAGGCATATATATAGATATAAGAAAAACCATTTCGAAGCATGAAGATATATCCTAAGAGACTCTAGCTTTTAAAACGGGGAATAGACTCGACAGATAGGGATAAGCACAATCAACAGTTATATAATTCACAAGCATAGAGAGACAGACTCGACAGATAGAGATAAGCACAGCCAATAGTCATAACCAAGCATATACGGTTTACTAGCCTGTATCCTATGGTCACGTTTTCATAACATTCGTAACGTCAAAACATCCATATCTCATCACATAGCACACTTTGATGGCGCCACAGGACCAATCGCATGCCCATACATGAGGGTCAGCGCATATAGCTCTGACACGGCCCCGCAGCACCTTGCCCCGTATCGCAACACGGAGGGGTCGATCGCAACCGACCGATGAACCGCAGCTCATCATAATGTTTGATCGCAACCAAACAGTGGACCGCAGCCCAAGAGTAGTCATCTGACCGCAGCAAGGAATATGAACTGCAGCTCATGTAAAACGTTTGATCGCAACCAAACGGTGGACCGCAGCCCGAGAGTGTAAATCTGACCGCAGCCAGCTTCTGAACCGCAGCTCAGGAATAACCAATTTGATCGCAACCAAATTGGGGTTTCATGCACACATAACACATAGCAAACACATGCAACCCACATTGACACATTGGGAAGGGGGAGAAATCGTATAACGAAACCTATGCGTGATCATCCACATACTAAAAATACTCCTAAGGGGTTCATACTTCTTACACCTAGGCCAACGGGATGCCAATCCAGCTAGCATGCAATATATAAGACTTATTCAACCTACGAATGGTACCCGAACATCAAACTAGACATAGGCACGATGGACGGGGTCCGTTGGGACACCACGGGGGTCGGGGGAACATCAAACGGGGAAGCCGGAATCCCGAGGTGGGGGAATTTCCAGCTGGTAGCCGGTGGGTGAGGGGTCACCCGCCGGCGACAAAGTTCCGGGCAACGGGTGCCCGGCGGGCAGTCGCCTGCCCGCCGGCTGCCGGCGACGTCTATTCTGGCCGCGGGTAGGTGGTGGGTCCCCTACCCCCCACTGACTCTTTTTCACAAATAACGCCCCGGGAACCTTTGTGAAACCCGAAACCATGCTTAGACACCCTTAAACACAATTGATGACAACACGTAGGCAATTAACGGATCAAAAGCAAGAAACATACGGCACATATCCTATCATGCTTTCTAAACATAATTAACACCCAAACATGCAAATTCCCACCCAATATATCAAGGATAACACCATACGAGTTTCACGATACATCCTAGGGCTCTAATCATATTCAAATTATTAAGAATGTTATTCATCTTTAAACATTAAGCAACAATGTGATTTATCAAGAATATCACACAATCATTAGGAATCTAGGTTTATCAAGAATATCACACAATCATCAAGAATCTCTTTCCATCATCAAGATTATCAAGATTACCCAAGAAATCATAACATCAATTATCAAGATCACACAATCAATATCATAAACGAATCATCAATACGCAAGAATGTAGAGGGATGCCTAGCAGGAGATCATAGCTAAGAAAATAGGTTTTGTTGAGACATGGGTTATCTCTTAGCCTTAATTAATTTCCTTGGCTATGAAGGATCTTTTTCCAAGTCTTCCTTCTTTCTTGATTTCTCCTAGGGGAATTCTTGGAGCTCCTTGTGTGGTGAGGGATTATTGTGGTGTGGGTTCTAGGTGCCTCCTATGTCCCCTATTTATATATCTAAGAGTCCTAATTAGGGTCCAGATACTATGGGCTTGCTAACTCTATTCCTTTTAGGACTAGGGGTTGGGTTTAGAGATGAGGCCCACGGACTATGGTGGGCCTTTTCCTAATTAATTATTGTAATTTAATTCTTTCTTTGGATAATTGGTTAAATGATTAATTGGTTTTAGGGGTCGTAACACGGGGTGTTACACCTTCCCTCCGGGATGGAAGGATTCGAAGTCTTCAGCGACGCCTCCAAAAAGGGATCGGGATGCGTACTAATGCAAAAAGGCAAGGTAATAGCATACGCATCCAGACAACTCAAAACCCACGACGAAAATTACCCCACACACGATCTCGAGCTAGCCGCCATCGTGTTCGCCCTGAAAATTTGGAGACATTACCTATACGGAGTACAAAGATTTATACAGATCATAAAAGCCTAAAGTACATCTTCACCCAGAAAGATCTAAACATGCGACAACGAAGGTGGTTGGAATTTATAAAAGATTACGACCTAGATATCCAGTACCACGAAGGAAAAGCTAACGTCGTGGCGGACGCCCTAAGCCGAATGGCTAACCACTCCCTCAACACCACCTGGATCCTGCCAGACCAGCTATACAAGGACTTCTAGAGGTTGAACTTGGAGGTAGTAGAGCAAGGACAAACCAATTCTGAGATCCACCTATTCAATGCCAGAGTCATACCCACGCTATTCGAAGAAATCAAGGCCGGACAACATCAAGACCCGGAACTAAATAAAATTCGACTCGACCTAACTCAGGGAAAGGACGGACCCTACGAAATATGCGAAGATGGCAGCCTCCGCTATCAAGGAAGATGGTGCGTGCCCACGACACACCCCCACCAAAAGCAACAAATCCTGAAAGAAGGGCACAACTCCCCATACTCGGTGCACCCCGGAGGTGACAAACTATACCAAGATGTGAAAAAGATGTTTTGGTGGCCCAACATGAAAAAGGAAATCCCAGACTTCGTGGGCAAATGTCTAAACTGCCAAAGGGTAAAGGCCGAACGATGCAAGCCCAAAGGACTCATACAACCCCTTGTGATACCACAAGGGAAGTGGGACTCCATATCCATGGATTTCCTCGGAGGATTACCCACAACACCAACAGGCAAGGATAAAATCTGGGTAATAGTGGACTGGCTAACCAAGACAGCACGGTTCATTGCTATGAAAGAAACATGGACAATGACACAACTAGCTCGGGCCTACCTGAACCGAGTAGTAAAGTACCACAGGATTCCCCGAAACATTGTGTCCGACAGGGATCCCATGTTCCTCTCACAGTTCTGGAAGTCTCTACAAACAGCCTTGGGAACACAGCTGAACCTGAGCACTGCCTTCCACCCCACTACTGACGGCCAAACCGAAAGAACCATTCAGACTCTCGAAGACATGCTAAGAGCCTGCATGTTAGACTTCCAAGGGACATGGGAAGAACATCTAGACCTCATCGAATTTTCTTACAACAACAGCTATCACGCAAGCATCCGCATGGCTCTCTACGAAGCACTGTACGGTAAAAAATGTAGAACCCCCTTATGTTGTGAAGACATGGTCGGCCCAGTAGCACTGGGACCCAAATACTTACAAGACAACATAACTAAAGTCAAGCACATACAAGAAAGGATGAAGGCCGCCCAAGACCGCCAAAAATCCTACGCCGACCTAGGAAGAAGACAAGCCGAGTTCGCCCTCGGAGATAAGGTCTGGCTACGAATTTCGCCCACACGAGGGGTAATGAGGTTCGGAAGAAAGGGGAAACTCAGCCCCCGATTTATCGGCCCTTATGAAATCATAGAAAGAGTCAGGACGGGACTTATCGGCCATCGAACTGGAACGGGTACACAACGTATTCCACATATCCCAACTAAAGAAATATATACACGATCCAAGCCACGTGCTACAACCCGAGACCGTGGACCTTGACGGCGCACTAGCTTACGAAGAGAAACCCGTAAGGATCCTGGACACCAAGATAAGAACCACCCACCAGCGAGCCATAGAAATGGTAAAAATCCTCTGGACCAACCATGGAACCGAAGAGGCAACATGGGAACTCAAAGACACAATGAAGGAGTGCTACCCCGAACTCTTCACACAAGGTAACCAAGGCGAAAGCATAGGATAAGGGGAGAAGTCACTCAACAAGGACCAAAGCTTCAGGGACGAAGCTTCCCGTTAAGGGGGGAGAGTGTAACACCCCGTGTTACGGCCCCAAAAAAATTAATTATTTACTCGGAAAGAAAGATTAAAACTCATTAATTACTTACGAAAGGTCCACCATAAGCCCATGGACCCTTATCCCTAAATCCAACCCTCAATCCCATGGGAAATAGAATTAGCTAAATCTATACCATTTAGATCCTAAATAGGACTCCTAGATATATAAATAGGGATATAGTTGACACCTAGAACTCGCACCACAATAATCTCCCACCACACAAGAAGCTCCAATAATTCCCTTAAGAGAAATCAAGAAAGAAGAAATCTTAAAGAAAGACCCTTCATAGCCAAGGAAATTAATTAAGGCTAAGAGGTAACCCATGTCTCAACAAAACCTATTTTCTTCGCTATAATCTCCTTCTTTGGCATCCCTCTATATTCTTGTGTCTTGATAAATTCTTCTATGTTAATTGTGATATGTTCTTGATGATTGATAAGATGATCTGTGTGCATTCTTGATAATCTTGATGATCTTGATGTTGAAAAGAAGTTCTTGATATTGATGTGATAGTTCTTGACGAATCTTGATATTCCTTGATGTTAAAGATAAAATATGATTTTGATGATTTGGGTGGGATTAGAGCCCTAGCTTGGATTGGGAATTTGTGTTGGGATGTTCTTGATATATATTTGGGTGGGAATTCGCATGTTCGGGTGTTGTTTATACTTAGAAGTCGTGATAGGATGAGTCCTACGTAATTCTTGCTTTTGATCCGTTAATTGCCTACGTGGTGTCGTTATTCGCGTTTAAAAGTGTCTAAGCATGGTTTCGGGTTCCACAAAGGTTCCCGGGACGAATATATGAGAAAAGAGTCAGTGGGGGGTAGGTGGGGGTAGGGGAACCCGCCACCTACCCGCAGCCCGAAGGACACCGCCCGGCAGCGGGCAGCCGCCTGCCCGCCGGCAACCCGCTGCCCGGAACAGTGCCTCCGGCGGGTGACCCCCACCCACCGGCTACCCGCTGGTCCGTAACCTCCCCGTTTGATGTTCCCCGCTCCCCCATGGTGTCCCAACGGACCCCGTTTGTCGTGCTTGAGTCTAGTTTGATGTTGCGGGAACCATTCGTAGGTTAAAGGAGTCTTAGGGATTGCATGCTAGTAGAATTGGTAACCCGTTGACCTAGGTGGAAATTGTATGAACCCTTAGGACTATTCTTAGTATGACTGAGGTTCGGAAGTCGGCTAAAGGCCGAATGGATTGTTCCCGGACTAAAGGTTCGGAAGTGGCTGAAGGCCAAATGGATTGTTCCTGAGCTAAGGCTCAGAAGTTGGCTGAAGGCCGAATTGATTCACTTATTGGGCTGCGATCCACATGGGCCTCGGTGCTATGACCCACCGACCTGGACGCGCCAGGCGGTGTGTAGGGCCAATAAGCCTAGGAAGGCTGTAGTCCAACGACCTGAGTAATCAGGCGGTGTGTAGGGTTACGGCTGGCTGCGATCCACCGAGTAATGGGACAGCGGTGTGTAGGGCCGTAGTCTCCGAGGATCTTTGCCCACCGACTGAGTCTAGCTCAGCGGTGTGTCGGGCTTGATCCGCTACGATCCACCAACTGTACGCATCAACGGTGTGTAGGGTCGTAAGTCCCCCCTTGTAAAGGGGATCACGATCCACCGACTGTGCGCGTCAGCGGTGTGTCGGATTGTGGTCCGACGTTGAGTTCGTCAGCAGTCCTCTATGGGTTTGTTGCGATCAACTCCCTTCATGCCGCGGTATGAGGTAGGGTGCTGCGGGGCCGTGTTAATGCTATACGCATTAACCCTCATGTTCGGGGCATGCGATTAGGTCCCGTGGCGCCAGTGCAGTGTGATTGAGTGTCACAATGATGATTGAATGATAAATGAATGATGATTGAATGATGACATGATTGATGTGGAAATAGACTGTGACCTTAGTTGCGTAATCTTTATGGTGATTCTCCTTAACTGTTGTTATTGACAGTGTGCTTACCCCATTTGCTGAGTCTATTCCTAGTTTTAAAACTAGAGTCTCTTAAGTATATATCTTCCTGCTTCAAAATGATTTTCGTATATCTATATATATCTATCTATAATATATTTGAACGCGTTGGAGTGGGTTACCAGCATCTCTCGCTGAACAGATATATTTGGCTTTCAGGCACAGATGAGTAAACACCAGAGCGCGCTAGAGACTTGAAGCGTAGAGTAGTTAGTTTCCCCTTTTCGGCCTGCGTGCCATGCTTATGTACTGACTTTACTTTGAGGATTTTAGTTAGTTTTCCTGTGCACCTGAGCTCTCTAACTCAGGTGTGGCATAGCACCCCGTACTCTTATGTTTACTTTTGGGACTTAATGAGAAATTACCTTTGTTATATAAGTTTTAAAAGTTTCAAAATTTCGGGGTGTTACACCTATTCTATGCAGACTACTTGTTTTCCCACAGGGGTCATCTCACAATTGGAAAGAATGATTCGAGACTTCATATGGGGCACGTCTGATGCGCACAGGAGATGCAATTTAGTGGCCTGGGATACTGTGACTCAAGATAAAGAATTGGGTGGTTTGGGAATTCAAAAACTGGGGGTGTTGAACCAAGCGTTCCTAACTAAGCTTGGATGGAGGTTACATACATAGAAGAGTGCCTATGGGTCAAAATTATGAATGCAAAGTACACTAATTTCAACAATGATCCCCAAACATGGCAGGATAGACCCAAAAGTTCGAATGCTTGGAAAGGAATACTGAAAGCCTCTACCACACTTACACAAGGTATCCGCAAACAGGTAAGAAATGGGAGGAATACACTATTTTGGCTAGACACTTGGATTGGTCATCGCCCGTTGGCTGAGCTTCTACCTATGCCCCTCCCTTTGCCGGAGCTTTATGCTAATGTGGCAAGTTACTATGAGGCTGGTTCTGGTTGGAAATGGACTCTCCTAGAGGATCTCCTGCCTAATGACATTAAAGGCCGTTTGACAGCCTTTATTCTATGTGATGTGGATTTGCAAGAGGATGGTGTCAGCTGGGGGAAGGACAGTTCTGGTATGTTCTTTTTCAATTCAGCATATAGGATGATTACCAATTCAGAGAATTTGCCAGCTTCACCGGGTTGGAGCAACTTATGGAGACTGAAGGTCCCGAGCTGTATACACACCTTCTTATGGCTGGCAAGACACGATAGGTTGATGACAAATGAAAACAGATGTAAACAAGGTTTGGCTAGTCTCAACGCTTGCGAATTCTGCTCCAATGCTGTGGAATTCACTAAGCACATTCTTAGGGAATGTCCCAGAGCAACGGAAGTTTGGAATGCGATTTTTCTAGGTATGCTTCCGGAAACTCAACATCTGGGATTTAATGATTGGTTAGACTCTAGAATTAGGGGATTCTACAACAATGCCCGGAAGCAAAACTGAAGTACTACCTTCACTGTGGTTGTTTGGTGGCTTTGGAAGTGGAGGAACGAGTGGGTTTTCAACAAATGTAGGGCTAATTTGAGATTCAAGGTACATTGGCTACAAATACAAGTGTCGGAGATCAAATATGCCTTCGCAAAGACAAGTGGACCGAATTCATTGGATATGTCCAGATCATGGCACTAGCTTAAGTGGACAAAGCCGCTCCCTGAGTGGATCAAAATCAACTTCAATGGTAGTTCCACCCTTCAGAACAACAGAGCAAGTTGCGACGGAGTGGCTAGGGACTGTGATGGTAGATGGATAAAAGGTTATATGTACAACACCAGAATCTGTTCACCGAATGCAGCGGAAGCATGGGCCTTTCTTAAAGCCATCCTGTTGGCCAAACACATCAATAGTAGGAAAACTATCTTCGAAAATGACTCCAAAGTCATTGTGGATGCCATCAACGAGCTAGAACAAGAAGCTGTACAGTGTTGTAGACAATATTCTTCACGCCTGCAGAAAGGAGTTGAGTGGTGTTGGGCAATGGCAGCTCGTGTGGATTGCGAGAGAGCAAAATATGGCTGCTGATGTTCTAGCAAGAATGGCGATTACCCACCCCGGACCATGTGTCATTGATGATCCTCCGAGCCGCCTTGTCTGAGTTCTTGAGGAAGACTTTGGGGGCGCTCCATCTTGGCGTCAAATGTTTAACTAGTCTGTATGTATTTGGATGTCCCCCTTCCCTATTGATCCAAAAAATAAAAAATAAAAAAATGTGACCAAAAGAAAAGATCATGGCTGCCAAACATTATCATTAATAATCATTTTAAATGCCTACAAATAAAATGAATATCATTACATGCAAATTCATATACATTTTTTTAAATTTAGTTTAATTTGTATAAACAATATCTTCAACTTCAAGCACTAAAATCGATTGGATATTTGGCCTTCTTGTTTGGAGAAAACAGACCAAAATGTCTCTCGAGCTCTGGTCCAGGCTTACTATTTTCATCAAACATGGCAAACAAGTAGATCTCAATAGCTTTGTTAGGCCTCCTGGGAGTGCCACCT
The DNA here is from genome assembly GCF_001879475.1 of Ipomoea nil. Lineage (NCBI taxonomy): Eukaryota > Viridiplantae > Streptophyta > Magnoliopsida > Solanales > Convolvulaceae > Ipomoea > Ipomoea nil. The sequence continues at coordinate 1,753,275 of NW_017619471.1, forward strand.
TTGACATGCCGGATTAAATTCTTGGTATACGTGAAAGCATTCTCCGGCGTAGCGGCTAACCCACCGGCCGACGGCCACCCACTCTCCGATACCACAATTTCCACATTTGCCCCTCCCGCCCGCGACACAGCGGCGTATGTGGCATCCAGCATTGCATCAAAGAGGTTCCGGTACCCAAACTCGCCGTCCCAAACTTCCACGGACGGCGAAGTGAACAAAGCGTAGGGAAGAGAAACGTCCGCCGGGTTTTGGGTATGGGTGAAGTAAGGGTATATGTTAACCAGCAACGGCGAGTTGGTGTTCGCCAGAAACTCCACGATGGGTTTAACGTACGCCCCCAAATCGTCGCGGAAACGCCCCTCGGACGGCGGAAACGAGTGGCTCAACAGCGTCATGTCTACGGAGGTGGAAACCTTGACGTCGTTTTGCAATCCCGCTGAGGAAACCGCGGCGTGGATGTTCCTGATCGCCGGGAGGACGTAGTCGGCGACCGAAGCCGTTTCGCGCTTCGAAGGGCTGATCTCGTTGCCGACGGCGATGTAGCGGAACCGCACCTCCGGCCAGTAACTCCGGACGTTTTCTTGCACCCATTGGTACGCGGCGGAACGGTCGGAGGCGAGGCGCATGAGGTCTTCGTTGGGCACTCCTAAGGTGAGTTGTATGTTGGAGCCTCTGAGCGCTTGCAATGCGGCGGCGTTGGGGTTGTAAAGCCTCATTTTTGTGATGTTTATGGTTTTGTAGAGTTGGATCACTTCCGGCGGCGGTGCCAGGTCGTTGCCTAACGTTCCGTAGCAAATGCCTATTGATTCATTTGCACCTGATATACATACAAAATGTTAGGTTACTCGTCTCATGGTCCGGTCAAGATAAAAACGAAATATATTTGAAAAATGTAATACTAATCAACAATAAATTGTTTATTATATATTTTGATTTAAATGTATTATATTTTTTCTCAAAATTATTACAATATAATTTATCTAACTTTTAAGTAACAAACACTCTATTCCTAATTAATATAGAGTATTACATTTTGTAATATAAGTATTACATTTCTATCTTAACTCGACCAAGGATCCGTGGGACTGTCTCATAGGAGAGTCACACTATTTAAAGTAATACACATTTTATTTCAATGGGATGAATATTTATATAGGGATAAGTTTGAGCGACAACCATGCTTCTTGTAAAAAAAAGTGCAGAATAATATATCATATAATTCGTCAATTATATTGGGATGATCAATGGCTCGAATTAGAAGAAAAATGTCATGATAATTTTATAAATATTACAAATTTTAAACGTGTATGAAAAAATTTGAGGGTGCATCTGTTGATAATTAACCGTGCACCCCAAATTTGTAGGAACACACCCGAATTGGTTATTAGTGCAACGAACTTGAGTGCATTAATAGTTATTATTGTATGCACTTTCAAAATTTGTCGGTTGCAGGTTACATTTTATGATAATTATCAAAATATCACTAAATTTTTTATTTTTCTTTTCCACCTTATTTTCCAGCTATTCATCAACTTAGAAAGATGGATGAGATGGTAACATAGTTAGCTTATCAACTAGCTAGTCAAAAACTCACTAATCCAATCAGCTAACAAATATTTACCACACACTCCCATAATCTAATTCTACACATTAGATGATAAACATTAAGTTCAAATTAGATAAGCACATTTTTAGTTAATATTCAAATTGGTAAACAATATGCATGAAGTCGTGAACTATTTCAAGTTGAAAAAAACTACTTATCATGTTGTAGAATGGGAGATAAAATGTAGATTAAAGAGAGAAAATAATAAACCTGCAATTTCAATAAGGACAGCCATCAAAAAACCCAGAAGAAACATTGCAGCCATTTCCGAAACTTGTGTAGTGTGTGAGAACTTGGAAGGAGTTGGGGAGAGGCCGAGAGGGCACAACAACTAAAACTGTGAGAAGTGAGAAGTGAGAAGTGGATATGGCAAAAACAGTTCTGCAAGTCCTTTTTATAGCTGATCATCGAGAATAATAAGTTGACGATGTCTGTTTAATTTATAGTTTTATTTAAAGTTGCCACTCTTAGTCTAGGAAGACCATTTTGTCTTGTACTCGTTCAACTTACGAACATTTCCTACTATATATGTTCTATGAATTGGTGAAAACTATAGAAATGGTGTTTCTTTCCGAACGTTATAAAATTATTTTCTTTCCTACCCTACCAACTTGTGACAAAGTCTTCAACAAGTTGTATTATTTTATACTCATTTAGAGCGACTTAGCAACTGCTAATCTCTTCATTTGTGGGTCATTTGACGATGAGGCTATTTTAATCAATATGTTAATTGCAGTTTTGGTTATATGTATGAATTAAACAACCACACACTATATATTTGACGAATTCTAGATTAATCCTATCTGCTAGGGATAAGCACATATGGGTCAAAGCCTCAAAGGTGGGTTGATCAGCGGCGAGTATATCAATGACCCAATCTATTGGTTTTCGGCCTTTTCTAGTCATCGATTGATCAACACAATCATTCCAGAAATCATTTTCCGGGTTTCTAAACACAGCCTAAGTCTAAAATAAATCACATGCGTTGCGCCTTCTTCTTGGTTCCCTAGCAGACGTTGTTATTGCTAGGGGTGTGCAAACTTCGGATAATTTTCGGTTAACCGACCGAACCGGCAAAGTTCGGTTAACCGTTTTCGAACCGAATTTTTTCGGTTCGGTTAATGGTTAAAGGAATTTTAAAACTTCAGTTAACGGTAAATTCGGTTCGAAAAGTCGGTTAACCGAATTAACCGAACGGCTAATCGAAGTTTTTAATATATATATAAATAATAATATAAATATAAATACTAATTTGAAGTTATGGATGTTTGGAGTTTCTAATTAATGTTTTTGTATATTTTGTTATGAATTTATTATGATATGTATTTTATTTTAATTAGATTTATTATTTTAGGTGTTATTTTTAGAATTTTAAATTTTAGCTTTAAAAAGTTCGGTTAATCGGTTAACCGACCGATTAACCGAAAAAAATTTCAGTTCGGCGAATTCGGTAGAGCAAACTTCGGTTCGGTTAACGGTTAAAGGAAAAAAATTTCGATTAATTCGGTTCGATTAAAACAGTTCGGTTAACCAATTGAACACCCCTAGTTATCGCTGGAAATTAAATGACAAGGGCTTAATTGCACTTATTTCTAATATTTGATTTTAGGAATTTCTTAGCAATTATGATATAATATGCAATTTGTTACATGTAGAGAGTAATTTTAATTTCTCATATCTCTTTCATACGAAGTTTAATTGAGGCAATTCAAGTGTCATTGTAAAGCTAAGAGGATCCTTTACAACTTTCATGTTCCAAGTTTTCAAAAATTTTAGACAAATCAACACCAGAAAATTGAGAAGAATCTAACACGGCAGGAACACGACCTTGCGATATGTGAAGAGCACTTTTATCATATCTCTCTCATATATAATCCAATTGAAGTGATTCAAGTTTTCATCGAAACCTATGACAATCCTCTACAAATTTTATGTTTGGAGTTTTTAGAGATTTTGGACAAACCAAGGTTAAAAAACAAAACAAAAAAAAAAAAAACAAAAAATGAGGATAAATTTTGATGCATTCAGGGACACAGTCCTGCAACATGCTGATAATATTTTAGTTATGGCCCTGTTTGGTAAATGGTTGTTAGCTGATAGCTGTTAGTTGTTTAGTTGATTGGGTTAATTAGATGGTTTAACTAGTTGATAACATTAGCTGATTGTAGAAATGTGTTTGGTAAATTAGCTGTTAGCTGATAACTATTTGGTATAATTTATTTTCTCAAAAAGCTAATTAAAAAAGTTGTTTTAAGTAGCTTTTAGAATTTTAGCATTTTGGAGTATAAAAAGCTAATTAACCAAACACTTATATTGATTTTTAAACTAATTCAAACAACTAATAGTGGTTAAATAATACCGAGTGGCTTGTAGTCCACTGGTATCCGGTTGCTCCCTTATGTGGGAGGTCTAAGGTTTAAGCCTCGTTGTAGGCCTAGATTGTATAGGGTATCCCCTTCCTTTGTAAAAAAAAAAAAAAAAAAAAAAAAAAAAAAAAAAAAAACAAAAAAAAACAAAAAAAAAAACAAAATTGGCCTATAAGCTAGCAATCATTATTGTGTGGATCATATTTTGTCTACTGTAAACTAATGTACATTCAGTACAAAAATAATGTACATTGTATTCAGGGGATGTACATTATTTTTGTTTTGCGTGTACATTTTATTGTATAATGTACATTCAGTACAAAAATAATGTACATTTAGTATATTAAAAATGTACTGTTTATTATGGTTCACATAACATTGTGTGAACCATAGTCCACACAATAATTTTCCCTAACTATTTTACCAAACAGGGCCTATAGCTCTTTCATATGAAGCCTAATATAAGCGACTCAAGTGTCCCCAAAAAAGCTAAGACAACCCTTTACAACTTTTATTTTCAAAGGTTTTGAATATTTGATAATTGCTTAATTTCAACTATTTCTAATATCATATTTATAATGATTTTGCTTGTATCTCATTTAGTTTGGTGGAATATGGTGTTCAATTCATTAATATTTGATTTTGACGAATTCCTTAGCAAATATGACATGATATGTAATTTGTGACATGGAGTACATTTGCCATGTCTCTTTCATAAAAATATAATTGAGATGATTCAAGTGTCCATGGAAAGTTATGAAAATCATTTAAAACTTTCATGTTAAGAGTTTTAAAAGATTCGAGACAAATCATGGTTAAAATGGTCAATACATTTTGATGCTAACCTAGTGACATACTAATAGTATTTTGGACATATCTCTTTCATATATGAAGTTCAATTGAGGTGGTTTAATTAAGTGTGCATGGAAAAGTAAAAGAGTCCTCTATGACTTTTGTATTCAAAGTTTTCAAATATTCCGCCCAAAACATGAAAAAAAAAAAAAAAAAAACATGGGAAGAAATCATCACACATGATAGTTTTCTAGAATCTATTTAAGTAGCATTTTTAACCCTTTTGAGGGACTTTTTGACTCTAGGGTTCAAGAAACGTTCCAGACAGTCTTGGAGACTTCAACCACTCTTTGGAAGGTACCTTTACATATTGGGAAGGCTTTGAATCAACATTTTTTTTTTTTTTGCGAATTAAAGAGGTTTCCCTATGCTCTTCAACTAAGCTAAATGATAACTGCTGAAGTCTTCAAGAAAAATAGCAGTCATAAGATTGTCAGAAGAAATAAATTAGAAAAGAAAGAAATTTCACCAGTAAAACATGAAACTTTGATGATGTTGGACAATCCAAGCGATTGGAAAAATCAACGAAAGATAAAAGTTTGATGAAGTAGTTGAATCACCTGAAGAAGAGACAACGACGTTTCAACCCTGGAATAAGAAAATATCCAAACCATCCACGTGTCGACAGATCCGTAAGTGAAATCTTTTTGCAGAGATCGTGGGCTGACGGTTCGTAAAAAGACATCAATGCACGTCTGTCCAAATCCTTTGGGAAATAACATGACAGTAACCGAAGAGGCAAAACTTAAGGACGATCAAATCAATCGTGCGAAAATACAGTAATTGAAATGGTGAAACTGTCTCGAAAAGCTCAAAACGACAACTTGCATTAACGAGTTTCTCTCTCTAGGTAATTATTTCCTCTTCTTCCTATTTAAGGAACCCCATTGAGGATCTTAGAATACAAACATTTCTCTATTGCAAGTTCAGTCTTGCTCTTCATTTTCTCTGTTTCAGAAAAACACTAGAAGAATCTTAAGGAGTTCATTATCGTGCAATGATAGTAAATGAAGAGCTCACTGTTGGACGGTGAGCGACGACGAATTCACAAAGAGGAGTTCACCGTTACTCCAAAAGTGGTGAATGACGACATAATGACGAAGAAGATCAAGAAACCCACGGAGAAAGACAGCAAGGTCCATCCACTGGAAAACCAGACTGACTCACCCTAGAAGGTTTCTAATATCCCAAGGCTAATGAGCCACTGTCTTGGTTGTGCAAAAAGGAATTTTTGTAGGAAAGGACGGAGTACCTAAGGCTCTCTGCCAGTTATGTCATAAACTAGAAGGCTAGCAATCTAAAATGCATGCATAGCCTCCCTGCCAGAAGAAAGAAGGAGATCTTCGTAAGGAGAAGCCAAGTTGTCTAACATCTAAATTATGCCACACTATAGGTAGCGTGAAACAGAGGAAAGGGTTCAAAGTAGGAAACTTCCTCTGACAGCCCTTACATGAGTCTTTTACCGAGCCAACTGAATAATGGCGTGAGAGGAACTCATGTGCTTAAATGGTGAAGCTGTTGGAAACATGATTCACAATGAACAAAGCTCTCTAACAGCCAATTACCTTTGGGGCTGATGTTACAAGTAGAAGGATCGCGGAACATAGCTGCACCTTCTAACTTCGCACCTGTTGCACCACCCTACGTGCATCGTCAGTGAGATGTTACTTGATAATGTACAGAATGGGTCAGAAAAGGGATATGTTGAAGCTAAACAAGCAGCAAAATCAACAGCTTGGGAGCTATAAGCTAAGGAGGGACATCAACCTTGCTAGTCCATCTCCATGATGACAGCAAAAAGGGGGAAAAGGTGAAGATATGGCTAGAATCCAAGGAAGATGTCTGGGAGAAGTTAGAAGAAGAGGTGTTAAGCCACTGGAGGGTGCTATAATGCTAAACATATTTCGTCCTCACCTTAGTAACGGCAGCAACAACTTTTTAATGTAATGTAGAAGCAGAAAATAAGGGATAAGATTTCTAGCTTTGCAGCCGTGCAAGCGAAGTAAAACTAGCGAGAAAAGGAAGCTTACCGGCCTGTAGCTAAGTTGTAGTAGCTGGAAGGTTTTAAGAAGAAGTAGAGTCGGAAGCAGCTGAAGACTAAAGACTTAGAATAGGTCTTAATATAGGTCTACTGTAAAACAGTTGATAAAAGAATGTAAATCAATTGAGGATTCAACTTTTGTAATCAACTGTTAAATATTATTCAAATATTTATAAAAGATATTCATTTGAAATCTCAGTCTTGATAACATATAGGTTTGACATCATCAAAAAATGGAAAATTGTTAGGAATAAATGTATTTAGATTTTGATGATGTCACTAGGACTTAGAAGTACTGTATCAGGACTATGATTGTAACAGTTGAAGCGGTAGACTAGCCAATACATAAACCAGCTGTAGTAAAGATCAGCAGATGAAGTAAGAAGAATGAAGCAACATATCAGAAGGGAGAAGAACAACTGATCTGAAGGAGCCAAGACATAGCTCCAACTAAAAGAATCTAAGTAAGGAAGGACTTGAAGAAGGAAGATCAACTAAAGGAAGGCAGATCAACTGAATGTAGCGAAGCGACAGACTTGAAGGCAGATAATCAGTCGAGATCTAAGCAACAAACATGAAAGAAGATAATCAGTCGAGACCTAGCAGTAAAGAAGCTACATACCAATATAGAAATAGAGGAAGATTCCAAAATCAAGACGAAGAGAAACATGGTCAGATCAAGACAAAGAGCAGCATATCCAAATTTGAATTGGCACAACACTTGAGAAAATGCCTAGGTTGTTACCAACAAGACAATGACGTATAAATGTACAATCATGGAGTTTTTGGCAGCATGGACACCTGTCAAAATAGGCCGCAATGCACATATTCCAATCAAGGTTATTTTACTAACTTGCCCCCACCTCTATCCTATAAATAGAGGGCTTCGAAGCTCAGAGAAGATAAGATACGAAAAATAGAGGCATGAAGTGAAAAGCAAGGTGCAAGGAAATCTAAGAAAGGTGAAAAAGCGTTCAAGCTATTGTGCTTAAAAGTTTGAAGGAAGAACATGAGCATCATAGCAATATCCAATATCTCTGAAGCTTCCAGTCCAACATCTGAAAACAAACTACCTCCATTGCAATCTTATTGTCGTGGTGGAGATCTTGCTCGAGGAGACTTGGTGGACAATCCTTAGAGTGAGATCAAGTGTTGAAGATTTGGTGGGCATAGCCGAATCGAAGGAACATTACTTGCAATCATAGTACTTAGTGGATAATCTGTGCTTGGATCACTTTGTATTTTAGCGATAAAAGTACATAGTGAAACCTCCTTGGAGTTTAAGGAGAAGAGTGGATGTAGGCGGGGTTGCTGAACAACTTAAAAATTCTCTCTCTTGAACTTACTTTATTTCTTAAGTTTACTTTACAGTTCATTTATCGCTTTTATACAACTCACTTTCTCACAAAATCAACTGATGACACTCAACTCACTTCAAAACGTCTATGTCCCGAAAACCTTGCTACATACAATAAATTATTCCGTAACGCATTTGTCAGCTAAACAACTGATAATTACACTCTATCTTTATTATTATTAAAAAAAAAAAAGCTAGCTATTAAGTTTTTTTTTTTTTAGTGAAAGTCTATTCAACCCCCACCCCCCACTCCTCTTCTAGACTTTCATCTCTATCCATTACATTTGGGACCAGGCCAACACAATCCTCTGTGTTCAAGTCAAATCGTTTAGTAAAACTCACAACTCTTTAATACAAATGTAATTAGTATTATCAGTAATCAAGTGCTCATGTAATCCAAATTAGTAGGCCACAATTTTCTAAAAAAATCTCCAGCACTAGAACTTAATAATGATTACTAGGACTCGGCTTCGACCCACTTCGTGAAGTAGTCAATTACCATTATACAAAACTTGAACTAAACGGCCGGGCGTGATAGGAAGAGTGTCCAATATGTCTATTCGACAGCATGCAAAGAGAATTGAGGTTATCACTAGCGTGTAGTGTAAATGTAAAAATTATTTACATGGTAAAACCTTATTTGCTATTTTATTTTGTAAGTGATTTTATTAGTTTTAATTAAATAGTTAATTAGATTTGTTAGAATTGTTTTGGACCATGTGATGTCAAAGTGAGTGGATAGTATGCAATGGTATATGAAGTTAGCGCATGAAGCTTTCAAAGAGACAAAAATGTGTGGCTATGAATTATTCGAACCAAGTAAAGGCTATGATTAAGGATCACAAACAAGGCTCAACATCTGCTATAAAAGGGTGATGTTCGAAAGAAGACATGGCTGATTTTTGAAGATTAAGATTCTGAGCACACATCTTATTTACAAAGCTTCATATTTTTATATGTTCCATTTTTAATCTTTAAGAATATTTAATCTGTACTACATGACTAGTACGTGGTACTGCTGAAGTATCTTGTGAAGATTGTTCGGGTATTCGTGTGTCAGTCCTGGATAGGTGTTAGAAAGAGTGGTAGTGGTAAAGGCTGGAGGCCATCTATATTCACCTCTTGTAATACTCCTTTTGGTGAACATCTATAGTAGATTGGGCAGACGTGGGTTGCCCCGCAGACGTAGGAGAAGGAGCTCCGAACTGCGTAACAATTTCTTTGTGTTTTAAATTACTTTATGCTTTCTGCAGTTATTATTTGCACTTGCTTAAACGAGTTTAATTAATTAACGAAACTGGTGCATAACTTAATTAATGAGTAAAAACACATTGCTTTTGTTTTTCAAGTGTCACGGTGCAATTTCAATTGGTATCAGAGCCTGTAGACTAAATCTATTAGTCTATCGATCTGGCGAATCCGTGCCTCTTGAACTTATCTCTTCAGCGGCTCTTTTTTTTTTCCATGTTTATTGCTTATTTGTTTGATCTCACGGGGAGTTAAGTGTTGCAGAATGGATCGAACTAAAGCCATTCCCCAGTTGACCGACGACAACTACGCATATTAGAAGGCTCGCACCTGTACGCATCTAAAAGCTCAAGGTGAAGCCGTATGGCGGTCTGTGGTGTCAGGTTGGACACATCCCAATAAACCCAGTTCAAGCACTGATGGAACAGAAGTAGCTAAGCCTGAGACTGAGTGGATTCAAACAGAGATGACCAATGCTGGAAACAATATGATAAGGCTTTAGATACAATTTATTCTCTTATGCATGAAAGTCAATTTTCAATTGTTGCAGGTATTCCTTCGGCTAAAGGTGCGTGGGAGGCTCTTGAGTCTACTTACGAAGGAACTACATCGGTAAAACTGTCAAAGCTGCAACTGGTCTAGTCATAATTCGAAGAACTTCGCATGAATGAGGATGAGACAGTCATCGACTTTCACACACGCGTACAGGAACTGGCGAATCGTGCAATGGTCCTTGGTGAACCATTCTCGCAAGCAAAGCTTGTTAAGAAAATACTGAGATCCTTACCCCCGAGGTTCAGAATGAAAGTCACGGCTATTCAGGAACACGACGGCTGGGAGAACAAAACTGTTACTCAATTAATGAGAAATCTTAGAACCTATGAAATGGAAATTTTAACTGATCACACAAAAACGAAAAAACAAAAAAATATAGCTTTTGCCGCTGAAGAAAATAATGTTGTATCCGATTCAGATGAAACTAGTGATGATACAGTTGCGTTCTTGACTAAACAGTTTTCCAAAATTTTGAAACAGGTATCCAAAAACACACACAACAGAAATTCACAAAAGGGAGCAACGTCGTTCAAAACTGCGCCTAGAACAGGGGTATCAAACTTCAAACAGTCTGTCTCGCGTCCAGGACAGTCCAAAGAAAGATCCAACAATAAAGGAATCAAGTGTTATGAGTGCGAGGGCTTTGGACATGTACAAGCTGAGTGTGCTACCTACCTTCGACGCAAAAAATCTATGTCCGCCATTACCTGGAGTGATGACGAGCCTGGCATTGAAACAACTGGATCGGATGTTGAACAAATCTCGGGTAACTTTGTTGCATTTACGGCACGTGTTATTGGCTGTTCAGAATCCGTTGAAGAAGCTGACTCAAAGGGTGGTGAATATGTCTCCGCAGAAGACTTGGAACTAAATACTTTATCTTTGAAGCTGAGTTTAATAAGTTGTATCCAAATGGGAAGCCCTACGAAAAGTAAACTGCAAATTAGCTAGTGCGATAGAGATTGTAACCAATGCTAGTAAAGTATATCAAACTCAAGTAGCAGATATGAATGTTCTACTTAAAGAAGCAGTTGACCGAGAAGAAAAACTACAAAATAAAGTACAAACTGGCAATGTACTACTGAAGGAGGCAGCCGACCGAGAAGAAAAACTCCAGCAAGAAGTACAGACATTGAAACAGGAGCTCAGCACCTACAAACGACAAATCCAAATGATGGATACCACTTCAACACTTGATAAGATTCTTGATTCCGGCAGGAAATCTTCTGCAAAATTTGGTTTGGGCTTCACTGGAAGTAACTCCAAAGATAAGACAGTATTTGTCAAAGCATCTGGACCTGATCCAGAGGACATCCTAGAATCCAGCACTATGAAACACCCCTATGGTAAAGTAAGCACAAATAAGATGCATTATAAACTATATAATCCTGTTTGCTACTATTGCAGGTTACGCAGTCATACAAGACCTGAATGCTACTATTTCTACAAGGATCAAAGAATCGAAAAGTTCAGGCACAAGAGCATACAACCTTTCACAAAACAAATTTGGGTTAAAAAGACTGATTATATATCGTTTGTCTCGTTTCACTCTAAAAGTGCAGGAAGAGAAGAGAAATGGTATTTTGACAGCGGGTGTTCCCGTCACATGACAGGAAATGTCAAATTCCTGAACTACGTAAATACCAGTAAATGTGAAGTTACCTTTGGTGACGGTGTCAAAGGTCAGGTGACTGGCGTAGGCACTCTTACTGTCTAATTCCCTCAAGCAGGTATTTTTTTTAATTTTCTTTTTTGTAATCTAACAGTTTATTTTTTGTGTTACGTAAGTATGTCTTGCAGGGACAAAACTGTTGTTGGCATAACCTTCGAACTTAATTGACCGTTTTGTTCTCTCTTATAAGCTTATCTTATTTCACGTTTCATGTTACTCTTAGAAGACCCATTCAAGTCAAACACCAACATCTTCTCCTACTTACACTCAACTACCTACCTTTTAATATTCACATCTATGTCTTGTAGCCATCAAATCCACACGCCTTTTCAAAGGAAACATCACATCACACATTTATTACTTTGTCTTCACTAAGCCGAGATCATCACCATCATCCTCTCCAACCCGTCATCTTCCACCATTGTTATTCCCTAAAGCTTCTCAAATGGAAAATCCTTTTCTCTCCATCGTATCTCAATCCGAAAGGGCAACTCTTTTTCGCAAGATAATTGATGTCGTTTCTCCCTTATCTCCTGAAGCTACGGATAGGATTCTATCCACTATCAAATCGGATGCATTTCTCCTTGAAGGGCTCACAGCCAAAGAACATAGAGAAATGCTTGCACTGGCTCGGTACATCACCGCTACACCCTGGACAATCCCACCTGTGATAGCCGCTGCTCCGGTTTCTCCTCTACCCGAACCTGTGTCTCTCGCATCTTCTCACAGTGTGGTATTTCTCGTCTCTTCTGCTTCTTTAGACTCTGTGCCCTATCTATCTTCCTCTAGAAAAATTGATTTTAGTGTTTCTTTGCCTGATCAATTTGTGTCTACCGTATCTCATGATAATTTTGGCGTACAAAATCTACCTTTACCTGGTGATCCATACGATCCTTTAACTCACAATTTACATAGAAGTACTGAAAATTTAGTAACTTTGTCTGATTTGGTGAATTCCTTGCCTTTTACCTTTGCTATTCGCAATATTGCCCAGCATTTCTCTGATTCTGTTCTACCCGTGTCTTGTTAGGCCTTTTCAATCTCCGTTACTATTTCTGCTTCTAAAACTCAGTCTGAACATGCGCCCATTTCTGTTTCACCTACCCAAGACTCGGTTCCCATTATCACTGTACCTTTGTCTAAAACTTCCCGAAAGGGAAAGGAGAAACTGTCTGTTTCAGGTACTGCAGAAAAGAGGAAGGTGTCTCATTTAGATGATGTGGAAACTCAATCTGACCGTAAGCATCAAAGGAGGGGTTCCACTCTTCCACCCAGACTCACTCGGTCACGAGCCCTCACTGAATCACCAACTGTACCAGTTCCATCCGGCTCAAAATCAAAGGGGTCCCGCAAACTTACAAAGGAAGAAGACTTTAACGAAGAACAATTCCTCAGTACTTTGAAGGCTTCAAACACTCAAGAAGTTGGTACACACTCTAACTCTTCTCCTTTAATTGGTATTACCTCAATACCCGTGTTTGAGAATCCTAATGTGTTACATTTTTTTTTACTGGCAATTTTCTTTCGCAGTCTTCGTTTGCCATTTATATTTTTTTTTCTGTTTTTTAAATGTGCCTAAGATGAATTTTGTCTTTTATTTTAAGTGAGTGGCTTTAAAATTGAACATGAATTATCCATTCCATCTTCTATATGTGTGTATCTCTGAATCTATTCACACATCAGGTACATTTGATCATTCTGGATTCGTTCTCTTTACTTCTTTGTTTAATTTTTATCTTTAAAGTGTTCATTTAATTTGCCTGGGTTACTCTTTAAAGTGCTCATTTAATTTGCATGAATTAAAGTGTTCCTTTTTGTTCGTTTAATTTGGTGCAATTTGATTAATGTGTTTATTCTCTTGTGTTACTTTATGTTTATGTGATTGTGGTTTGTTTGGTCCGATCATGACCGTATTTGTGTTTATTCATGTGTTTCCCGCGCTATCTGTGCCTCAATTGTTTATTTGTGTGTTTTCCGTGATATATGATCTAAATCTGTGCCTAAATTTGGTTTATATGTGTCTATGTCTGAATTTGATTTATTTTGAATCTTTGGCTTGCTTTACATGAATGTGCTTACTATTTTATTTGCTAGTCTGTTTGACTCGAATTGAAAATTGAAACTTCGTGATCTTTTTCTTATGTGTTTTGCTGAGTTGTTTGCAAGTTGCGTGTGCATGGGCTCTAGGGCTCTCGTTTTAAAAAAAAAAAAAAAAAAAAAAATCTTCTGCAGGTTCAAACAAAGCAAATAACTTATTATGGAGTCCCAATTACAGCTTCAAGCTAATGTAAAATTTTTGGGCAAAGGAAACAATCATGATGTACATTTTGAGGGGGAGTTCTTCTTAATCTCTTATGAACAAATTCCATTTGTGTATTTATTGGGTATTTTCGGTTATATTGGTTTTCTTGGGTATATATGAATCCTCTTACTGGACTCTATCAATTTTTTGGATTATCTTGTTGGGTTATCGTTTTATTTGGCTCATCATAATCTCTGGGGTCTCATTTTATAATCATCACCTTATTTGGATTCTTCTTGGATTATCTACTTGATGAGATTATTTAAGAGGAATATTTTGGATGGGATTGCTTATAAGGCTTTATCTTCTTGGTGTATGATATCTGATACTGATGATGCTGCTGGCGGCTCAGTTTCGGGCACCCCGTCTGCACGGTAAAACTAATCCACTATTATGATGTTCACCTTCCTTTGTCATTTATTTGGCAAAAAGGGGGAGTTTTGGAGTAAGGGGGAGTATTTTTGGATACTTTTGGATCTTTTGGAAGTGTTGGATTATTATGGAAGTCATAGGACTATGATGAAGTATTTGGCAGTGGTTATATTTTTGGATGTTTTTCTGTTAAATCATTATGGAAATAATTGGACTATATTTGTTAGGGGGAGTAGTAGTTTTGTTTGGTGCACCTAACAAGTTGAATGGATGTTTCGTTTTATGCTCTACTCACATGAACAAGTTGATTTATGATGTAGTATGCTATGAAATTCGCTATGAATTCAATTCTACTGTGTGGAATCCAAGGCTTGAAGAATTCTAATCAGGTACACTATTCACAAATGGTCCAAAAAGAACTTAAGTTGTTATATTTTGTTATTATACCTTTGTGTCTTGTTCAGTACCTATACTAAGGGCTATAAATAAAATTAAATTGATTCTTGCCCAAAGTATTTGATACTCAAGTTTTACCAAATAAAATGCCAAAGGGGGAGATTGTAAGTGTAAAATTATTTACACGGTAAAACCTTATTGGCTATTTTATTTTGTAAGTGATTTTATTAGTTTTAATTAAATAGTTAATTAGATTTGTTAGAATTGTTTTGGACCATGTGATGTCAAAGTGAGTGGACAGTATGCAATGGTATATGAAGTCAGCGCATGAAGGTTTCAAAGAGACAAAAATGTGTGGCTACGAATTATTCGAACCAAGTAAAGGCTATGATTAAGGATCACAAACAAGGCTCATAAAAGGGTGCTGTTCGAAAGAAGACATTGCTGATTTTTGAAGATTAAGATTCTGAGCACACATCTGATTTACAAAGCTTCATATTTTATTATGTTCCATTTTTAATCTTTAAGAATATTTAATCTGTACTACATGACTAGTACGTGGTACTGCTGAAGTATCTTGTGAAGATTGTTCGGGTATTCGTGTGTCAGTCCTGGATAGGTGTTAGAAAGAGTGGTAGTGGTAAAGGCTGGAGGCCATCTATATTTACCTCTTGTAATACTCCTTTTGGTGAACATCTATAGTGGATTGGGCAGACGTGTGTTGCCCCGCAGACGTAGGAGAAGGAGCTCCGAACTGCGTAACAATTTCTTTGTGTTTTTAAATTACTTTATGCTTTCTGATCTGCAGTTATTCACTACAAGAAAAATCACGAATCGCGACGGAAAATCGCGACGGACTATATTCCATCGCCATTTAGCGACCGAATACATTCCGTTGCGAAATGGCGACGGAATAGGTGACGGAATTAAATTCCGTCGCGAATCTTGGCGCAAAGATAAAATAAAGCCCGCGAAATATTGGCGGCAAATTTTCACGACCGAATTTGCGATGGAAGTAATTTACGTCGTCTATGTTGCGACGGAAAAGACGACCGATTTGTGTTCCGCCGCGAAATGGCGACGGAATTTGCGACCGACTTGATTCCGTCCTTAAATGAATTAATTTTTAGATTATGGACTAAATATGGCGACGGAAATTGCGACCACTTAGATTCCGTCGCAAAATAGTTTTATTAAAATTTATTTTTCTTTAACATAAACGCTGGCATTTTGAGTATGAAATTAAAATTAAAATTAAAATAATATAAAAGTTTGTAACCCTAAGTGCGTGCAAACATCTCTCAGAATTAGAACACTCCATCTCGCTGAACTCCTCCACGCTGACCATCGCAGAACACCATCGCCGTGCAGCCCTCCTCCTCCGTAGCCGTGCAGCCTCCTCCTCCATTAATTTGTGACTGGTATTTCTCTAGCTTTTTTTTTTTTCTTTTTCAGTTCAAATTACATTGCGAGAATGTTTTCTGGTTTTCTGATTTCTGATGGAAAATTAAAACTGTAATTTTTAATTTATGCACTTGGATATTTTGTTTTGTTTGGAATCTGAATGACTGAGTTGTTTAAAAGTTCCCTTGTATACCAGTACGTTTTTATGCCCTATCCAGGAAAGAAAACGTGAAATGTAGTTCTAAGATGCACTATAGAATGAATACTACTTATTCAATATTACAATACAGTATATCAGGTGGCTCCGTGATGAAATAAGTTCTGCAAATAAGTATATCAGGCTTGCCTTCTGACATGTAGAATTAAAAGAAAATTTTCTGTTGTGGCTCTGAGAGTAAATAAAGCTTCTTTTGTGAATGGACAAATTTCAATGAATTACATTACCAGAGAAGGCTCTTTATTAACAACAGCCATAGCAATAGTGATACAGGAATTTTGACGATTGTTTAAAAGTTACTGATATCATATGATGGAAATAGAAAGTGATTTAGCCTTTTTGTGTAGGGTGATTAGAGAAAGGGAATGTGGAGGGAGTTACCCACTAACTTGTATTTATATTAGTTAATGTATATGCAAATGACAAAACTGTGTAAATTAAAACTGTGCTTGTGCTTGTAATTGTGCTTGTGTAAATTAAAACTGTGTAAATTCTCCAATTATTCTTGTTCTTGTGCTTAAAACTGTGTAAGAGGTGATGTTTATCTTTCATGTTAACTAAATTAAAAGCATGCTAATGATGCCTGCAGGATCCTAATTAATCCTTAATCCTTTAGATGAGTAAGTAGTGGGGCTCCTAAGGGTGAGATGTGACTTAGCTTGGCTAAAAAGCCGTTTTGTATGCTCATATCTGCCTTAAAAAAAAAGCATTAATTACTTAAGGCTTAAATAGTCCACTGTATATATGTAAGGCAATATTATTGCATTATATTGCAGTATGAGTACAGAATATATACATACTGTCATTTTCTACATAATAGTATATTACACATCTAGAGGAAGTCCATATAGGTTATTTTGGCTGTGATGCAGGATAAAAGTGAAGTTCAACACCAAATATCCACTTTGCTTTTTATTGCATTGACATGTGGTGTTTTAATACTTTTCTTTACAATATTCTTCGGTCCATGGGGTCTAACTGGTAATAGTAATATTTTTGAGGACTTCTTTTGGTCATATGATCTTAATTAGTAGCATATTCAACCTGGCAACTGATGAATTTATTGATGTGGAATTCAGCTTTTACGGGGGCAAGGAATGCATAAATTATAACTGCAGCAAATACATATGTTCAGGTTCTTTTTTTTTTTTTTTGGTTATTAAGTAAATCTCTCTTACATTCCTTCTGTCATTTTCATCATAATAGTGTCAAGTATTTCTACAGTTTGCAAGTGTATGGGACTGCAGTCTTTAGCAGCAAGTCAGCTGTATGGTAATCTTTTCCCCATTGAATAGGGGGTACTTGTTATTTTTATCATTTTTATTTTTAATTTGTTGTATCTAAAAAGGGTTTTTTAATTTATTTGTTTGTTTTTTGTTCTGATTTTTTTTTTTTAAATTATACTTTTTGTGTTGTGATGTTAGCTTATTGGGTTTATTTTGCTGGCTGTGAAGTGTGAATTGAAGAGCCTTTGTAACAAGTGCCCCCTATTTATACAGAATGGGATGGGTATATTAAGTTTCTTGCTTGTGTAAATTGTAATTGCTCATCCTGTCAACTTTCTTGTGTAATATTTAAAAGAAAATAGTGAATGATAAATCCTCTTAGGTTGCAACTGAGGTTCTGTTTAGCATACTTAACTTATAAGCTAGGTTAAAGTTGAAAATTCAAAAGTTAGTAACAATTAGCTTATTTTGATATATGATAACTGTTAACTAAGCATGAAATCTAATGGAGAAATGAATGTATTTATGTTAGGGTGCAG
This sequence comes from Ipomoea nil, assembly GCF_001879475.1. NCBI lineage: Eukaryota > Viridiplantae > Streptophyta > Magnoliopsida > Solanales > Convolvulaceae > Ipomoea > Ipomoea nil. The sequence goes on from NW_017619471.1 coordinate 1,771,428, forward strand.
AACCAAATAGCATTATTGTGCAGTGATTTGTTCACATTAAATGTTCATTGGATAGTTCACCCCATTCCCTGCAAAGGAGTAGGAAAAAAAATTGTTTTTCCTTTGATTTATTTATTAATTCCTAATCTGAGATGGATTTATTTTTCTATTTTCTATTAAGTGAGCTATTTTTTCTCGAATTCCTTTTGCCAGGCTACAACTGTGCATTAGAAGGGAACTATCTTGTTCCAGAAGCCAGTATAGAGGAGGAATCATAGTAATGAGCTTGAGGAGCATCATGAAATCCAATCTGTAAATTTTACATGTTCTTTTCCTGAAGCAGCTGGTAGAGGCTTCATAGAGGTGAATAATTTTTTTAATCTTCTTATTTTGTGATCAGCTATTCATCCCGTGTCCTAGAAAATGGCATTAGAAGATCTTATTCAGAGAGGTGATTGGCAAGGCAGGTTCCATGCTCACTCTATCACCTTTATTTATACAGGTTCGAAGATTATGATGGTTTTAATAGCAGTTTCTTTCCTTTAATAGTTGCTGAAGAGGATGTTTGCTCCGAAATTTGAACACTAGAGAATGAGATAGAGTTGAGTCAGAAAGATTACATCACAAAGCTGTTAGGAGAAATTCAAGGCCTTTGGTGGAGCTACTATTGAGATATAGTCCAAATAGAGTAGCAGATGCGCTGAGGCTGGAATATGAGGAGGCTCTGGGTGGTGGATTTTTGTTTAGACTTAATATACTAGGTCCTTCAGGTTTGACACCTCTGCATGTTGCAGCCGGATTGATAATGTATTACTACGTATTACTTAAATTTTATGTGGATTGATAATATTTTAAATTGATAATGTATTATTATTTCAAATTAATGTGCATTTTTAATATTTTAGAATTATGTGGTATTTTATTTTAGAATTAATAGTGTTTTTTATATTATTGTAGTTTTATATTAATATTATTATTGTAAAAACATTCATTACTATTTAAAAATAATAATTTATATATAATTTTAAAAAAATAATTCAAAAAATGCGACGGAATCGCGACGGAAAACAATTCCGTTGTTCTTTTATATGACGGAAAAGTGATATGGCGATGGAATGTTTGTTTTAGATATGGCGACGGAATTGCGACGGAAATATTTCCGTTGCAATTTTGCGACGCCTTTTTCCGTCGCGAATTCCGTCGCCATATTTTGCGATGGAACTATTCCGTCGTCTATCAAAATACGACAAGGCGATAGACGACGGAATAGATTCCGTCGCAAAACGTGATTCGCGACGGAAAAATTCCGTCGCGATTCGTGATTTTTCTTGTAGTGATTATTTACACTTGCTTAAACGACATTACTTTTGTTTTTCAAGTGTCACGGTGCAATTTCATGTAGAATAACATTGCTTGCCTAGTGTCTTTCCAATCAAAATTTATGCAATAATCCAGTAGCATAAACCCTCATGAGCAGCACAAACCCCTTGGTTTACCTTCTCCAACCTTCTCTTTATCTTAGCGACTTCCTTAATTGTGAAAACATTTTGAATATTATATTTGAGATTTCAATTGTTATTGAGAATTGATAAGATTTAAGTATTTGAATTTTTACTTAAATATTATAATATTAAGTCAACCAGCTGGGGTTTATACCCCGAGCCCCTAGCTCTTTGTCATCCCAATTAAATAAGTATTGAATATTTTTATCTAATTTTAACAACTAATAATTGTTAACTATAATTTAACAGGTTGATTATCAATAAGAAAGTGATAAACATTACTATATACCAATCAAAATCTGTATCGTACTTTGAAGTTTGAACCATGCATGTATTGCATTGATGAGGATACTTTACAGTATTAAACGTAATGGTGAAACGAATATACTTTATATATATGGTTGGAGAATTTAAACGCTCTGTCGTCGCTCTTTATACTATGCAAAGCACATGACCCAATTCAATGACAAAGAGTCACTTTATTCTCTATTTTTATTATGCTGATTAATCGTTACTTTTAGATGTAAGCTGTTATTTGCGCTGATCAAACCAATTTCACTGAGTTCAATTTGTCCATATAATATGTTATTCAATCAATATTAGATTAGGTGGCATAATTCCCAAACCATTGAAACTTTCGCATAATTCTAATATTTTGTGTAAGGAACGTTAATTTCATTTTTGGTTCTAGATTTATAGGTGACAGTCCACTTTTAGTCTTTTTTATCAGAACATCTATACTTTGTCATAGTATTATTATGGCATGATCATTTTTGGTCACCCTTCCTTTCAGATCCAAAACGAAATAGACCTGAAATATCAAGTCTATTCCGTTGTTGTTTGGTAATATTTTTGTTCTGGAAATATTGTTTTCGAGAATGAATTATCCCTTTGTTGTAAGGGAATAGAGATTTCAGGCTCTCTGATATTAGTTAGGCAATTTTTGAGTTCTCAGAAATAAAATAAAGTTGTTATTTCAAGAACAGGCGCATTAATTTAGGAGCAAATTAATTTGCATTAATAACATTTAGCACCGAATTGAACCATCGCACATGTACAAGATTCCAACGTCCAACTCCAATAAATACCTTCTTCGAATTCGACAGTTTAGATGTTCTTTAATTCACGGCGTCAGGTCGGTCAAAATGCTGTTCGCAACAATGCTGCAAATCTTCACGCGCTTCGCCGATGCCTTCATATAATGATCCTCAACCCTAAGGGCAGCAAGCTTCTCGCTACACCCTCTGAGCCCATCCGTGGAGACCATAAGCGAGTAGCTAGCGTCCTCGCCGGCGCCCTCCTCAGCCAACGCGCCGGGGCGTCTAAGGACGTTGACTACCAACTCGAGCTGCAGGGTCGTGCTGCCAAGGAGCTTCGCGCACTCGCCGTAGGCTGACTTCACCGCGGGGCTCCTCGCGCCCTTCTTCGAGGCGTAGCCGCGCATCCGCTGCGCATAGTTCAATCCCGTCTCGGCAATCGCGCCGGCAAACGCCAATGGGGACTTCCCGGCTGCCGACATGACTCGAGGGGTTTTGGAGAGATAGTCAAGGCACAACTTGTGGTCGACGGTGTATTTGCAAGCTTTCTGAATCAGCTTGACGTTCGGGCTCGGGCGTGATAAGGGACCGGCTGTGGTTGGTGAAACCATTGTATGGAGACATAAAAGTGATGAAATGGTAATGATAATAGAAACATTGGTTAAGGAATCCATGTTGGGGAGTTAAAAGGAAATGGTTTTGCAAGAAAGGGTATAAATATTATTGTGTATTATTTAAATAGTGCCCTTCCAAGCTATTGTTTCCCCAACTTTGGATTATGTGGAATGTGGAGATGAGCAATGCATTATATAGATAGTCGAGGGATAGGGATAGAAGTTAGGTTGCAAAAATTTAATGATGGGACGACATTATAGGGATTATCTCTAACCCCCGCTGGAACAGCAATGGAATATGATGATTAGTGGCTAATAGCTAATTGGACATTTATGGTTGAGGTCTCTCGTCTTTAAACAAAATTTTCATAAATAATTAATTTAATTAGTTTTTTTTTTTCTTTTTTTTTTTTTTAAAACCAACTTTGTTCAATTTTATTTTATTTTATTTTTTTCATATTTTCATGTTTTATATTTATTAGTTAAGTTACCCCATTCATTTCATTTTATCTAGTATAGTTTTATTTGTCACGAGTTTAAAAAATAAGTTGTGATATATTTTTCAAACTTATACTTCTTAAACTCTTCTAAGAAACAATAAATTGGCACCCACATTGAAAAGTGTTAGGGGGGCGTTTGGTTCAGGTCATCTTAGATTACGTAGGTAATCTGAGTTTGGTAATGTTATATTATCTTGTTTGGTTCAAGTTATAAGATTACCTGGTAATGTTACATTACCTGAAAGCTGATGTGGCGGTAATGTTTCAAGTTAATGTGATTACCCCCATTTTTTTAGGTAATCTTAGATTACCTTGAATTATTCCAACTTTGCCCTTGTTAACTAATCCTTATATAATAATAATAATGATAATAATAATAATGAAATTAATATATGTTTATATAATCAAATATACATATGTATATTTATATATTTAGTTTTTTTAATATTTAAGCATTGATATACATTCATACATATAAATAAATACACACATTATATATATATATATATATATATATTATTGAGGACATTATTGTAAATTGATCCATATAATCTAAAATATAACCTTGAACCAAACAAGGTAATATTATATTACACCATCCAAACCAAACACACAAGGTAATCTTACATTCCCTACATCTCACATTACCGTCTTGGAGGTAATCCTATTACCTGGGGTAATCCAAGATTCCGTGAACCAAACGCCCCCTAGAAATTATCTTTGATAGATCTCGATGATGTTAACTGATATATTTTTAAGGATGTAGAGCATAGACTAAAATCAGGACTTAGTATTTGCTAGGCCTTGTAGTTGAAAGATCTCAATCGGGGGCAGACCTTGTTGTTGGAGCTTTATAGTTGGCAGACTATGCTATCGACGGACCTTATCCACAATTGATTCTAACATCCTCCAAAATGCATGAAAATTATCCTTTTTTTGCTTTGAGCAAAAGAAATTGTGTGTAAATGTACAAACAAAAAAAATAAGACTTATTTTGAACATCATAGTTACATTTTGGGCATAAAATTGGATTTAAGTATGGGAAAAAATGCGGTCAAATGCGAACTTATCATGAGGAAAACTTCTTCTGAGGATTCTGCTAAAGGATATTTCCAGATTGTAGCAGACTGTTGAGGAATCGATCGGATAAGTTCAAGGATTGGAGGAGAGATTGCCTAACATGGAGGTTGTTGTCACTGATGTGAGAGATTTGGGTCAGGACATTAGATTTAACCAGTTGCAAGATAGTAGAATTCTAGGCCCGTATACTAATGAGAGAGTTTCTCTAGTTTTCTAAAAAATTAGAGAATTGAAGAACAGAAAATAGAAAACATGTTAATATCACAATTTTTCATTTTAAAAATTGAAAACATCTTTATAGAAACTAAAAAACTTTTAAATATTGTTTTCTAAATAGAAAACATAATTATTATAATCTATTTAGCTATATATCACTACAACCACATTGTCACCATTATCTACTTACATATTTAGTCATTACTATGATTATGACATTAATTATTATAGGGTTGATTACAACGGTTCCTAAATTAAGAATGATTAATAATTATTTGGTAAGTTTCTAAATAATTAATCTACGTAAACTAATTGAAATGCTAAGATTAATAAGTTTAATAACTATTCAGTAGTAGGTTTTGTTGGGTTTATAGAATAGCCCTAGTCCATTATGAGGTGCTTGAGGCATTCTTCTTTCTCGTTTAAGATCATAATCAAATGAAAATTCATAAAACTTTTTGGGTGCACCATTTTAGAAATTATTTGAGGGTTTTTGAAAATTTTGGTGCATCCGGGAAGTATAATGAGGTCTAGGGCACCTCCTATGACTTTGCCTTTATCTTGACATGTGATAAGTCATAGCCCAATCATGATATGATGGATATAGTTTGCCAACACCCATCCTTGGAGTTCTTCCCTTACTCTTAAGGTGCGCACAATAATACCCGTTGTTGACAAACACAGTTGATCTTTTGGCTTTGTGAATTAGCAGAGCTGAGTTCTTTGAAACCCATTTTTGCTGATATCGTTCAGCTAATTTGTGCTGTGTACATTTGTTACCGAACGGTTTCCACCTTTTCCATTGAACTCCTTGATTTTTATCTTTCCCAGTGACTTGATTATTCTTTGGTTTGCTAGTAAAACCTAGCTAGGCCTCTTCTATCATTATATTGCTTATATGTTTCAGCTGAGCTAGTACATAGGCATGTTCCTCTATTATAGTATAACCTTCTGCTGATTTGTTTCTTTGACAAACATCAGCGTACCGATGAGAGGATTAAGAGATTTTTGAGAATCAGAACCAAGCCCGACTTTATTTCCATTTGGTTTTTGTATGGCCAGCATTTTGTCCATTGTTTTGGAGTTGCTTGCATACAAACCAACGAGCATTATCAGCTTATTCTCTCTTTCTTTCTTTAATATGCATTCCTCCATAATTAAGTCTAAGATTTTCCATCTGGAGTTGTGACAACTTCTCGTCTATTTTATATAAGTAGTCGATTTTTATTTTTATTTTTATCAAGTGAGAGTTGTTAGTTTGCAACTGTTGATTCTTAGCCTTTTGGGATTCATACTCTTTTTGAATTGCCTCAAATTTGTTCAATAATACAAGAAAAATATTTTTAATAAGTTTAATAACTATTAAGTAGTTTCTTAATATCTAAATAATGTAATATAATAGTAATAAAATAAAACTTCTTAAATAATCATGGTCCAACATGTATCATTACACTACTCCAAGACACCAAGCTTGTCTATAAGCTTGAGAACCTCATGCATCATGCAACCCATACTTCTCACAATCAAATAGCCTCACCAAAAGTATTGTAAATGGTAAAGCCACAATTGGTATTCTACAGATCAACTTATGAGCAAACAATGGTGAAGTGGACCCCAATCTTTAATTTGACATCCGTTGAGCGAGTTAGTTGGAATCACTATGTCGAATGATGAGTGAGACTCCAAAAATGAAGTCTGACCAATACCATAGGACATAACCTTAAAATAGATGGGGCTATAGAGTGGTGAAATAACACTCCCACACATTGGATATTTTTTGGAAAGGGCACAATCTCAATTTTGTAAAATCAATAGCCTTTTGTGTTGAATCAATCTTAGGTTGTTTAGTTGAAACATTGGCTTGCATCAACGCTATCTCCACATGTGGGTGATCGACAATGATTGTGAATGATGATTATCCACGGTGAGTGAAGTAGCATTGTCATTTGTTTGTTGACTTCCAAATGGAGTGTGGATATCAATTTTTGAGGTGTGGTCATTGAGGAGTTTTTAGAATACATTGCTTTAGGTCATCGGCAAGTCTGCATAACTCTTTTGCTAAGAGTTTCAACTCATTCACTGATTCTTTGAGAACTTCAAACTTAGATTAAGTGATGCCCATAATACACTACGTTTGCCTGAGACCTAAAATCCCCTTAGACCATTTTTTACAATATTGGTAAATAAAAATTTGTGACTTTCCCGCCCATTAAAAACGACGGCGTTTAGCAAGTGCTCATTTTTTTCGTCGCAACCAAGTGGAGTATTTGTTCTCAACCTACTGAAGCATAAAGAGTCAATGCTGCCTCCACTGAGGTTCAAACCCACAACCTCCTATATGGGAGTCCAACCTTGATGCCATTAGACCACAAGGTCTTGGCTAATTACATTGTTATTTACACCACTCTTTCATAGGTGTATTAATTTTGGGTGTTGCTATTGGTACCACCCCTGGGGGTAAATAACCTTGCAATTCTAAAAAGGTGAAAATTTTCAACAATTTTATAGGTGGTGTAAGTAGAAATTAGGGTGTAAATATGACTATTTACACCACCATAGTCAAATGTAATTTAATTACACAAAAAATTAGGTATTTAAATTAGAGTTTTCAAAAAAAAAAAAAAGGTATTAAAATTAGAAATATTATTTTAATAAATTTAAATTAAATAATTAAATTTAAAAATTAAAACATTAAAAAAAACAACATTAAAAATTTACATGAGTGAAAACCATGAGGTTTGAACCCTAGAACATCCAGTACTAAGTAAATGCCTAGTCCACCAAGCTATTCAAACATTTATTTCTACATATATGTGCAGTAGTTTTTAAAACAAAGTGTTCTACATCGAACCACTAAAACCCGCACATATTTTTTGTAAATACATAGCAAAATAAAAATTAACCTGTACTGTCAGCTCACCTGAGACATTAAAAAGAAAGAACGCAAGTGGGACTTGCGGTTTCCTGTGGACCGCATGTCCTACTCGCATTTTGACGACCTTACCAAAGTTGTGCCTCAGATGCATCATATCACATCTCGACTGACAAAAAGCAAGATCGCAAGTGAGAATTGCGGTCTGCCATCGACCGCAACTCCCACTCGCGTTTTGACCAGCTTTTTTTCCTTGGTCAGCAGAGACATCACATCTCTGCCGTGGTCAGCCGAGACATCACATCTCCGCTTTTTTTGTTACCTGTGCCAACCACCTGGTTGGTTAGCCGAGACATCACATCTCCGTGACAAAAAGCAAAATCGCAAATCCCACTTGCGTTAGCTTCTTTAAATACTTGCGTTCTACCTCGCATATAAATAGCCCACTGGTGCCGTTTTACATTCAAACATTACATTTTTGCCGTTTTACATTCAAACATTACATTTTTTACTTAAACGATTTAGCTAATTTTTTTATTCTCTATGGGAAGTTTGTTTGTTTGGTTTTTTTTTTTTACAACTTTCTCATGCCCAGTATTTCCCCAGTATTTCATGCTACCATATTTTTTCTGTGAATCCGAAATTCAATGAATTTTAACTAAATTTCGCGAATACTAGTTCTATTAACAGGTTCGTTCATGTTAGCCTACAGACTTCGTATTGGTTAGCTCGTACAACACATCTTTTATACGAATATATGATGTATATCCAATTTGTGTAATTTTTTGTTTTTTATTTTTTGTTTATTTACGAATTTCAGGTTATAGGCTGCGCCTTATTAAATGACTTCTGCAAGGAGTCAATGACAAAAATAAGGTTACTAAACGTTCAAAGGTCCAAAAGGCCTATGATTCGGAAGATGACATTGATGCAAGAGAAGTCACATTTCATAACTGTGTCAATGACTTCCAGCAGCCGCAAATTTAATGACAATTCAACGCAATTTCTTTTGTAATTTATGTAGTTTATGATGTATATCTAAGTTGTGTAATTTGCGATTGATTTAAATGTATTTGTATACATTTATATCACGATTTCAGTTTGACTACTTTATCACCAAATATCATATCAATCGAAATTTCACTAATTTTTTCAGTTTGGTAAAACAAATATTCATTTCACTACTTTAGAGTGCTTCAAACATACATACAAACTAATAAGCAGTAATTTCACTCCAGCTATTGAGACATTTCGAAATTAAACATAAAAATAAAAAAACAAATTTTTTTTAAAAAAAATTAATTTCAGTACGATATGGTTTGTTTCAAACAAATAGCACAGAGTGGGATTCGAACACATGTCTTCAAGGTAAATAGAAGTTTTATTGTCATAAAGTTTACCAAATAGGCTAAATGTATTACTTAGATAAGCATAGTATCCCGTTGTATTTGTTCATGATGTTGGACGCAATATTACGTTTAAAACGCATGTGGCTCATGCGATTCACTTCGAATTAACACAGAGTGGGATTTGAACACGGGTCTTCAATGTGGCTCATGCGATTCACTTCGAACTAACACAGAGTGAGATTTGAACACGAGTCTTCAAGGTAAATAGTAGTTTCATTGTCATCAAATTTACCAAATAGGCTAAATGTATTACTTAGATGAGCATAGTATCCCTTTGTATTTGTTCATGGTGCTGAACGCAATATTACGTCTAAAATGCATGTGGCTCATGCGATTCACTTGGAACGCATTTTCCACACGCGGGTTGCCATTGTCAGTCTCCGGCGACTGACCGGCGAGTAAAACGCATGTAGGAGATGCGTTTGACGTATAATACTCCAAACGCATCTCTTACATCCGTTTAACCGTATATTAAAAGTATACGTCAAACGCATTTACGTAATGTGTTTGACATATACGATACCTCAGACGCAAATGGCATTTGCGTATGAGGAAACGGTTAGAAAAAAATAAAAGAACTGGGACATGCCTTTTAGGCATGTCCCAAACGAACTTTTCATAAAATTGTCCACCACAAATCACCGTCCTATTTTGGAAAATGAGAACCATATTTGTCATATTTCAGTCTTTTTCCCCTTGAAGACAGGGGTGATGCCTGCTGATGTTAATGACACCGTGGTTACACTTATACCCAAGGTCAATGACCCTTGCAGGGTGAACCAACTTCGCCCCAACCATAAGCCTGTGCAATGTTACGTATAAAGTGATCACTAAAACTATGACCAACCGCATTAAAAGCACCATGAGCAAGGTGGTAGGACATGAGCACAGCAGCTTTGTGTCAAAAATACAATTTAAAACAACCATTTAATACCAAGACTATGTGGCCTAATGGTACTTGGGTTTGACTTTCATTTGGAAGGTTGTAAGTTTAAGCCTCAGTGAAGGCGTAATTGGTTTTGTGTGTTTTAGTAGGTTGAAAAAGTGTATGAACAGACACTACACACTACATTGTAATGGAGCCAATAGCACATTCAAAAAAAAAAAAAAAAAAAAAAAAAACACAACCATTTAATATAAAAATTGGGGCCCTGATCTAATAGTACCTTCGTCATTTTGATAATACAGTAAAACTGCAATAATAGATATGAGAAGAGAGATATTTTTTTTTGTAATAATTAGATTTCTTTATAATGATACATAGAGATACCTATTTATAAAGGTAATTGTGCCCAAATATAATGCATAAAAATTTAACAAAGAAATTTCTCCAAAAAATAAAAATTTAACAAAGAAAAATATAATTCAAAATTTAATTTAAAAGTGACATTTTTAGTGCATATTTAAATACAAAATTATTAACTAAAATTTCTATTACAATTCCTTCCAAAATTTTATTTTGAATTACAATTAAAAGTCAACTGAATTCTAAAAAATAATTATCAAGTACAAAAATAATAGATCACATATAAAATATATTTTAAAAAAATTGGGCCCCTATTTTGTCGCCCTATATTTTTTCATGTACATCTACATTATATAAAATGTACTTTCAATTATATATATATATATATATATATATATATATATATATATATATATATATATATATATATATCACCTCCTCTATCTTATTAAAAAGCATAATAATGAATGATGAAACTAAGACTTAGTTATGAAAATTCTAAAAAAATGTGTAACTTCTGAAAACGATTATTGACTAAACTTAAGAAAAAAAATTTACATACTAAAAATCTCAAGTTACTCCGTTGGTGAATTTTTCATGAAAGAAACCTGAGAAATTTGAAATCATTTGTATCTCAAAAGTTATAGTTTGATTACCTTTGTTGCTTAGTAAAGAAAATTGAAAATTTATAGGATAGTGTTTTTCACACGTTTGAAGACAATGATCAAATGTTTATTTGTTTATGCTAAGTCTTAAGTTTGTTTGTTTATGCTTAGTCTTAAGTTTGTTTGTTTATGGTAAGTCTTTAAGTTTGTTATACGAGAGTCAGGTTCCTAACAAGTCATACTAAAGCTATTGAAATACTTTTAGAATTGAACAATCTTGAAATAAGAGGTTAAGAAGTGAAAAATAATGTTGTGAAGGTGGTTTTGAGAATAAAATCTGAATTTTGTACTTTACCCCTCAAATTTTAAATATTTTTTAATTTTTTCGTCAGCTTTAACTTTTAACGGTCACGGACCAAATGCGCCATTTCGTTTATAACTAAAGGACTAAAAATGGATACTGTAATAATTCAGGGACCGAATCGAAACTTGGGTATAACTTGTTAGGAACAAGTGTATTTAGATTTTGATGATACCAACCTTGCTAGGATCGTAGATTCCTATTTTATTTTCTTTGTCTTTGATATTTCTTGTTAGACGAAAGATTTAGCAACTCACCATGTGATTCGGTTAAGTAGCATATATACACGAATCTGAGTTGTGACCACTAGTTTAGGTCTACGAGAAGAAGTGAAGAAGAAGAGAAGACCGAGAAAACAGCACAGACCGAAAGATGGAAGGGTCTAGCTCTCGTGTAAAATGATAAGGAAAGTCCTATTATCATTCAAGCCAACGAAAAATAAAGACAATCTTTCGTGTGACACCTCTGAGACAATTAAGTCTAAGTCAGGCTTAAAAAGACAAAGTTAATACATGAACAAAGGGAATGTTGTCTATGTTTCTCGGAGGGCAATCAGCCTAGACAAAAGAATTCCTAGGAATGATATTCACAAAATCAAGGAGTATTAAATGATTTGTACTTGTTGTCAGAAGAAAATGACAAAGCCACAATGCTTTTTGGACTCCAACGGATACACAGTACAATCGCAATAAATGCTCCATGACCAATGGTCAATACACACTGGTTAATAGGTTCGAAATTTCATCTCCCTCCAACGGATGAATTTTTCCTCTCCTATAAATACCTCTCTTCTCCACTTAAGAAGGTGCTAGTTGTTCAACTGATTTCATTTTAGAAAAGCCCTTCAAACAAAGATCATACCAAAAGCTTTTCATAACCACTGTTTGTGATTGTGAAGTTTTCAAGAAGCTCATCCAAATTCATCCTTCACAATCATTAAGGAAGTCTTGCATCTTTATAAGAAGATTCATCTGATCATTCAAGTCAAGACTTCAAGCAGTTGGAGAAATTGATTTACATCATCCAATGTTAGTTATATATATTATTATTCTTTTTATTGTAATATGTTAGTCAATAATGTAATAGGTGATTAAGTCTTTAGTCATCCTATTAGATAGGACACTTACGAGAGTTGTTTAGCCTTTTGTATTGTATTCCTGTCATTCAGTTTGAATTGAATATTGAACGCTTATCTCATTTGGTATTAGATAAGTCAGGTTCTCTCTCTCTTCCACCACCTTCGATCACCTTCCCTCTCTATCGCACCCAAACGCCGGCAACCACCCATCCTTCCACCATGTCCACCAACTCCTCTGAAAGGACCGTGGCTGCCGGCGCTACAACTCCATCGGCGACTGCCCAGAATCCACTTGCTGGTGCGCATCACCATGTCTCTATCAAACTTACCTACCGCAACTTTCTGTTCTGGAGAACCCAGTTGGTTCAATTTCTCCATGGCCAAGAATTGCTTGGCTTTGTCGATGGAGATACACCTTGCCCACCGTCCGCGATCGAGGCGACACCGGCCTCCGATGAGTCAAATTCCGCCGCTACCACTGGTGTTCCGGTGCCCAATCCTGCATACAAAGCATGGATCAAACAAGATCAATCTATCTTGTCATTCATCATTTCATCCCTTTCGGATGAAGTGATGCATCTCGCCGTCGGCAAGGCCACATCCAGGGAGGTCTGGGAGTCGATCATGGCGGCGTTGGGGAGCACCACACGGGCCCGATGTCTCAGCTTTCTTGGACAGTTCCACTCCCTACGGCAAGGCAACGGAAGTGCGGTCAAGTACCTCGGGCGTGCTCAGCTACTGGTGGAACAGCTAGCTCTCGTCGGCAGGCCCATCTCCCTCGACGAACAGAATTTGTTCGTGTTCCGTGGTCTCCGGCCGGAGTACCTCTCTTTGGCCTTGTCTCTCACGGCGGCAGGTATTCCCGTTACAATCTCGCAAATTTCAGATTATCTTCAAGCCCATGAATTTATCCATGCCGAGGATTACCCGGCTGGTTCAGACGGTGGATTTACTGCTGCTCCGTCTGCAATGTACGTGGGCCGCGGAGGTCGTAATAATGGCGGGCGAAGCACTAGAGATGGTGGTAGACACGGCCAGAACCGAGGCCGTGGTGGCCGAGGCGGTCAGAACCGAGGCCGCAGCGGCAGAAACAGTGCACTACGATGCCAAATATGCAGAGCCCAGGGCCATACCGTAGTCTACTGTTTCAAAAGATATACTACACAGCCTCCCGCCCAGGTGAATATGGTGACCGCCGGCGATGAATCTGCTCCTCCGTCCTCGGCTTCGGGCTGGTTGCCGGTGATGAATCTGCTCCTCCGTCCTCGGCTTCGGGCTGGGTTCCCGACATAGGCGCGTCGGCTCATGCAACCCCCGACGCGTCCATGATGTCTCAGGCAGACGAGTACACCGGCGGGGATGTTCTTCGTGTTGGTAACGGCGCAGGTTTGAAAATTTCCCATGTTGGTCATGCATCGATCCCATCTAGTTAAAAAATGTTGCGTTTATCTAATGTTTTGTGTGTCCCGGATTTACCTGTTCCCTTATTGTCTGTTAATCGCTTCACTAACGACAATAACGTATTTTTTGAGTTTCACAAAAACTACTTTGTTTTGAAGGATTCCATAACCCGAGCGATTCTGCTTAAAGGTCCAACATCCGGTGGTCTGTACTAGCTTCTAGTTCCCCACTCTCAGTTTGCGTTTCTGACTTCCCGGGCAACTCCTGTAGTTTGGCACCGTAGATTGGGCCACCCGCATGCACACATTCAAAATAAAGTTCTGCAGTCCTGTCCGGCTGCGCCTGATAAAGCCAATAAATTGGGGTCGTGTGCGCCTTGTCACCTCGGCAAATTTTCCAAACTTCCTATAGATAGGGTTTTTCATCCTAGTCAAAATGTATTGGATTTAGTTTTTACCGATATCTGGGGTCCGTCTCCTGTAATCTCTACTAGTTGATTTAGGTATTTCCTACTATTTGTAGATGATTACTCACGTTTCTGTTGGTTTTATCCCTTACGGGTAAAATCTGATATATATAAATGTTTTGAGTCGTTTCGTGTCATGGTAGAACGCCAATTTTCGTGTTCAATCAAGTCTATTCAGTCGGATCTAGGCGGTGAATATCGCTAGCTTCACTACACTTTTAGGAGGCTCGGCATTATTCACCGTCAATCCTGTGCGTATACACATGAACAAAACGGTAGAGTTGAACGGAAGAACAGGCTTATTGTTGAAACCGGGTTGGCACTCTTGGCCGAAGACTCTGTCCAACTACAATATTGGGACTATGCTTTTGAAACGGCTACTTGCCTAATTAACTATTTTCCAACACCTACCTTACAGTTTGAAAGCCCGTACAGCTGCCTACATAAACACTCACCACCATACACTTTTCTCCGTGTCTTTGGGTGTCGCTGTTACCTTTATATGAGGCCTTATAATCGCCACAAGATAGAGTACCGGTCGGCACCCTGTGTTTTCTTAAGTTACCCATCGTCCATTAGGGGGTATAGATGCATGAACCTAACTAATGGAAAGATCTACATCTGTCGTCATGTGCGCTTTGATGAAATTGTTTACCCTTTTTCAGACGTAGGTGGTCAAAGAAGTGTTCCACAAGTGCCACCTGCACTACCATGGGCTACTAGCCCGGTGTTGACCGAGCAGTTGCATGTTGCGCCCGCTGTGGCGTCATCCGGGCCTATACACCCGGTGAGCCCGGCTAGCCTGGTACCACTTGCCCGGGACATATCGCCATTGGCCTTAGAAGGGCCCAAATGAAAACGAGCCACTCGCACCGCACCCCAGGAACGAGATCATGGTATGCGGTTACGGCACATGACATGGGGCACGGACGAGCAATTTCATGCTCTAAGTGCTGTAACTGACCCGACCTAGGCATCCACAGTGGCATGAAGCCATGGACCAGGAGTTTAATGCACTCTTGCATAATAGCACACGGGTTTTGGTACCTGCTGAACCACACATGAATGTGATTGGCTGCAAGTGGGTGTTCCGCACCAAACGCCAAGCTGATGGTTCAGTTGAGCGCTATAAGGCTCGGCTTGTCGCGAAAGGGTTCAACCAGGTAGCGGGCGAAGACTTCTTTGACACTTTTAGCCCTATAGTCAAGCCGACTACAGTACAACTTCTCTTTTCTCTGGATGTGTCCCATAGTTGGACGATGCGGCAGTTAGATGTCCACAATGCCTTTCTCAATGGGCAATTGGCCGAAACAGTGTACATGAAACAACCACCCGACTATGAGGATCCGGTACATCCAGATCACGTGTGCCATCTGCAGCGGTCTCTATACGGTCTCAAACAAGCTCCATAGGCTTGGTTCAAGAGAGTACATGATTTCTTACTATCTCCAGGTTTTATGCCGTCCAAGACCGATGTCAGCCTATTCCACTACTCTGCCGGTTCGTCTAAGGTTTACTTACTTTTGTACGTTGACGACATTATCATGATGGGGAATGACCCGCCTCTTATTTCTACTCTATGGCATCGGCTTTCTACCGCGTTCAAGATCCATGACCTAGGCTCCCTCTGGGTTCTTTCTCGGGATTGAAATACTACAGGTTGAAGCTGGGATTATGCTGTCTCAGCGGCATTATATGAAGGATATCCTAAATCGTGCCGGTATGACTGACTGCAAACCTTTGGCAACTCCAGCTGCTGTCACGCAATCAGTTTCCCCATCGGATCAGCCACATGATAATCCGACTCAATACAGGCGCATTGTGGGCGCTCTACAGTACCTCACTATCACCAGCCCGGATCTCTCTTATGCTGTGAATCGGCTCTGTCAGTTCATGCACTCACCGACAGTTGATCATTGGGGTCTCCTGAAACGAGTCGTTCGGTATATCAAGGGTACACTGGAGTACGGTCTGCAAATCACAGTCTCTGCTTCCTCAGCTATTCACGCTTTCTCTGACTCCGATTGGGCTGGTTGTCCGCTAGATAGGAAAAACACGAGTGGGTATGCTGTCTTCTTGGGGTCCAATCTCGTCTCTTGGCTATCTCGAAAACAGCGCACTTTTGCACGCTCGTCCACCGAGGCCGAATACAAGGCCCTAGCCGTTGTCTCCGCTGAAGTCACATGGGTTGTCTCGTTACTTCGAGAACTTGGTCTACACACTGGAGAAGCGTCCACTCTCTAGTGTGATAATCTGGGCGCTACCTACCTTTGCAATAATCCTGTGTTTCACGCCAGAACCAAGCATGTGGAAATTGACTTTCATTTCGTTCGAGACAAGGTTGCGTCAGGGGGACTTGGTTGTTAACTTCGTATCAACAAAGAATCAGCTAGCAGACATCTTCACCAAACCCTTGTCAGGTCCACGGTTTACTGCTCTACGTGACAAGCTCAATGTGGTGTCTCACCAACTTTGTGTTTGAGGGGGAGTGTTAGTTATATATATATTATTATTATTCTTATTATTGTAATATGTTAGTCAATAATGTAACAGGTGATTAAGTCTTTAGTCATCCTATTAGATAGGAGACTCTTACGAGAGTTTTTTAGCCTTTTGTATTGTATTCCTGTCATTCCAGTTTGAATTGAATATTGAACGCTTATCTCATCTCCAACACTCAACTCTGAAGAAGAAGTTGATAGAAGTGGAGTAAACTCTAAGAGTTGAAAAACCTTCCAAGTAGCTGTCCGACTTAGTGATCAAAGAAACTAGCTTGAGTAGTTTATACTAGGAGTGATAGTGCAAACCCTTTCAGGAGTTGTGAAAGAAGAGTGGAGTAGACTTTGTTAATAGCGGAACCACTATAAAAATCTCTCTCTCTATCTCCCTTTACTTTCGCATAACTATCTATCTGTGATTGCATGCATACTGGTCATAACCTAATCTTTCGGAAAGAAATCGTGTAAAGTTCATTCCAAAACGTAGATCGATACAATTTCCGCTGCGCATAACCCCGAAAGGAGTTATATCTGAAAAATTGATTAGAGTCTATTCAACCCCCCTCCCCTCTAGACTCTCTTTCGACCCTACCGGGATCAACATAACTCGGTGGACCAAAAATTCAATTTTCCCTATTATTATTATTATTATTATTATTATTATTATTATTATTATTATTATTATTATTATTATTATTATTATTATCATTATCATTATCATTATCATTATCATTATCATTATCATTATCATTATTATTTTAATTTGGTTGGGGAGTAGCCACATCATCCTTAATCAGTTAAAATTATATATTAAGCAGTTTATATTGATCACATAAAGTTTTAGACATATAAGTTGTGATTAATTGTATGTAATATGATGGAATTTATCCCTAGGCAATTTTGTTATATTTGTATGATTAATTATGATGAAATACTAAACTATGGTCATAATTTAGCCCACATGCAATTATGTATCGGAATATAGTTTAGTAATTTTATCAGTGATGATAGAAAGAAATCAATTTTATTTACTTTATGGTTCTTTGTAAATAATTTCCATCTCTATCATAAAGTTTAATTTTATGATGTAAACTTTAGATTATATTTCTTAATTTGCCTACATGGATTAAGAAAAGGAACATGATATTTTAAAGTTTTATCATAATAGTTGAAATGAATCTTATTGAATAAAACTTTAGCGTACAGACAAGTTTTATGTCACGTGATACTTCAACTCATTTGATAATTGTTTCATCATAAAATTTCAGTTGGATCTAAATGAGTTTTATGTCACTAGATTCTTTTGTCCATTTAGTAATTGAGATAAAATTTTATCATAAGGATTTAATTGGATTTAATAGAATTAAAATTTTAGCCCAAATGCAAGTTTACCACCTTCCCAAAATTTACCACCTTTCCAAAATTTACCACCTTTATTAATTGTTTCACGAAACTTACTTGGTTATTTGGACCAACTATAGTATTAAGTTATGTAATATGATATACCTCTTTGGATTCCAAGGATTAAGTGTATCTTTTGTGCCAAATTCTAACTTGGTTTTAAAAGTTGTATTTTATTATTTTAGTTAGACTATAATTGGAACCAAATATTGATTATTTAGTATGCCCAACTAATGGTGAGGAATTATATCTTCATTATTTAGTTGGTCAAATCAATTATGAGAGCGCGCGCGCGCACACACACACACACACACACATATATATCATTAACTTCCGCCAAAAAATATCTTAATCTTGTATTTGTTCATATAAATTCATATAAGTTCAAATTATTAAACATTATTGTTGTGCAACATATCTATGAAAATGTTGTAACAATATTAAAGAGTTTATTAGAACAAAAAAAAAAAACATTTAACTTGTGGTGCACCGTTATTTAAATAAATTCTTTAATATTTAATAGAATCTTTAGTTTCTTCAAAATTGATCGTGGGCCATTTTGGTTTGTAAGGCTCATGACAATTTTGCGAGACATAAAAGTAAACATAAGGCAATTTATATCCTACACCACGGCGCGCGTTGCACTATGCGCCCAGATGCAAAACGACGTCGTTTTAATTTTTTTTTTTTGAAATTTCCCGCCCCAGTGAATGGCAGTAGTTTTCTCTTTAAAAAAAAACCCGATGTTCAAGAATGTACATAATGTTATACTAGAATACACATAATTGTATACATGAATGTACATAATTATATAACAAAATATACATACTCTTTTTAAAAGAAAATACACATAATCTAACATAATACATAATAAACATAAACTTTTAACATAATACACATCAACTATTAACATAATACACACAAATTTTCTGATTCGGATGTACATAATTGTATAAAAAGAATCTACATAATTATATAAAAAATGTACAAAACTGTATGAACCAATACACATAACTGTGTGAACAAATACACATAACTGTGTGAACAAATACACATAACTGTGTGAACAAATACACATAATCCCAGCAACTTCCTACCGCGCCTCCCAAAACGACCCCAAAACGACGTCGATTTGGGAGGCGCGCGACGCACAGTGCTATGTGCGCCGTGGTGTAGGGTATAACGATTGGACTCATAATGTTCAGTTCATTTTGAGATGGACCTGAGAAGTTATGATGTATGTCTAACATTTCAAATTTATGGACTCTAATGATGTATGTCTAACATTTCAAATTTATGAACTTAAGAGTTTTGGTCTGTTCTCTAAGTTGTTGGAATGCTTCTATGACTAATTTTCACTATTTTAATGAGTGGGAGTGACAGACGTGTCAACTCCAAACTCTTATTCGATTCGATTCGGTTCAGTTTTTAAAGTGACATAAATTCAGTTAGGTTCGTTTTTAAAGGGACATATAAACACATTTACAATTTCACTGAACTTGATCCTCATTAATTTCAATCATTATTGTATGGACCATGGTCCACACAACTTGTGTGGAACATTTTTTATCTACTGTAAAATAATGTACATTCAGTACAAAAATAATGTACATTGTATTTAGGAGATGTACATTATTTTTGTTCTGAGTGTACATTATATTGTGTAATATACATTTAGTACAAAAATAATGTACATTTAGTATATTAAAAATGTACTTTTTGTTATGGTCAGCATAACATTGTGTGTACCATGGTCCACACAATAATTTGCCCATTAAATTAGGAGCAAATTAATTTCCATTCATAATTTAATAATACCGAACCACAGCACATTATGTACATGGATTACAAGAATGTAGCAACGTCGCTCAATCCATATGATCGAATGAGTTGTTCATATTGACCTTCATCAAGTCGGTCAAAATGGAGTCGGCCGCGACGCTGTAAACCTCCACCTGCTTACACGATACCATAACATATTGGTCCTCAACTTTGAGGGTTCCAAGCTTTGCCATACACCCGGCGACACCGTCAATGGAGGTCAGAAGACATTCACTAGCGACTTCGCTGGAGCCCACCTCGGTCAAAGAGGCGGGGTTTTTAAGGATGCTGGCGGCCACACTGAGTTGCAAGGCCGTGCTGCCCAAGAGCGTTGCGCAGTCGGCGTAGGCCGTCTTCACGGCGGGGATCCTCGCGACCTTGTTCATCGCGTACTTGCGCGTCCGCTCCGCGTTGTCCAATCCCGACTGGGCGATCGCAGCGGCAATCGCCAATGGCTCTTGAGATGCCGACACGACTAAGGGGTTTTTGGAGAGGTGGTCGAGGCAGAACTCGTGGTCGGCGGTATTGTTGCAGGCTTTTTGGATTAGCGTGACGTTTAAAGGAGAGGCTGTGGATGGTGAACCCATCGTCAGGAAACATAAAAGACTGCCAATCACAAGGGAAACCATAACATTGGTTAAAGAATCCATGTTGGGAAGAAAGGGTACAATAATTATATTATTGTGTGTTTATTTTATTAAAGACTGTACTGTGCCCTTCCAAGCTAGACAATATAATGTTTCCTCGATGTTGGCTTGAGGGAAATGGAGTTGAGCAATGCATTATATAGATGGTCTTGGAGGGTATTGGGATAGAGATTACAACAATAATTTATGGTTGCACTTTCGTTTAGGGACTATGTGCCATTCCCCGCTTAAATAGCAATAGAAATGATTAAATGGTTAATGGCTAATATAAGGTTGAGGACTGCTTGAGCTGCCTTGCCTTTAAACACATATCTTATACCGTTCTAATTGTTTCATATGATTATGCATCTTTTTTTCGTTCAGTGGCCTAATTGCATTTTCAGGTTACGTTCAGTGGCCAATTTGAACCTTATTCCAAAGTTAAATAATGTTGCCCTAGGGCGGTGTATGGGTTCGAATCCAGCCCAAAGCCCAAGGATGATAAAAAGTTTAGATTGGAACCCTTGTGTGCACATGAAAACTAAGATCTGACTTGAAAAGTTAAAGTTAGATGCGCGACACACGTCGCACATCTTTAAAAAAATAAATTCGGAACGTCTTCTTCGCGCATCTTCGACATCGTCTTCGACATCTTCTTCGTGCATCTCCATCGTTTCCATAACCTGATTACCAACAAGTTTCCAGTTCTTTTATCTCTCTATAAACACAATATGCATGGTCATTTTAATTTACTTATTTTCCCTCACCTGCAAATTCAACACAATATGCATTTGAGCTTTTTCTATGTAGAAGCTAAGATGAATACTAATTAATTTTCCAACTAACTCAGTCTTTCTGCTAAGCTATGATCTGATATAGTATGTAGATCATTCATTACATTTCAAGTTAATATTGTATTTTTGATTGAGGTACATTATTTTAATACATAAGATACATTATTTTAATGCATCATTTATGTGTACATTCTGCTGTACATATTGTGTTTCTGACTGAGGTACATTATTTATATGCATTAGGAACATTATTTTAATCCATATGGTACATTATTTTAATGCATCATTTATGTATACTTTCTATTGTGTATTCAGATCATTCTTTTAGTGGATATCTTATTTCTTTGTAGAGTATGACTGGATTTATTAAGTGCACCACACCCCCATCTACTTAGAAATCTGATATTCACTAGAAGAAAGATTGAAGGTGATAGAAGAAAGATTGAAGGTGAGGTTGGTCCTATTTGTTTTGATGACTTTGAAAGATCCTTGGAAAGTGGTGGTATACAAAGTCCTTTACGAAGTGGTGCGAAAGGCGACCGTAATCCAGGGCTAATTAGTGCAGTACAAAAAAGGTATAACCAAGCAAGAAGCCGGAAGAATCATGTAAAGACAGTTGAATTTAACACAGGCTATAGTCCAATATAATTTCTGTGCAGTAAATTGTTTATGATATTGTTGGTAGTGGGTATCTAATTCATCCTAGTGGCAATATTAGTTCATAATTGGTTTGTTTTAGGTCTAAGTCTCAAAACAAGTCAAATGATAATTAGAAGAAGTTGCACTAATTTTGTTTATTTATATATGCACTCGACATATTATGAACTTGTTTTTTGCTTTGTGAGTTATTACAAAAAGTATTTGCACTTGATCGATTATGAACATATTTTTTTGTTTTATGCATTAATAAAATGTTCCATTGTTAAGGTCAAATGTATTCATGAGCTGACCATCACTTGATTTGGTAATGTACTCGGTGGGTTAGAATAATGTACCTTATGCTCTAAAATAATGTATCCTATGAGTTAACAAAATGTATCCTTATTACGGTCACATGTGTTTATGAACTTACCATCACTTGATTTGGTAGTGTACTCTGTGGGTTAACATAATGTACCTTATGCTCTAAAACAATGTACCCTATGAGTTAATAAAATGGATGCTTCCTAAGGTCACATGTGTTCATAAACCGACTATCACTTGATTTTGGTAATGTACTCTATGGGTTAGAATAATGTACTTTATACTTTAAAATAATGTACCCTATGAGTTATCAAAATGTATCTTAGTTAAGGTCACATGTTCATGAATTGACCATCATCCCCATCCCCGAAACACCAACCTCGTCCCCGTCCCGGCGGTGAATAAGGGGAGGGGTTTTCCCTTCTTTGTCCCCATTTCCAAAAATTTTCCCCATCTCGTCCTCATTGGGGATACGGCATCCCATACAATTACTTGATTTGGTAATGTACTATGTGGGTTAGAATAATGTACATTATGCTCTAAAATAATGTACCATATGAGTTAATAAACGTATTCTTGTTAATTTCACATGTATTCATGAACGACCCGACACTTGATTTGGTAATATAATTTGAGGGTTATAATAATGTACCTTATGCTATAACAATGTACAGTAGGGATAATATTTATGAAATAATGTAATTTGAATATTATAACATAAACTTTTTATAACAAAATAAAATATTTACAAAATAGGTTAAGACATATCAATATCAACTGTTCTTCCTAATAGTCAATTACTGTGAGCATATAGCCATTAATGTGCAATCCAATTATCAGCTTAGGCTTTTAGTTGAGATGGAGCACATACTTCAATTTGGTATTAGAGCCAGACCAAAGGTCATGGGTTCAAATCTCAACGCCACTCATAAGCGACTACGGTTTATCGGTCCACGTGTTGCTTGGAACCCATCGTACACGTGAGGGGGCGTGTGAGCATATAGTCATTAACGTGCAATCCAACTATTAGCTTAGGCTTTTAGTTGAGATGGCGCACATGCTTCAATTTGGTATCAGAGCCTGGGTTCGAATCTCAGCGCCACTCATAAGCGACTACGGTTTACCGGTTTACCGTTCCACGTGTTGCTTGGAACCCACCGCACACGTGAGGGGGCGTGTGAGCATATAGCCATTAATGTGCAATCCAATTATCAGCTTAGGCTTTTAGTTGAGATGGAGCACATACTTCAATTATTACCACTATCAAATTGACACAAAAAACAGTCAATTACCACCATCAAGTTTTCCTTCCAATCATTCAATCCTGTATTTGTTTACTTATGATGCAGATAGATAATGTACTATATACACCTAATCTTTATGCACACAAATAATGTACTATATGAACAAAAATTATGTACCCTATGAACAAAAATTATGTACTTTGTGCACACGTAGAACCACTGTTGCAAATTTTGGAGTATTTGAGTTGTTAGGAATTGTGAGATCATCCCTATAACCTTCTTATTGTCCAATCACAACCTCTTCATCTTTAATTGGAACCACCGACTGAAGAACCTGAAATCCAAATTAAATGAATCAAATGAAATTGAAAATCTTGTTAATCATAAGCCAAACATCGGCAACAAAGAAAACACAATCAGATACTTATGTATATATAACACAAAAAGTATACATACATATATACATAAGGTCATTCTTCAACATGCTTCTATGGAATAACATACATATTACAATACTAAAAGCATATCCAGAGCAAACCTTCACTTTCTCGTCCCGAATGTGCTAAGGCTTTAGAGAAACGAGTAATAATCCCTAAATCTCTGCTTGAATAATTTACTAATAACCTGCTCTAAAACAACATATAAACAATGAACAATATTTTTAAATTTCCGCACAACAAAATGTACAGATAAATCATGCATAAACATAATGTACCCTATGGATTAAAATAATGTACCTAATGCACATAAATAATGTACCTTAATCAGAAACACAACTTTTAAATCAGAATGCACACAGAAATGATACATTAAAATAATGTACCGTATGTATTAAAATAATGTACCTACCGAACATAAAGAATGTATCACAATCAGAAACACAATATTCATATCAGAAAGTACACATAAATCATGCATTAAAATAATGTGCCCTATGGATTAAAATAATGTACGTAATGCATATAAATAATGTACCTACTGAACAGAAATAATTTATCCGTATCCAACCAATTAAACAAACCATAGACACAATAGATCAAAGTATTGCAAAAGACAAACCTGAAATTGATTCAACATCAATGGGAGAACTCAATTCAACATCAATCAAAGCATTAACATCTCCTACAATATATAAAAAACACAATATATATCAAAATAGCGTATAGTTGAAAATATACTTTATCAGTGTTGTTTGAATTCCTAATCGCAATGTATGTTTAGAATGAGATGTTTACCTTCAAGAAGCTCCTGTATTGTGCAGCAATGAAGTCTGACCATCGTCTTCCTCTGTGTTTGCAGTAGCGGAGATAGGTGTTCGGAGAGGAAAAGATAGCGTCCGAGAGGTGAGAGAAGCAGATTTTATATTAAAAAAAAAAAAAGATGCGCGACGTTTTTCGCGCATCTAACGGCGCCGTCTCTCCTTAAGTGGAGAGACGGCGCGTTTTGGGCCATGGTCCACCCAACTTGGCTGGACCATGGTCCAGGCAATAACAATTGAAAAGTTAAATAATGTTGCCCCAGGGGCGGTGTATGGGTTCAAATTCAGCCCAAAGCCCACAGATGATAAAAGGTTTAGATTGGAACCCTTGTGTGCACTGTGCACATGAAAAGTAGGATCTGACTGGCCTGGTGGGCTGATTACGCGTTCGGGATTGGATTCCTTGTGTGCAAATGAAGAATAAGACTCGGGATTTACCTCTACAGTGACTTTAGGGGCGGGGTCCTGTGGATTTTAGATTAGTTCGACAAAACTGGGATCACTTTAAAAAACAAAAAATAAAAAAAGAAGAAGTTATACAATGTTTATGTTTTCATGATATAATGCACGTCAATCTATAGCTATCAATCACTTTAATTTTTTATTTTTTTTGAGTGTACCCAGAGTTTTCACCGTCAGACACAGTGATTAATCCCCTCCCTAAATTGTAGGTACCTCTTTTGGGTGGGACAGGTGACCTAGAGCAATCATTATGCCATGGAACTGTGTTCACCATCCATGGTGAACACGGTCCCAAACGGTAACGGTGCCTACGGCCACCGTTATCTTCCACCAATCTTTTTTTTTTTTAATTAACAGCGCGACTTTTCTTCTTCATATTCACATTTTGCGGTTTCACTTCCTCTTCACGCAAGTTTCTTCAACACTCATAAATTATGAATGTGCAGGCATGGATTTATGAATGTGCAGTTATGAAATTATGAATTTTCTTTTATGAGATTTGATAGTGTAAATACACGGGTGACCTAATACAATCTAATGACTACTCCGAGGGTCGGACTGACTGCGGTCGGGCTGCTCTGTAAGTAGCCTCTTGATCGTTCCAAAAGTGCTCTCGCCTTATCCGTCGTGGATATTTATAGCCCATTGTCGGGAACAGCCTCCGGCCTATCGGCAAGTACTCCACGCAACATCCATGTGCCGAAACCTGGTGGTCACTCGCTGTCAACGCCTGGTGCTGCCACGTGCCCCTCTCTAGCAATACCGCTTCCATGGGGAATAAAGGTATGGCGGTCGAGTAGAACACCGGTCGGGAGGTGAATCAACCAGGCGAACTCGAATGCCTCTAAGTAAAACGGTCAACACAAGGTTATATGGACGACCGGTACCGACCTCCTTCGCGCTGTAGCGCTCGGGCAAAGGAACTGTACTGAATGGTGCGGAGAACAAGCTAGGTCAGTCGGGATATATCCTACCAAGAGCCTCCCAGCCCGGGCCATTTCGAGCCGTCCGGGAGAAATCTGTACGGGATGGAAAGGCCTTGTCATTCGGGCATCTGGCCCCGACCTCCCAGCTGCCCTCGCCCAAGACACGTGTCGCTCCGCAGGCATCTTGAGATTCGGAACGGTCACCTCGCGCAAGTGGCTGATTTTACTGCCAAAAGGGTTCCTATAAATAGGCCATTGCAAAGTTCATTTCTACTTTTACCACACCGTGGAAATTAGTCGGAGTTTCCCGAGCCATCAACACTGTAGATCAATCGGACTCTGCATCTCCCCAACCGTTTCCCCAGTTTTATCCATCGGTAAGTCCTTTCTTCCTTCCTTCGTTTAAGTTTCTTTTATTTCCTGTATAACGCTCGTCCCCGTCGACCCGATAACCTCGGTTTACTATACCCCGACCCCTTCTGCTGAACCGACCGTCTCCTTTATGAAGAGGATATGCCAGGCTCAGATAGTCAAAACATCTCGGGGGCGGACTACGACATCACGATCGAGAGCGGTGGCGAAGAAACAATGGTAGAAGAGTCTCCGCTCGAGGTTACTAACGACGCTCAACGACCAAGCGCGGTTCCCGAGCCAGAAGACAACTCTTCGAGCTCGGAAGGCTCGTCGAGCTCGAGCAGCAGCAGCGACGACAGCGACAGCGCATCTACCAGCGACCGTGAGTTCTCGCCCGATCACGATCGGGAAACACCCACTCGGACGATCGGGTCAGGTTCTGAATCTCACGCATCGCCCCGCATTCAAGAAGCTTCGCACGATACGGCCGACGAAGGGCCATCCCACTCGGCGCCTGAAGAGATCGAATTCGTCTTCCTCAATAGTGAAAGCGTTGAGCAGCAAGAATGCTTACTGTCGGCCCACGAGGCGGCGGAAATCTCGACCACACTAAACGGTAGGGTGAGGTTCGATACCTGCAGGAGCCTCAGGGGAATTAAAGAACGGCACCAGGGGAAATGGATCGGGATGCACTTCGACTCCTTAAGAGCCCCGATCACCTTCCCCTTTTCCCCCCTCTTGACCGAGTTCTTGGGCTACTACAGGGTGCTGCCGACCCAGATCTGCCCAAACGCCCATCGGATACTGGCATGCTTCCCGCATATATGTGCTCGGCACAATACCATGTGTACGATGGAGCTCTTCAACTATATTTACATAGTTAAACCATTGCCAGCCCTATACGGTGGTGGATACCTGATGATTCAATCCCGGGACCACCTATGCTCGATCGCCAACCTTCCCGGAAACAACCGAGGATGGAAGAACAGAATCTTTTCGGTCGAATACGACCCTTGGATCCTGCCGGTCGACCAAACGTGGGGGACACATTACAGGAAACACGTACAATCACCAGCCACCCGAGCCCTTCGAGAAGAAACCTTCCGCATTTCATGCGAGTTTCACGAGTACAAGATCTTTCGATCGAGAGAGGCGTACGAGAACGCCCGATTTCCGCCTCCCCGATATGAATTAGAACTGAAGTACACGCCACGACCGCTTTCGGTGTCGATCGCCGTAGCGGCCCCTCAAGCCGAGCCGACCGTCGAAGGTCTACCTCCCGTTACACTTCCTCGGCCTTTTTACACCGACTAACCATGAACTAATGTTGTGTGTTATTTTTTGTTGCAGGAATGGATCCAGCTCGTGGTTTTTTGACCGCCAGCGCTCCTCGAGCTCCACGAGCCAAACTGACGCTTTGGGGAAAGGCAACTGCCACTACTCCACCGGCCGGTCAAGAGGTCGGTGAAGCCTCCGTCCCGGTTGCGCGTCCCTTGGCCGCTTCCACGACCACCTCCGAGGGGGTTTTGCTCGCAGACGCCGCGGCCGACCCGTTGGCCCCCCGAGCTCCCGGACGGAAGGGAAAAGAGAAAGCGTCTGGGAAGGGCGCAGAAGAGGCGGGCTCTCTTAAACGTCGTCGAAGGCAAAGCCCCCCGACCGAAGTCGTCCCGAGCGACGGACAGACGGGCGGGGAGTTGTCCCTCCTCACGAGGATCAACAATCTCCAACCGATCGGGGAGGACATGACTGGCTGGACGCCGACCCAGATGGCTGAAAAAGGGGCACGAGACTTAGTTGAGGTTTGTTAAGACTATCTTTTAACTTTCGACCATTTTCGAGCCGATCGATTAGCTTAACATCATTTTCTTGCAGGCCTCGCGAGCACTCTCGGCCTTCAATATCGGGCGTTGCTGGCCAATGAAGCCGAGGCCTTGAAGCGAGTCGCCGAGCGCCGTGGCAAGGAAATCGCGGACCTTCAGAAGGAACTAAAAACCGCTAAGGAGGCTCAAGCTCCAGTCGAGAAGGAGGCGCGTATCGCCCGAACAGAAGTGGGCAAGCTGAAGACCCGACTGGGCAACCTGGATGGCCTGGCCAAGTTCTTATGCCGTGACGAGCCCTCAGCTGACAAGTTCTTCAGAGCCCTCATGAAGAACAAGCTCGGGGAAGAAAAGGTCTGGACCTTCGGCCATTGGGCCTACGCGTCCGGTCAACAGGCGATGCGGGACGAGACCCGAACTATAATGGAGGAGGTCTTTGAGGGTGAGGATCTGAAGGCGGTGTTGACCACTCTTCCGGATGAGATCCCCGAGTCATCGGCGTCAGGATCTGAAGTTGAGCCAGCTGCGGGAGAACAAGCTGGAGGGAAGGCTGTGTGATTGACGACCGACCGACCCTAGGGCCTTGCTTCTTTTTTTAATTCTTGTAATCTTAACTCGATCGAGAGCCCGGTCCCGTTTGTACCGGGCAACTTTTAATTTTTTAATGGATCTACCGATTGTTCATTGCATATCGCTCTTCTATTTTTCACATTTTTACGCTTTTGTCTCGTTTTGACATTTTATACTTGTTCGCTATGCTTGTTTAAACTTAGCATTTTATGCTTGCTCGTTACGCGTGTTCAAACTTAATATTATATGCTTATTCATTACGCGTGTTCAGACTTGATCCTTACCCCTAGCCCCCACACTGCCGGACATACGAGGGACGAGTGAGTGCGACAGTGGTTAAAAGGTTAGTTAGCATTAGGATCGATCGGGTTCATACCGCTTGACATTTCTTATCCGATCGACGTCGTAGTACGACTGTTCGCCAAACATGAGACTTATCTGTCGAGTATTGTGAACTGCTCGGGGGAAATGTGAGTGACTTTTAAAGTCGTTGGGTTTTAACCCCTATCGGTCGGTGCCGAACGGGGCCTTTACCCTCATCGGTTATAACCAGATAATGGATCCCGGTTTTATCGGGCAAGTTTTAGCGACATTGTGGTCGTTGGCATTCGCCCGCTTCGATCGTTGTTGCCGAGTCTTGAGAGTTGCAAGTATTTTGAATCACGCTGATGATCGAACTTTGGAATCGATTTGACAACCAACACACTATGTACATATCACGGTAATCAACCGCGCCCCTGTGCGCAGACGAGCAAGCACTCAACGATCGATTATACATAACTGAGTCCCGTACGCAGACGGTTTGAACACTTAAACATTCACTTGTACATGAAAAAAGATGGGCGTACCAACTCGCAGGTTAAGCACCACCCCATCTGAACAAAACATCAACGTTAGTGGTGAAACAACACTAAATTTTCCGAGTTCCACGTTCCGTGGATC
The DNA here is from genome assembly GCF_001879475.1 of Ipomoea nil. NCBI lineage: Eukaryota > Viridiplantae > Streptophyta > Magnoliopsida > Solanales > Convolvulaceae > Ipomoea > Ipomoea nil. Next base: position 1,801,470 of record NW_017619471.1, read on the forward strand.
GACCTCCCAGTAGTTGTTTTAAGACGGTAAGTGCCCGGGCGAACGATCGCTGTGATTACATACGGTCCTTTCCAATTTTGGGCCAACTTGCCTCCTTCAAGGGGTTGGCTTGCTTCCCGTCGTCGTAACACATAATCCCCGACCTGGAAGTAGCATGGTTGGACCTGGATATCCTTGGTGCCCTTGATTCTCTGTTGATACTTGGCCATTCGTAGCAGCGATCTCCCTTTTTTCTTCCACGCTATCTAGGTCCACGGCTAGAGAGTGCTCGTTCTCCATTCCATCGTAAGACCGCTCCCTGACCGTCGGGATCCAAGCTTCGATTGGCAACCGAGCCTCAGTGCCATAAACTAATGCAAAAGAAGTTTCTCTTGTTGCCTCTTTGGCGTTGTACGATAGGTCCAAAGTACAAACGGGAGCTCTTCGGCCCAACTACGACCGGCTGAATGTAATTTTTTCTTTAATCCCTCTAGGATGGTTCGATTGGCATTCTCCACTTAACCATACCGACCCACAAATTGCCAAGAAGTTTTGGAAATACCGACCCACAAATTACCGGCCGTTATCACTTATCAGTTGTACAGGGACGCCGAATCGAGAAACGACATTTCGCCATATGAAACGAGCGCACTGTTGGGATGTGATCGTGGCCAAGGGCTCAGCCTCGATCCACATGGAAAAGTAATCTATAGCGACGATGACAAAACGCCGACGTCCAGATAACTGCGGGAAGGGCCCTAAAATATCCACCCCCCACCGAGCGAATGGAATTGCAGTCGTGACCGGCTGGTAGAATGTTGCAGGACGACTGGGTATCCGGGCATAGAGCTGGCACGTCTCACAGCCTTTAGCGAGCTTCTCACATTCTAATTGTATAGACGGCCAGTAATATCCGATCACCATTATGCAACGAGCCAGCGACCGCCCTCCTTGATGTGATGAACAGAGACCCGAATGTAGCTCGTTCATAACCAACTCCGCTTCGAAAGAATTGAGGCACCGAATCAAGGGACCGCCATACGATCATCGGTATAAATGGCCTTCTTGCACCTGGAACCTTGGTGCTCGTTATTTGGCTTTCCCAGCGCGCTGTGGGTTGTCCGGGAGACGGATGTGTTGCAAATATTCCATCAAATCAGTAACCCAAGTCTCTTCGACCGGTTGAACAGGGATGACCGGCAGCCGATGGATGTTGTGCCTTGGAATCATTAAGATCCGAGCAATCTTGGACATGTGCTCGGGGGCATCTTGTGCCAACTTTGACAAGATATCTGCATCAGCGTTATCTAAATGGGGAACGTGCCGAACAGCATACGCTCGGAATAGGTTATGTTTTTCCATTACTAGATCCCGATAAGCTTGGATTCGCTCACCGTTAACCTCATATTCCCTGAGTACTTGTCCGACCACCAGGGCGAAATCTGTTTGCGCTCGGATGTAGTCAGCCCCCAGGTCCCAAGCGCATTGTAACCCGTTGATGAACGCTTCATATTCTGCCTCGTTATTGGTGGGGGTGAACTGGTACATCAGGGGGTAATAAACTTTAAAGCCTTCCGGGCTTATGACTACCACTCCTCCGCCCGCTCCCTTCTTGCTGCTCGATCTGTCAGTGGCCAATGTTCACCAGGCTGCTTCGGGGTTTTCCAAATCTTGAGGTTGGGTGTCCCGAGCGGTGCATTCTACGAGGAAATCTGCCAAGGCTTGACCTTTGATAGCTGGGCGCGGTTGGTATTCCATGGCGAACTGGGTCAACATCAACGCCCATTTCACTAGGCGTCTGGAGGAAGAAGCGGTGCGAAGGACAGCCCCGATTGGTTGGTCGGTCAAGACGCGGATGACCCGTCCCTGGAAATAAGGAGCGAGCTTTTTGGCAGCTGTGTACAAGGCATAAACGACCTTCTCCAACCGGGAATAACGGAGTTCCGGACCATGCAGCGCATGACTCACATAGTACACGGGTCGTTGAGTGCCTTCGTAATCTGTTCGGCATAATACAGCGCTAACCGCCCGATCGGACACGCCCCGATAAACATCCAATTCTTTCCCTGGTTCGGGTTTGGATAACACGATCGGGGACATCAAGTAATTTTTCAAGTCCGTGAAAGCCGATCGACACTCATCGTCCCAAGTAAACTCATTGACCTTTCGCAACACCTTGAAGAAAGGCAGAGCCCGTTCCGCCAGTTTGGAGAGGAATCTGCTCAAAGCTGCTAACCTACCGGTTAACTGCTACACTTCTCGGACGGTCATGGGCGGCTACATGTCAAGGATTGCTTTTACTTTGGCCGGATTGGGCTCAATCCCTCGATTAGTCATCATATAGCCCAAAAACTTTCCCGTTTGAACTGCAAATATACACTTAGTAGGGTTTAGACGTAACTGTACGTCCGCATGATCTGAAAACACTGTCGGAGATCCCGAGTATGATCCGCTCGGTCCCGACTCTTAACAAGCATATCGTCAATGTACGCCTCCATAGTTCTTCCCAACAGGTCTTCAAACAGCATGTTGATCATTCGTTGGTATGTGGCCCCTGCATTTCGCAGACCGAACGGCATAACTCGGTAACAATACAAACCATCGGGCGTGGCGAATGATGTTTCACTCTCATCCTCATGACTCATCAATGATCTGGTGGTAGCCTTTAAAGGCATCTATAAAGCTCATCAATTCCGCCGCGGCCGTCTCATCCACCATCTGATGAATGCTCGGTAACGGATAGGGGTCCAGAGGGCACGCTTTATTTAAGTCAGTGAAATCGATACACATCCTCCAAGATGGTGGCTTGGGAACCAGTACTATGTTGGCCACCCATTTGGGATAAGTGACCGGGCGAATATGCCCGATTGCGGCCATCTTTTCACTTCCTCCCGTACGAACTCCCTGCGGTCCGAGGACAAGTGCCTGGTCTTCTACTTGATCGGCTTCTCGGCAGGATCCACGGCCAATCGGTGGCATATCACAGTGCGGTCAATTCCGGGCATGTCCTCTGGGCCCCACGCGAATATATCAGCGAATTCCCGAAGGATGGCCAAGACCTCTAATTGAAGCTCGGGGGTCAGAGCTCGACCGATCTTGACCTTCCGTTCAGGTCGGTCTTCTGACAAGGCGACCTCTTCTATTTCTTCAGAGGGCTCGGGCTGCTCCTTTCGGTCTTTTGCGGCATCTTTTGTGATGGTATTCACTCCTGAAGAGCCTGCGTCTCGCCGGTTACCGCTCGGGAATAACACTTTCTGGCTGACTGGGCATCGCCGTGCAACACTTCGACTCCGGCCGAGGTGGGGAACTTCATGCAGAGATGGGGCATGGATATAATTCCCCCGACCCTCATAATTGCCGGGCGGCCCAGGATATCATTATGGACGCAACGAAGGTTGACCACGATAAACTCCATTTGTGTCCTAACCGACTTAGGAGGACTCCCCAACTCAACCGGGATGATAATTTTCCCTTCGGGGTGAATAGTGTCCCTAGTAAATCCAGACAAAGGTGCTCCGACCGAAGTCAACTCCCGACGATCGAGCTTTAACTTCTCAAAAACGTCCAGGTAGAGGACATTCACGCTGCTTCCGGTATCGACCATCACCCTCTGTACATCCACTCCCATGATATCAATGGTAACTACCAAAGCCTCCATCTCCGTATCCCCGGTTTCTGGCTAATCCTCCAACGCAAAAGTGATCGGTTCCATCTTCTGCCTCTTACCGGTCTCGCGAGACTCCACAATCGCGACCGAGTAGGGCTCTCGGGCTTGGGATGCATCTTCCAAACCCCCAAATATGATGTGGATGGTCGGCTTAGACGTGTGGCGATTATCAGAGTTGGGATCGGGATCGCTCTGGTCATGGTCCGACCGTTCAGGCCGATCGGAACGTCGTTGGTCTCTTTTCCCAGTTGATCTCTTGTTCTCTTCTCTTTTTCCCACGCACTTGTCCAGCTTACCAGCTTGAAGTATGTCTTCTAACAACTGTCTCAAAGTTATACACTCTTCAGTGTCATGCCCATTGCATCGGTGGTAAGCGCAATGCTTTGACTTGTCTTTCCCTTCCTGTCCAGGACGCGATAACCGAATGAGATTACATGATTGTGCGTACTGCAGGGCTTCCGTGGCCGAGCGGTTCAAAGCCGTGAAGTCATCCGGGCGAGTTCGCGATCGGGGGTGTTCTGCCGACCGATTATCCGATTGTCCGGGGGGCTGCCAGGATGACCTAACTTTCTGAGACCACTTAACAGCATTGGCGTAGTCAGTCACTCGGTGAAGGGCTTCTCCATACGTCGTCGGCGAATGAAGTATGAAGTCTTGATATAAATGCCCTGCTTTCAAAGAAATGTGCAACATATGGATCGCCGTCAAGTCATCCATGGGCCCGACCTCGCCTACGGCCGCTTTCCATTTAACCAAAAAGTCGGTCAAAGTTTCCCCTTCCAACTGCTTAGCTTTCTCCAGGTACATGTAAGGCTTCCGGATGATTTTCGAGGTTACAAACTTTCGAGTGAACTTAGTCGCCAGCTTAGCAAAACAAGAGATAGATCCTGGGTCCAGCGTTTTAAACCACTCGGCTGCTCGTCCAGATAACGTCCACTCGACACATCACAGCATCACTTACACCCATCATTAGCATGTTCCCGTAATAGGTATTAATGTGGACCTCTAGGTCCGTTCGTCCATCGTAGTCCTTATTACCGGGAATGCGCAAGTCGAGCGGGTGTGGCTGAGCCACGATCTCTGCTGTGAAAGGGGTTCGCAATAATGACGCGGTGTGATCCGGAGGTCCGGAAGCATGCTTGTGCTGCCACCTAGTGAATTCCGCACGCAGCTCGTTCACCATTCCCAGGGTGTCATCTTGCTCGGCCGTCCGGGTTTGCTTGCGGGTTCGACGGCGACGGTGTATGTAACACCCCCTAAAAACATGCTATTTAAAAGTCTTAAACATGCAGATAACTGAACTAAACAACAAACACAGCGGAAGACTGAAAGATAGATAGATAGATATAATCTGAAACACGGGGTGCTATGCCACGTTCACCAAAAGGATTAACGCACAGGCAACATCTGCAATGTTTACATCTAAATCCATTGTCACAAAGTTCTACATCTAAACTGGCACACAGGCCACAAAACGTAAGGGAGAAGCTATACTAGCAAGTACTAGACCGCGCACTCGTCTAGACATCACCTAGAAGAACACAATAAAACATGGGACGATGCCCGGTCAGCGAATAATGCTGGTAACCCACTAATACATGTGAAATATCATACATAGATAAGATATAAGTTGTAAAGCCATTTTCGAAATGGAATACATATATATAAGTACAAAACCAAGAGTAATAGTCAACACAAGACTCACCACTCTCAACAACAACACGGGAACACATCCCAAGACCATAAGGAACAACACGACTCACAAGAACGGCTCAAGGCATGATCTATCATCACACAATAGATCAAAACCCGACATGCATAACGCAAAGGAATGAGACTCACCCACGACAACACATGCCAAGGCAACACTTGCCTTTGTGACTACACACGTCACAAGAAGAGAACACATGACCACGGCTACACAAGCCCTCGTGACATCACCCATCACGAGTTGATATGCCTTCCTTATGCCCAGTTCCAATCTTATGGCTACCCCCAACCTTATATCTAGTTCCAACCTTTACCTCCAGGACCCCTGTACACCAAGTCCAACCTTTTCCCTCCGAGGACCATCGTCCCCTCTCCAACAGATCTCCAACAGAACCACCGATTTCATAGTACACGAGGGTACCAATCACACACACGGCAACACATGCCACCCAAGAAATACGTGAACCTTACACAAAGGTCACAAACTCCATAATCGCGTCATGGCCACCACGAGGACCACTGCAATACCTTGGTGACTAGTGTCCCATACCACTAATCGTGCAATCCAGGTAAAGCCACTCACACATCACACCACAACAGGAATCAATCAACGGATCGCAACGAAGATATGAAACCATACTTAATCAAGGAATGGATCACAGTCCAACAACAACAACAATGAATAACACAAGTTATCATCAACCAATAGGAAGGTACAAACAACACACATGCTAGCATTTAAATATCGAACTAGCATTCTTATCAAACGGGTAAACCAAACGTAGTTCCGAAGAACACATAAGACTCATCACGGTTCAACGAAACACAATGTTGAACACTTAGCACGATTCAAGACACCAAAACCTACATGGATTCCTACCATATAGTTATAGACATACGAAACATCAAGAAGACACTCAAATAGTTCCACAAAAGAACATCGGGAAGTCCAATGACCAAATACTGAGTCAAAAGAATCACGGGGAACAAATCCCCATCAACATCACAACACGTACCCGCGGGTAGGCCCCCGGATAGGCCTCTACCTGCGGTTCCGCCCGCGGGTACAGTCCACCTGAAATGTGTACCCCGCGGGTGGGCGGCGGGTTGGACCCCTACCCGCCGTTCCGCCCGCGGGTACACTCCTGTACCACAATAAATCCCTTCGCGGATTTTCATCTCCAAACTCAAATTCAAGTCCAAAACATGCCAAATCTCACCAAATACAACAAAATGACTTGAATCAAAGGAATAGCCAAGCAATGGCATACAAGAACCCTAAACACAAGCTCTAGATATGCATTTTCACAAGACAATGCATAAACACTCACATTTCATAGCAAAACACATGTAGATTCCAAGAAATATTTACATAGGTAAGCAAAATAGATTTTGTAGAGCATGGTTTACCTCTTGTAGACTAAAGACTTCACTTTACACCTCAACAAGCTCCTCTCAAGGCTCACCTTCCAAACCCACTTCAAGAACATACCAAAAGATCATAAAGATCCTATCTTTAAGAAAAGACACCTAAGATAAAACCAAAAATACAAGATGAACTTAGATCTTACCCTCCTAGATGCCCAAATATATGAAATGCTGAATCTTGGAAACAACTCTTGAAGTTTTGGCAAGGCTCCAACTTGTCTTGGAAGAAAAGCTATCTACCTTTTTAGAGAGAAGGTGGAGCTAGATTTTTAGAAAGTGTAAGGAAAGAATGAAGGTGGTCTACTAGGTTAGGTTACAATACTAACACCAAGTGAAAGGTCAAGAATACCCTTACTAATATAAGGAAGTGTAAGGAACAAGGGAACTCCTTACAAAGCTCAAGGTACAACTTTGACTTTGGGGTTGACTAGTCAATTACTAGTCCCCAACTATTGAATTTTCAGGATTTTAGGAATTAATTCACCAATTGAAATAGGATTAATTACTCAATTAATCCCTTAATTGAATTTGGATTTTGGGGTGTCACAGTGTACGTGAGGTCCACTGTTTCCTGATGATTCCGCCTGACTGGCCGCGCGCATAGGCAAGTCAACCGACTGCCTATCCGGGTCCTGCGGTCCCAATCGTTGATGCATTCCCGGTCGAAGACGCTCAAACGCGCTCGTGCGATTGTCTTGTGGCTAAGGCTCATCTGCCGCATGAACGTTAGCTTCCTGCCGCGGTTCCTCCGATGCCCCCGCCCCCTGCGATCCCAACCTCGAGCGAGACGAGCGCCTAGTCCGGGGACCGGGATGAAGCTCAGACTCGGTCTGCATGGCTGGTTGATTCGGGGGAGCAGAAGCTGGAGCCGTGTACGCAGGACTATAAGGTTGATAGTTGCTCGGCGGATAGTACATTGGGGTCCCGGGCCAGTAACCATACGAAGCGGGTGGTGCTGGATGTGGAAAGTATCCCGGGTACGGGAATTGCTGACCAGGTGGCGGATACATCGGTTGGACATAATTGACCGTGTTAGGAGCCACCGAGTGAGGGGGTGAGAGGTTGAGGTTCAGGTCGACGGTTGGACCATACTGCGCGTGATGGTCGGAAGAGCTGTCCGCATCCTCCTGTATATCTTGCATATATGGATACATGTTTTTGGGATGTAGGCACTTCGTCGTTCGTGACTAATTGTACCGATCCCCACAGACGGCGCCAAAATGATAGTGTAAATACACGGGTGACCTAATACAATCTAATGACTACTCCGAGGGCCAACTGACTGCGGTCGGGCTGCTCTGTAAGTAGCCTCTTGATTGTTCCAAAAGTCCCCTTCGCCTTATCCGCCGTGGATATTTATAGCCCATTGCCAGGAACAGCCTCTGGCCTATCGGCATATACTCCACGCAACATCCACGTGCCGAAACCTGGTGGTCACTCGCTGTTGACGTCTGGTGCTGCCACGTGCCCCTCTCTAGCGATACCGCTTCCATAGGGTATAAAGGTATGGCAGTCGAGCAGAACACCGGTCGGGAGGTGAATCAACTGGGCGAACTCGAACGCCTCTAAGTAAAAGGGTCAACACAAGGTTATACGGACGACCGGTACCGACCACCTTCTCGCTGCAGCGCTCGGGCAAAGGAACTGTACTGAATGGTGTGGAGAACAAGCTAGGTCGGTCGGGATATATCCTACCAAGATTATAAATTTTCTGCTATGAAATTATGAATTTTCTGTTATGAGATTATGAATTTTTTGTTATGAGATTATGAATGTACAGAAAATTCGTAATTACATAACTGTAAATTCATAATCTCATAACAGAAAATTCGTAATTTAATAAATGTTTTTCTTTTATGAGATTATGAATTTTCTGTTATGAAATTATGAATTTTCTGGTATGAGATTATGAATTCTCTGTTATGAGATTATGAATTTATTGAAAATTCATAATTACATAACTGTAAATTCATAATCTCATAACAGAAAATTCATAATTTAATAAATGTAAATTCATAATCTGAACATAGAATGCAAAACGCCGTTAACAGCACATTAACTAATTTTTTTTCTTCCGTAAAAACGATGCCGTTTTGGAACGTGTTCACAAAGCATAGTGAACTACGTTTCCACGGCATAATTTGCGGACCTGGAGATGTAAGGCTACTAACTCTAATCCTAATCCTAAATAAGCTAAGCAACAAGTTTAGGGTTTATATTTTCTATTCCTAAATAAGTCAAGACATTCACGCGGTTAAATTTATTAAATTTTTTGGGTTAAAAATCAGTTACCAAATAAGTACTTCATAAAACTAATTAACAGTATAAACCCAATGCGTCCCTATTCTTTTTATTAAATTATTTTCAACTTATGCAAGATGGATCTTGTCCATGATATAATTGACAAAAACTAACCATCCAATCGTTATACCATGGATCGGACCAAGGTTCATACTGCACTATGGACCCTGGTTCATGGGTAAATTATTGTGTGGACTATGGTCCACACAGTGTTATGTGGACTACAACAAAAAGTACATTTTTAATATACTAAAGAGTTAATCAACTGATTTGGTCCCTCAATTAGTAGCGAACTGTCAATGTTATCCCTTAATTGCTTACTCATCGATTTGGTCCCCGAAAATAATTATTTTTAGTCGATTTAGTCTCTCTGACCGTCGATATGGTCCCCGAAAATAATTATTTCTAGTCGATTTAGTCCCTCCGGCCGTCGACGGAAGACGGCCTGAGGGACTAAATCGACTAAAAATAATTATTTTCGGGGACCAAATCGATGAATAAGCAATTGAGGAACTACATTGACAGTTCGCTAATAATTGGGGGACCAAATCATTCAGTAACTCTATAAACTCTATACTAAATGTATATTATTTTTGTATTGAATGTACATTATACAATATAATGTACACTCAGTACAAAAATAATGTACATCCCCTGAATACAATGTACATTATTTTTGTGTTGAATGTACATTATTTTTGTATTGAATGTACATTATTTTATAGTATACAAAATATGGTCCACACAACTTGTATGGACCATGGTCCACACAATAATGATTGCTGGTTCATCTGTTTGTGCTTTGTATTATTACTTTTTGTGTCTTGCGTTATGTAATTCGGTACCTTATGTAAGAATTTTCCTAATAATATATATTGTATATTATATATTAGGGCCTTAATTAAGTGGTGCAAGTTGACTAGACTTATTAAGTGGTCTGGATGGACTGAATAACTAGGAGTTGTTATTCAACCAGACTTTGTGTCTAATATAAACCTGGATCGATGGGCTTCAGGATATTCAATATATAGCACATTCAGTTACGGTACTCATACTACTCAATAGACACCAATACGTCATCTAGGGTTCTGAGTCAAGCATGAGACAAATATGGCTGACGGTCTACTGTTCAAAAGGAAACACAACTAGTATATCAACTGTGGCTGGAGATCAACACGATTATCGCTTCCGCTTATACGAAGTCAAATCTCTCGTATTATTATTCAGTATAGTTAAATTATTTATATTCTAACATTTGGTATCAGAGTCTTAATAATCTCTGCCCGGTTGATTGTTGTGCCTAAAATCAACAATTAATTTGTTTTATATACGAGTTCTTGGTATATATTTTGTATATTAATTCTTCAAAATATGCATATATCTATTTGGTTTTTTTGATATAATAATTTGTGTATATTTTGTAAAGGATTATATTTGGGCTGTGAAATTTTTATTTTTATTTTTCAACATTAATGAGCATGATTTTAATTTCTTTTGGATTATGAAATTATTTATCTTGATTGTTGGAACTTAAATGACCGGATTTTGGTCGGAGAGAAAAATTGGAACGCGATTTATTCTCCAGTTTGGTCTCCGATTTGCGTTTTCTGGCGATGGCTATTGGCAAAGGAAATGACGGCTTTATTATGAAAAGAAATCAGTTTCGTCGCTTATACGAGACGGAGCAGTCTCTACAGGCTATGACGTAGCGACGGTGCCATGGGGCACTATGGGTTGTGATTGACGCTTCATGATCCATGGACGAACGAGCTGCATTTTTGTTGCTGCCATTGATTTGACGCTGCGGCGAGGAGAGATGGCGGAGTCGGGCTAGATTTCTGGTGACGTCGCTGCCCATCCTCTCCTTCAGGCGATCGGCGGTGGTGGCGTCGCGATGAAGAAAACCACAGTAACCTGCTGTTGCTCCTCATGTGAAGAAGACGGACGACTGGATGATTGCCGCTGCTTCATCTCCGCTTTGCTGCTTTTCCGGCGGTTCATTGGAAGAAGACGACTGGATGGTACGCTGTTAGTTTTCCATTCCAATGCAATTACATTTATTTGCTATATTTATTTATTTGCCTTATTTCATAATTATATATTAATTTTGGTATGGTGATTATTTGTTTTAAAATTGTCATATTACCTTATGTTAGGAATATATTGTATAAGTTTTGATGAGCCAAATGTATTTTGTAGACCCCAATTTTATTTTATTTGAGTCAGTTCTGGTTCACAAAGTATGATGCACCACTACCATGAAGTCTACGTGAAAGCTGGCTTGAAGGAAGAATAAATGACAGCGGGATCATAGCTTAACACATTTATGAAGCATCAAATCATTAAAGGATGAAATGGACAAGATGGAAGAAGACTTGTTGAAGCACACTTAATACCAATTGATTTGTAGTTCAATTCTTAGTGAGAGAATTTTGTTCTGAAGTGAAGTGTTATCATGGTGATATCATGAAGGAACATTTTTTATAACATGATATCGGATGATGACATCACAGTGTGGTATGGCTTGTGAAACCAACGTGAAGAAATGAAGAAAAAAGAATTTAAGTCTTGAGATGTATCAAATGGTTAACTAGCTGAGATGGAAGAAGCTTTGTAAAGGAAACTAAAGGATAGGTGGTTCGACTCCTACCCAATGTAATTTTTGCAAAGAGATGATATCAAGATCATGATAGTAGCCTAACATGATACTAGTTCATGATATACTATTGGGACATGTCATCATCAAAGGAGCTATGACATCATCATGATAAAATAGTTAGACAGAATGTTTCTTTTGATGCTATGTTTTTACGAAGGAAGTCGAAGGAGTCAAAGAAGCCGATACACGGATGAAATCTTTTAAATACTCAAGCAAGAATCAGCAGATAAATTATTTGATCAACTTGACACATCAGATCAATAATTCAACAAAAATCATGCCAGAGAAATTCAAATTTGGAGGCTACCCATTCCAAGGAAAAGCTTTGTCAGATTAAAGGAGAGCAACGGCAAAATTATTCAAATCATCTGACAGACGGCGAAATGACTTTGCAGATCAAGTTGGCAAAATTATTTGATCAACTACATTTCAAAATGGACGATCAAGATCGAAAGTTGATTAACGGGCAAATAGCTTTCATTGGCTATAAAATGCCCAAGCAGACTTGAAGACAAGCACGGCTGAAAAATTAAGATATACAAGCAAGAGAAAAGCAAGCAATATTCAAATCAGCCAAGAAGCAATATATTGAGCGATGCACGATTAAATTCAAGTCTGAGTGAGAGAAAAATTTTATCTCTACTGTAAATCTTCTACTGAGTGTAGAAAAGGGGTAGAGTAATTGGAGATAGTGAAAAACCCAGTTGGAGTGTAGCTTTGTGCGTAGCACTCGATTGTAAAGGGTAGAGTAACATGGGGAGCTTGTGAAAACCCGGTGATAGCGTAGCTTTGTGCGTAGTTCTCGTGGTGTAGGAGTACAGCTTGGTGCGAAGTACTCGGGAAGGCGGAGTAACAAGAGGAGCTTGCGAAAAACCTTGGTGGAGTGTAGCTTTGTGCGAAGCACTCGGAGAAGTGTCGCTGGACACTTATTCACTATTGTATCTGGGTGATCGAAGAATAGTGAATTTCCTCCTTGAAGTGAAAGGAGAAGAGTGGACTAGGAGAATTACACCATCTCTGAACCACTATAAATCTCTCTCTCTATTTACTTACTGCTCAATTATATTTCGTGCATGCTTATATCAACTGTGAACTAACCCGTTACGATTTATCGCATATCTTTATCTGTCTGGGTTTGATAGTTCCCTCGTTTGCATGCAAGTGAAATTTTACATACATCATCCTTAATCTATATCAAGTGTTTCTAACGTGATGCATGTATAGAATCTCTCTTTGAGCACTACATAATTAAAGCATAACACTTTGCCGTTACATTTCTGCTGTGCACACTCTAAGTTGTTACACTTGTTTATGCTTGTTACTTAGAGTTGAAGTTACCAAAGTGTTGTTTGCAAAAGAAGTTTGAAAAGTTAGAGAAGTCTATTCACCCCCCCCCCCCCCCTCTAGACTTCTCGCCACCCTTTCGGGACCAACAAGTGGTATCAGAGCAGTTGTCTATTTGAGTCATTTCTTGACTGCTAGGCAGATCTCAAAACTTCAAGATGAAGAGAGATATGGTTCTTGCTCAAAATTTGCTTTTCTCACTTGATAAATTTGATGATTGGAAAATACGTATGCAGGTGCACTTATCTGCTTTAAATGATGAAATGTGGGAAGTCATCACCACTGGTCCTATCAAGATCATGGAAGTTAATACCGCTACCCCACGAGATCCAAATGCTCTACAATATGTTCTAAAGCCAAAAATGGAGTGGACAAGTGAAGATAGAGGGCGAAACAACTTGAACAATATTGCCAATGACATTTTGTTCAAAGCGGTCGATGACACCATCTTTCCAAAGATTCGAAAGTGCACCACGGCAAAAGAAATATGGGATACTCTCATAAGCATCGGTGAAGGCGACGAACAAGAAAAGGACAACAAGCTAACCATCGCCATGAAAAGATTCGAAGATTTCAAAATGCTTTCTAACGAAAGTATTACCGATATGGAAGCACGCTTAGTCAAGATTCTTGGTGAAATAAGTGATCTTGGCAAAACCATCTCCCAGAAGGAAATATCACTCAAAGCATTGCGTGGACTACCTTCTAATTGGGATATGAAAGTAACCGCGATGCGAGATCATAGAGATCTAAGGACATTATCTACGGATAAACTCTTTAGTGATCTCAAGGCGTATGAGTTCGAGATGAAGACACGAATTGAAGAAGAACGCGATGAACGAACATCCGCACTAATGGCCGATCAACCGTCTACATCAAGGTCAGTAGGAAATAATGATTTTGTATCTGACGAACAATTCTCCTTATTCGTTAGGAAATTCAAAAAGTTCATGCGAAAGAACAAGTTCAAGAATTCACCACAAGGAAGCTCATTTAGAAGACCAAAGAAAGAACCGGTCGAAGATAACACAAATGTGTGTTATAATTGTAGAAAGCCTGGACACTTTATGGCAGAATGTCCACACCCCAAGGTAAGCAAAAATTCGAATACTACTAACCCTTCACAGGAAGAATACAAGTCGAAGGAAAAGAGATTCAAGAAGGATAAACGAAAAGCTTTGATAAGTGATCCGCTAGAAGCAAGCGAATCCGAAGAATCATCCAGTGACGAGAGTGATTCATCACAAGAAGATATGGCGCTTCTATGCTTAGTCGGCAAGACAACCGAACATGAGGAATGTTTAATGGCGTGCGAAATCGACGAAGAGGTATCTTCTAGTTCCTTTAGTTCCGTTGACACCTCTTTCGAGACTCAAGAATCATTTCAAAGTCTTATGGAAGATTGTCAAAAGGTCATGGCCACTCATACTCAAATCAAAGAGCGCAATAATACGTTAATCCTTGAAAAGGAAGAAATGGCACAAAAATTGCAAAATGCTCTAAACGAAATGAGTAACTTGAAAGCCGAAAATATTCGACTTCAAGAAGAGTGCAAAGCTAGAGAGGTTAGAGAACATAACCTTCGGGAAGTTATCGCATCATTTACGCATTCATCCAAAATAATGGATAAAATGGTAAGTATGCAAAAACCCGCTGGAGATAAAGCCGGACTAGGCTACGATCCATCATGTTCTAAAACCCCTCAAAAGTTGACTAATTCTACTACTACTTTAATTAATAAAGTTCCAGTGGTAAAGTTTGTGAAAATTCAACATAGCACAATGAGACAAGGAGTTGGAAACAAAATTAATGCCCAGAAATTTATTGGAAGGCCGAATCAACATAGTGATATCTCGGCAAGACCACAAAATTTTAAAAGGCAAAAATTTGTATCTCAAAGGAGAACCAACGAGTCAAGTGCAATAAAACCTCATAGGAATATGGGAAGAATTCCGAGAATTGGGGCTGGGAGATTATATCCCTCAGAAGAAGATTGGTCGCTTGAAGACAAACCATGGACCAAGTCCAGATTTGCTCTATTTCATAGAATCAAGCAACTATCAGCTTCCCGACCCGCACCGAATCATTATTCGAAAGTGCGTTATGATTATAAAGTTTTTAATGGTTACAAATCACCTAATCTTGGATCAGTGGGATCTAGGTGGATTTGGATGCCAAAAATTACTAACACAAAAGGACCCAAACAAGTATGGGTACCTAAGAAAAAATTAATTTAATTGCAGGAAGTTTGGTATTTCGATAGCGGATGCTCTCAACACATGACTGGCAATAAAGCTAGTCTAGTTGAGTTCAAAAGCATCGAAGGACCAAAAGTAGTTTTTGGAGGAAACGATCGATATGGAACAACAAAAGGCACCAGAACAATTGTGAAGAATGGCCTACGAATTGAAGATGTTTCATTTGTTGAAGGATTAAAATTCAATTTGTTTAGCACAAGCCAATTCTGCGACAAAGGCTACCTCGTAGAATTTTTCAAAGATAAATGTCAAGTCAAAGACGAATCTACAAAGGAAGTTGTATTAGCCGGATCGAGAAAGAAAAATATGTATGTTGTTGATTGGAGTACAACGAAGAACTCTGTGTGTTTGATGGCAAGCAATTCAAATGAAGCAAGTTGGGAATGACACAGGAGGCTAAATCATCTAAATTTCAAAACCATCAATAAGCTTGCACAAAATAAGCTAGTCGATGGATTGCCCAACATTGCATTCAAGAAGGATCAAATTTGCGATGCATTCCAGAAGGGAAAACAAATCAAAACATCATTCAAATCCAAAGCTCAAGAGTCAACGTCAAGACCTCTAAGTCTACTGCACATGGATTTATTTGGTCCAGTAGATCCAGTAAGTATAAGTGGTAAGAAATACATTTTGGTTGTTGTTGATGATTTTTCCAGGTACACATGGACGTTATTCATAAAGAAAAAGAGTGAAGTTGAATCAAAGTTGCCAGAGCTGCTAAAGCAACTACAAGTTGAAAAAGATATGAAGATTGCAACAATTCGAACCGATCGAGGAACCGAATTTGTAAATGGCGTGATTCAATCCTTTTGCAGTTCACAAGGGATTCTACACCAACTATCTGCCGCATGAACGCCGCAACAAAATAGAGTAGTTGAAAGAAGAAACAGGACTCTAAAAGAAGCAGGACGCGTCATGATATCAGCCGCCGATTTACCAAAGAGATTTTGGGCAGAAGCTATCAACACGGCGTGCTATACTCAAAATCGCAGTCTAATCCACAAGTCATATAACAAAACACCATACAAATTATGGAAAGGGAGGAAACCCAACCTCACATATTTTCATACATTTGGGTGTAAATGTTTTGTACTTGTTAATGGAAAGTCTTATTTAAAGACTTTTGACGAACGTGCGAACGGAGGAATATTCTTGGGAAATTCATCCACCAGCAAGGCGTACAGAATATTCAACAAATCAACAATGGTGGTAGAAGAATCGATTCATGTTGTGTTCGACGAAAGCAACGAAGACAAAGATAAGGGAAGTAATTCTAAATTAAATTATTCTAACAATATCTTTGAGGAAAATATGTTACAGGACTTCGAAGAAACAAATGACACGGGTACTCATCAATTTGAGTCAATGCCCACTGTGGCACGTGAAGTACCAACCGTGATCGCACCCGAAGTTGCACTCGAAATTCAAGAAAACCCAGTAGATGAATCCGAAGAAATACCCGTCAACAATTTACCACAAGATGAAATTCAACAAATGGTATTTCAACAAGAAGGAAACTCTGAGAATCCAATGAGTTTTCAACCAAATCGAAAATGGCTAAGAAGTCACCCACATGACTTAGTCATTGGAAACCCGAGAGACGGAGTTAGAACACGATCATCTACAAGTGACCAACAAGATGCAATGTTCTCATGCTTTCTATCGCAATTGGAACCAAAAGAAATCGATGAAGCTCTAGCCGATCCAACTTGGATAAATGCAATGCAAGAAGAATTGGATCAATTCAAGCGCAACGATGTATGGGAACTTGTTCCAAGACCAACGCATCAAAATGTAATCGGCACCAAATGGGTCTTTAGGAACAAAGCAAACGAAGATGGCGTCATTGTTAGGAATAAAGCAAGATTAGTCGCAAAGGGGTACTCACAAGAAGAAGGCATAGATTTTAATGAGACATTCGCCCCCGTCGCACGACTCGAAGCAATAAGAATTTTCCTAGCATTTGCAGCCTACAAAAACTTCACAGTATATCAAATGGACGTAAAGAGCGCATTTCTTAATGGCTTACTTGAAGAAGAAGTTTACGTTGAACAACCAACCGGATTTGAGGTAAAAGGCACTGGTGATCAAGTCTACAAACTCAAGAAGGCATTGTATGGGTTGAAACAAGCTCCGCGAGCTTGGTACGATACCTTGTCGATGTTCTTAATTGGTTGTGGATTCACCAAGGGCCTAGTCGATAAAACCCTCTTTAGAATTCAAGAAAATGGTCATATTTTATTAGTGCAAATTTATGTTGATGATATTATTTTTGGAAGCACTAATATTTCTTTGTGTGAGAAATTCTCCAAGCTTATGCAGAACAGATTCGAAATGAGCATGATGGGAGAATTGAACTACTTTTTGGGACTACAAGTCAAACAGCTCAAAGAATGAATTTTCATGAATCAAGCCAAATATACAAAAGATCTTATAAAGAAATTTGGGCTAGATGGAAAATCCCCAGTCAAAATTCCCATGAGTACTTCTCAAAAATTGGACAAAGATGATGAAGGCAAAGACGTTGATCAAACGATGTATCGAGGAATGATTGCATCGCTACTATATCTAACCGCGAGTAGACCGGACATATCCTACTCAGTCGGAGTATGCGCGAGATTTCAATCGAAGCCTAAAGAGAGTCATCTGATTGCAACGAAGAAGATAATTCGATACTTAAAGGGAACAATTAATGTGGGATTATGGTATCCCAAAGAAGGAGATTTTACACTAACTGGTTATTCAGATGCAGATTTTGCAGGTGTAAAAAAGACCGAAAAAGTACCTCAGGGACATGCCAGTTCTTAGGGGGAAGATTGGTCTCTTGGTTCAGCAAGAAACAAAAGTCCATAGCTACGAGCACCGCCGAGGCCGAATATATTGTAGCTGGGAGTTGTTGTGCACAAATCTTGTGGATGAAGCAACAGTTGTTGGACTATGGGATTAAATGCGAAAATGTCAGTATTTTATGTGATAATACTAGCGCAATTGCAATAACCCAAAATCCAGTGCTTCACTCGCGAACCAAACACATCGACGTCCAATATCACTTCATACGAGACCACGTCAAGAAGAAAGATTTGAAGATCGATCATGTTCCCTCAGAAAATCAAATTGTCGATATTCTCACAAAACCGTTGTGCACATCTCGTTTTGCAACTCTAAGGCACGAAATGGGATTGATCGAAATGAGCTAAGTATTTCGAAACTTTTAATTCGAAATTGTGTACGTGCTTTGCATGAAATTGCATGAAATTTGTTACCTATGTGTTCTACGTGATTTGATTTAATTAATGTGTTACAATTTATTTGTGTACATGTTAGTAATTTTATCTTACGAACTTAGGTACGTAGAAATTGATTAAATGTTCTTAATCTATGTAAGGGATATATAAGTTAGGGGGAATGCATCATGATAGTGGATTAAAGGGATTACATACTTTAGGGGGAATGTACTGATTCTAAGCTATGCTACTTTTTGAAAACTGATAACAGTGCATGCAAGTTGTAATGACAGACTGTATGATCATCAGCTTTAATTTAATTTTCACCTGCTTAAGTCAAATTGATGTAATTTCTCTTAAAATTAGAAATGTATATGGCATCAATTTTGGTCTTATCTGTCTAATTGAATTTATCAGTCGCTCAATTTTGTTCTGAGATTTATCGGATCTTGAAATTAAATTGTTAGCGTGAATATATTTATTGCACTAACAATTATGTGTCGAAGAAAATTTTGCTCCATGAACATCTACAGGTGGCAGCTAATTGAAGCTTAATTTTTGGCGCCATGTACCCACAAATGGAGTATTAAAATCTGAGTTGGCAAATTTAAATCAGTGAAAGTTCGAAGTTGCCCTCAATTGTTCTACAACCTCTCTCTATCCACAAAAGGGCAAGATGGTAATTTTGCTAGGCATTTATTTTGCCTCCAACAAGAGAAGAGGAAGAAAGAATATCAACCTCCTTCTCCCTCATTCTCACCGCCGGCCACATGCAAGAGGAGGAAGAAGCTTGAAAATTTCTTAAATCTACCCAACCCATCCCAAATCTCCCACAAAAATCCCTTCTACACACAAATACCCATTACCCACCCTCACCATTAATCTTAAAACTTCTCACAACCAAAAACCCATTCCCTTCAACCTCTTTTTCGGACTGCGGAAATCCTACCCGAAAAACCCACCTCAAAATTTTCCCTAATTGTGTTCTAATCAAGATGGAAGGAGCTCTCAATCAAATTGAAGCCGAAGGATCGAGGAAAATTACACGGGTAATTCGCGGGATGATCTTGGACATTGAAGATTTCAACAAGTACGTTCAAACCAAAGACTTGGGGGTAAAAATCTTAACCTCTCTTGAATCTAGTGGGTTATTGAATTTTTGCTCGTACAAGTATGATGGTTTTTACTTGAATGAAGTAGTAGATTTTTATAACATGCATATGTCCAAAATGATGTTATAAAATCTACTGTTGGAGGAGTTGTTTTGTCAATTGGGTTAGATGATGTGCGAACCAAATTTGGTTTGGAGGAGAAAATTTTGAGAGTAGAAAATCATGGTTTTGATTTAAATGATTTTTGGAGTGAAATAAGTCACGAAACCGCACCGGTCAGGGCTTGCAATAATGGATATAAAGTAATGTTGAAGCATGAATTTGGAATGTTGCTAGATATTGTGCATAAAACCATTGAGTGCAAATATGCTAGTAGAAATTATTTCACTAAGAAAAATTTGGGATTGATGCGTGCTATTGTGAATAATGTTGCCGTAGGTTGGGGTATGTTTATCTTTGGCTGAATGGTTGATCAAATTGAGCTTGCAAAACCGTTGGTGAATGGATGGTTTCCAAATGATATTGGGTATGGTTTTGTTGTTGGAGAGATGTTGAAAGCCAAAGGTGTGAACCTATCTAAGTCAAGACCCATACAAAACCAAAACTACCTATTTAGAACCCCAAACCCGGTTGATCCCTCACAAGCAAATACCCGAAAACGAAAACTGGCAAACCCGTCAAACTTATCCTTAACCAAGAAATCCCTCTCTATCCGAGAAACTAGGCATGGGGAGTCAAACACTCACGGGAGAGCAAGTGATGATGCGTATAGCCATCCTTTTGTTACCTTACCCGTACCCACAATCAACCCCCCAAACCCGAATGAAGAGGAAGTAAGAGTTCTAAGCAAGGTGGGGAGTGTAGATGATATTCCTACGTATGGGGCGGATATTGAGTTGTTGAAGGAGTTTGAAAGAGTTAAATTTTGGAGAAACTGGAGATTGGGTGATCACAATTCGGTTGCTACAGCATAGGACCGAACACTCTTGAGTTAGAGGAATTTTCTCTAACATGGTTAGGCACACGAAATCTTGCTACCGCGACGAGGCTATCGGTAATAAATGAGTGTTTCATCAAGAAAGCTATCAATAGTCGGGGTAAGAAGGTAGCGCAAGAGGTTCCCGAGGATGCCGTTGAGACAATTGATGGATTTGCTCGTGATGATATTGCCCGAAGCATGGTTATTTCGAGAGAAGAAGTTCACGGTACACCCGGGGAAGCATCACATTTGAAGGAAACCGAAGGTGGAAGTCTACAAGATTTGGATGCATTTCCTTCGAATATATGAGAAGACAAACTTAGTTTTGATACTATCTCACCACACACGGCTACGGATGTGACAAATTCGGTGAATGAAAATTTGGAGAATGTTCAAGTCACAACTAATCCTACAACTTTGGTGATTGAAGAAAATATTGGTGATTTAAATGAGCATGAAAGTCGAATGGATGCACAAGAAAATGTGTTGCAAATTGAATTGTCACCATTACCTTTGAGTTGTGCCAAGCCGATCAATAGGGCCGAACCAATTGAGCCTACTTTTGGTGAGCCTTTATCTCTTGAGAACACACCACATGTGGAAGCACCGGAGCTGGCTAACTCTACAATGCCGAGACCGTCACATGAGCCACATAAGGAGGTACATTTCAACTCCATTGATATTGATGCTTTAAGAGAAAATATTGTTGGAGATGTACGTAGGGAAATCCAAGAGATGAGAGGAGAAGTTTCTCAAGAATTTCAGAAAGTTCACCATCGATTTGGTAATGTTGATACCAAATTAGATTATTTTCATAAGGGAGTATATGAAATGGCCGAATCCTTGTTACTTGGACAAGGATCAATGCAAGGTGAAATGGCCATGATGACCACCAAACAAGAAGAGCACAACTGGGAAGTCTTGAAGATGTTCCTTGAGTTGGGAAAGAAAGGAACCGATTGTGAATCAAGGCTACGGTTGGTGGAAAATCAATTGAAAGTTCTACTACACCAAACCGGCGTGAATAATGATTTACTAGTTGGAGTCCAAAAGAGCCAAAAGGAAGCTTCGGCGAGTTTTCAAAGTTATGTTGATGCTGCCGAAAAGGGGGAAAGGGCACGAGGAGCTCCAAGCCATTTGGTGAATCACTTAATTGGACCGTTTTCACAACGGCCACTAGTTGAGCTTGTTCGACCTCCAGGAGCACCAAGAGGAGTCACACCTATACCAAAGGTGCAAAGCCGAGGAAGAGGAAGGATTATGGATTATCTTGTAACCGCGCAAAGTTCGGATTTTCCAAGTCAACAAGAATGCCCAATGTCATCACCTTCAAGATCAATCTATGATGAGAACAAGATGAAGCTTGTACCTGAGTTGGAGACCTTCTTCGGGCACTCAAGCAACGAGATGGTAGATGGGAGATCATTTGAAGAATGCGTTGCTTGGTACCAAGCCGGAGCATTGCGGGGTGACAATATTCAAGAAGCATATGGAAACTATGTGACCGAGCAAGTCACCGCACCATATCAACCCAATGAAGGTGAACATGATTTCAAGAAACTAAGGGCACATGTGAATGCCTTAATCGCCAAGAGGTAAAAATTGAAGTCTCAAAATTTTTTTTGGTGAACATAATCCTAGTTAGCTTGTTCGAATTATATTTTTGGTACAAAATATAAAATTGCTAGCTTACGGCTTATCTCTTTAATTTATCTAGTTTGTTTAATTGCTTTAAAGTCTCAAGATTTTAATTGGACTCAGTAATTGCATGTGAAGCGTATAATTGAGAAAATAAAATTGAAAGGGGGAAGAAAAATTAAAAGATAAAAATCAATACGCAACCCCGCGTTTTAGTCTCAATATACGTTTAGGAACGTCCAAAATTAAAATCTCTAAGTCTTAAATGTGTTAAACCCGTCAAATGGCTAGTCGCAATAAAATTGGACAAAAAAGATTATTTTTTTCAAAATTTGACATAGACAAATGACTTGGGTATAAGTTTCGGCATCATCAAAAAGGGGGAAATTGTTAGGAATATATTGTATAAGTTTTGATGAGCCAAATGTATTTTGTAGACCCCAATTTTATTTTATTTGAGTAAGTTCTGGTTCACAAAGTATGGTGCACCACTACCATGAAGTCTACGTGAAAGCTGGCTTGAAGGAAGAATAAATGACAGCGGGATCATATCTTAACACATTTATGAAGCATTAAATCATTAAAGGATGAAATGGATGAGATGGAAGAAGATTTGTTGACGCACATTTAATACTAAGTGATCCATAGTTCAATTCTTAGTGAGAGCATTTTGTTCTAAAGTGAAGTGCTATCATGAAGTAGTGATATCGGGAAGTAATATCACAAAGAAGAATATCATGAAGGAACATTTTTTATAACATGATATTATGAGATATCGGATGATGATGTCACGATGTCACAACTATCGGATGATGACATCACAGTGTGGTATGGCTTGTGAAACCCACGTGAAGAAATGAAGACAAAAGAATTGAAGTCTTAAGATGTATCAAATGTTAACTAGTTGAGATGGAAGAAGCTTTGTAAAGGAAACCAAAGGATATGTGGTTTGACTCCCACTAGAACTAATTTTTGCAAAGAGATGATATCAAGATCATGATAGTAGCCTAACATGATACTAGTTCATGATATAAGGTGGACATGATATACTATTGGGACATGACATCATCAAAGGAGCTATGACATCATCATGATAAAATAGTTAGACAGAATGTTTCTTTTGAAGCTCTGTTTTTACGAAGGAAGTCGAAGGAGTCAAAGAAGCTGATACACGGAGGAAATCTTTTAAATACTCAAGCAAGAATCAGCAGATAAATTATTTGATCAACTTGACACATCAGATCAATAATTCAACAAAAATCATGCCAGAGAAATTCAAATTTGGAGGCTACCCATTCCAAGGAAAAGCTTTGTCAGATTAAAGGAGAGCAACAGCAAAATTATTCAAATCATCTGACAGACGGCGAAATGACTTTGCAGATCAAGTTGGCAAAATTATTTGATCAACTACATTTCAAAATGGACGATCAAGATCGAAAGTTGATCCACGGGCAAATAGCTTTCATTGGCTATAAAATTCCCAAGCAGACTTGAAGACAAGCACGACTGAAAAATTAAGATATACAAGCAAGAGAAAAGCAAGCAATATTCAAATCAGCCAAGAAGCAATATATTGAGCGATACACGATTAAATTCAAGTCTGAGTGAGAGAAAAATTTTATCTCTATTGTAAATCTTCTACTGAGTGTAGAAAAGGGGTAGAGTAACTGGAGAGAGTGAAAAACCCAGTTGGAGTGTAGCTTTGTGCGTAGCACTCGATTGTAAAGGGTAGAGTAACAAGGGGAGCTTGTGAAAACTCGGTGAGAGCGTAGCTTTGTGCGTAGTTCTCGTGGTGTAGGAGTACAGCTTGGTGCGAAGTACTCGGGAAGGCAGAGTAATAAGAGGAGCTTGCGAAAAACCTTGGTGGAGTGTAGCTTTGTGCGAAGCACTCGGAGAAGTGTCGCTGGACACTTATTCACTATTGTATCTGGGTGATCGAAGAATAGTGAATTTCCTCCTTGAAGTGAAAAGAGAAGAGTGGACTAGGAGAATTACACAATCTCTGAACCACTATAAATCTCTCTCTCTATTTACTTACTGCTCAATTATATTTCGTGCATGCTTATATCAACTGTGAACTAACCCGTTACGATTTATCGCGTATCTTTATCTGTCCGGGTTTGATAGTTCCCTCGTTTGCATGCAAGTGAAATTTTACATACATCATCCTTAATCTATATCAAGTGTTTCTAAGGTGATGCATGTATAGAATCTCTCTTTGAGCACTACACAATTAAAGCATAACACTTTGGCGTTACTTTTCCGCTGTGCACACTCTAAGTTGTTACACTTGTTTATGCTTGTTACTTAGAGTTGAAGTTACCAAAGTGTTGTTTGCAAAAGAAGTTTGAAAAGTTAGAGAAGTCTATTCACCCCCCTCCCCCCCGCCCCCGCCCCCGCCCCCCCTAGACTTCTCACCACCCTTTCGGGACCAACACCTTAATTAATATTATATATTATTTTTTGGCAAATGGTAAATTACATGATAATTGCTTGTGTGAGATAATAATGCGCTTTAGTTTTTTTTCTTTAAATTTTGGCATTAAAATTTTAAATTGAGATTAATTGTGACATTATTTGTGATTGAATTATTGTCCTTACAATAATTCTTGTCATAATTAAATTATTATTCATTTTTGAGCAAATATTAAGTTTTAAATTTGCTACTTGAATTTTAATTTAGTATTGATGTGCATATTAAATTGCCTAAATTATTGCAATTTATTTAAGATTTATGAGTTAATAATATATTAATATGCAAAAATCCAAGCATGCTTTGTATATTCATAAATTATTTTATTATAATTGTACATTTTGAAAAGCATTTATTAAGGTTGAATATAGCATGTTATTAACTCATTGTCTTTATATTAAATATCATTCAATTTTGGATCCTTAGGCTAATTTTGGACATTATAGCCTACTAAGGCAGTTTGCTTGGTTTCTCATTTAATTTTGAGCATATTTTGGTCCTATATTTCACTTGGGACTTTAGAACTTATTTTGGACAAGCTATTTGGGACCTATGTTGGGTCATTAAAGTATGGATCCCACTATTTTGGTTGATATTTTAAATAGTAATTATATCTCCATTTGGGTTTATAACATGTTTATTAAGCTTTAATTATTACTAACTACCATATTTTGTTAATGGTATTCAACGTTGGTAATAAAATAAAGTTTTGGGTCTATTTCAGTACTAGACCATTTATCATCCATGTTATAATTCAGGGAAAATGACACTTTTTCTCCCTGAGTTATATACCTATAGCATTTTTTTTCCCCTGAATTATTGAAGTGGCTGTTTTCCCCCCTGAAATGTTAAATGGACATATTTACCCTTAAAATAAATATTTCATTTATTTTTTTTCTCCAACAAATTATGACCATAATTTGGTTCAAACCAAACAAACACTATAGCAACCAAACTTAAATATTCCAATTACAATTTAGAATCGAAACCCAATATTTAGAGTTTATTAAAATCGTGAACCAGAACGGATGGTTCATGTTCCGAACTGAAAAAATAAAATACATTTATTGTTGAATTTTGACTATTTTAAAATAAAAAATAAAATTTTAAAATAAAGACAGTTCAAAATCACAAACCGGATCCGGAACCGCCGGTTCACGGTTCAAGATTCAATTTTTTTGATACATAATTTTAATAAATTGACATCTAAATATTGGGTTCTAGATCTGAATCATAACTGGAAACTTTTAATTTGATTGCTTTAGTGTCCGTTTCAGTTCAAACCGAACCGTGGTCAGAGAGAAAAATTGGAGAAGTATACGCAATAATTTGTTGGAGAAGTAAAATAAATAAAATGTTTACTTTAAGGGTAGAAATGTCAATTTAATATATCAGGGGAAAAAAACACCACTTTTTAAATAATTGAGGGGGCTAATGTGCTTACCTAAATAATTGAGGGGGAAAAAGTGTCATTGGCGATTAAGAATTACAAACTATTGTTTAAGTTGATTATGTTTTTTAATCTATCAATAGTTTTCACGGCCTTAATAATAATATTAAGTCTTTAATTTTATGCAAAGAAATATAGTTGGTATATTGTCTGTATAATGGTAACCTAATTTCAGTCTCCCTAAGTATCATAATAGTGATGGTTAATTATTATGTGGTAAATTGAGATTAGTATTTGGCATCCCTTAATTACAGTTTTGCCTTTATTGTAATTATTATGAATTGGAATTATTAATTACTGTTATTAAGTTTGGCGGCTAATATCATTTTATTACCTTTCATAATAATAATTATTTCATGGTAATCTACTATATTTGATACATTGGTATGATTACCACTTCATTCTACATGACTATTAATGTTGGTAACTAAGTCTTACCAATAAATTTCTTAAACGTACCATTGGACGCTGCATCGAGTTTATTGACACCAATAGTGAAGATGGGAGAATTCTAGAGTTTTTCTTTTCTTGTGGATCATCATCGTTGTTAGCGCAATGGAAAGATGCGGTTTGCATCATTAAGGTTAGTCATTAATTATCTTTTATGGTTATTATTGATAATTAGTGCTACAGTTCCAGTTAACCGCTAATTTGAGTTAGTCACATATTTTATCTTTAGAAAAATGGAAACATTAAAAGGTGCATTATTATACTTTGTTTTGTCGTTATTATTAATGTTAATAGGGATTATAATGTGACTTCCTACTATTAATAATTAATTAATTAATTAATGATGACATTAATACTGTTATGGTATTCAGTTATGCATCTTGAACTGCTTCCAAATAAATTTATGGAGCAAATTACACTTTTGGTCCTGTGACTATTGGGGGTGTGTTAATTTGAGTACGTGACTTTTAAAACTGACAATTTAGTCCTTTAACTATCATTTTTTTAGCAGATTTGGTCCTCCAGGCCAAATTGTCGGTGGAATTTGGCCGGAAAGACGTTCGAATTTTTAAATCAAACGTTATTTTTTTTACAATTAAAAAGACCGAATTACCCCCACTAATATTTGATTTAAAAATTCGAATGTCTTTCCGGCCAAATTCCACCGTCAATTTGGCCAGGAGGACCAAATCTGCTAAAAAAATGATAGTTAAAGGACTAAATTGTTAATTTTAAAAGTCACGTACCCAAATTAACACACCCCTAATAGTCACAGGACCAAAAGTGTAATTTGCTCTAAATTTATGTGACATTAAAGTTTTTCGAACTTCAAATTTTATTAAGTTCTCAAAATTATACCCGAAAACGTTTATAAATGTTAGCGAGTTTAACCATTGTTTTTCCATATTTAGTCTCATACTTAATGTGATAATATTATTATGGCTATTTATTGCTATTTTGATTATTTGCAACTTTGCCATTAATAATAATAATATTATTAACTGGGTTATGGAGATCAGAGTGATTTCGAATCAATTTTTTGAAAAAACATATTTTCTAGGCAATTGACTATTGCCATTAATTCCATAATTCATTTAGTTCTTTGAATTATGATTTTAGTTCTTATTGCCCATATTTGGTTAAGTATGAATAATTGAATATTTGTTATAAATTCATGCTCTTTAGTTGGTTTATACACTTTAGATAGTTTTATACATTCAATCACATTAAGTGCATACTATTAAGTTTAATTATGCAATTAAGATTTGTGAGACTTTAATTTACAAATGACAATTATACTTTTGGCTTGATATTGTTTGAATTTGTAAACTCAATCTATTTCTCACAAGTTTGATTTTATGCATTAAAACATTTTGGGGATAAGGGTCAAATAGACCCTTGAACTAGTGATGAAAGTGCAATTAGCCCCCTTAACTACAAAAAGCTTCAATTAGGTACTTGAACTTGATAAAAAGAAGCAATTAAACCTTTTTACAGGTTACCCATCAGGTAATAGGTTAAAATTAATTGACTTGGCATAAATTTAAATAATTAAATAAATTTTTTTTAAATTATTAGCTACCGTGGCAACGTTGTCTTCTTCCAAGCAGCCATTAATGGCGTCTAGAAGAAGACAAATTAAAATATATATAAAAAAAAAACCACTGTCGCCAAAGAGGGTGGTTTTGGGCGCGGTGTCCTCCCCACCGATCACCACCGCTAGACTCTTATCATCGACCATGAACTCTGATCTGTCAAACGTCAAAGGATATTGGGTTTGATTGTTTGAAGAATACTGCTCTCTAGTTGGGAGAAAGTTGATAGCATAGTATGACATTATGAATACTATATACACACACTTATATATACAACTATACAAGCAAATTTTGTCTTCTTCCAGACTGCTAGGCAGCCATTAATGGCGTCTGGAAGAAGACAATTTTTTTTTTAAATACACGCTACCATGGCAGCCATTAGCAGCTCAACCGTCTTCTTCTAGTCCGGAAGAAGGCGATGCGTCTTCTTCCAAACTGGAAGAAGACACCGCTATTCGTGTAGGTCGCGAAGCGCATGCGGAATGGGCACGGAGAAAAAGAAGTGTAGAGGAGAAGCAGGTTGATCCCATGCTGCTAGACACAATGCCTCTAGAACGAGAGTGAAGAAAGAAGACTCAACCTAGTGCAAAGCTTAAGGTTGGAGGAAGAAGAGTCGACGAATTGAGTTTTGGCAGATCTATTTTTTTTGAAAAGATTCTCCATTGGCTGCTATGGCAGCCAAAAGTTAAACAAAAAAATTATTTAATTATTTAAATATATTACACATCATCATTTAGGATATATATGTGGATGCCAAATTAATTAATTTCAACTCATTACTTGATAGTAACATGTAAAAATGTTTAATTGCTTCTTTTTATCAAGTTCAAGTGCCTAATTGAAGCTTTTTGTAGTTAAGGGGGCTAATTGCACTTTCATCAATAGTTCAAGGGTCTATTTGACCCTTATCCCAAACATTTTTTCATGGGCTTACAATCAGAATCTTTCAAAATATTTATCCATTATTTCATTATTCAATGTTGGGTCCTTTTGGTTTGGGCTCATATTAATACTTTGAATATTATTTTTTATATTTTGAAATAAATCTCTTATTTAAATTGTTTTAAGTTATATATGCAATTTATTTAGAATATATGAGTTTAATGTTTAATTTTATGCATACTTGTCTTAAGCATAATATTTTGTTTTAAATTGTGCAATTTTATTATGCCTTTAGCAATGCATACTTTGGAATGGAATTATATTAGTTCCTATTAAGTTGGACTTATGCATAAACTTTTAGTTGCGGTAGTGCCTGAATTTAAGCACGTTTAGTCCGTTAATTTAGTTCACTACTTAAGCTTTAATCATAGGTGAACCATACAGTTTTAGGTTCATACCCCCAAATAGTTATACATTAAGTATATATGAATCGGAGAGGCATATTAGTTTTATGGCCATTGTAAAGAATTCATAATTAAATTATCATTCAATTATGGACAAATATTAAGATTTAAGTTTGCTATGCGAATTTTAATTTAATATTGAGATGCATATTAAATTGCCTAACGTATTGCAATTTATTTAGGATTTATGGGTTAATATATATTAATATGTAAAAATCCAAGCATGCTATGTCTATTCATAAATTATTTTATTATAATTATACATTCATAAAATCATGCATTAAAGTTGTATTAACATATTATTAACTCATAGTCTCTATATTAAATGTCGAGTGAATTCCATTTTTGGTCATACTGTTATAGGGGCGTTTATAATTTTAGTTCACCTTAATTTTTTTTGCCACTTTACAACCACTATTATTATTGAATGTGTTCCACTTTTAGTCCCACCGTTAGTATTTCCATCAAGAGGCCGTGTAATCTAGGGGTATTTTGACCTTTCTTCTCATCCAAGACTATATTTGACTAAAGAAATGAGAACATTAAACCTAAAACCTAAGAAACCTCGCCGGCCCATGTTGGAACGAACGAAACGATGTAGCTTTGGCTTCCCATTCTCGTTGTTCGAAGAGACATCTTCGAATATCGGGGAGGAGGACGAAGCGCCTGGATTAAAAGAGAAGAGACAAACATAAAAAGACCAAAATACCCTTTGATTATATGGCCTCTTGACGGAAATATTAACGGTGGACTAAAAGTGGAACACATTCAATAACAGTGGTTGTGAAGTGGCAAAAAAAATTAACGTGGACTGAAATTGGAAACACCCCTATAACGGTAGGACCAAAAATGGAATCCACTATTAAATGTCATTCAATTTTTAGGATCCTTAGGCCAATATTTGACATTATGGTCTATTAAGACAGCTTGTTTGGTTTCTCATTTAATTCTGAGCATATTTTAGTCCTATTTCTGACTTAGGGCTTTAAAACCTATTTTTGAACAAGTTATTTGGGACCTATCTCGGGTCATTAAGTTTGGATCCCACCATTATTGATTGATATTTTAATAATAATTATAGCTATTTTATTTTGACTTATAACATGTTTATTATGGTAATAATATTGATTATTATGCATAACATGTTCACTAATTCTTAATTATTACTGACTACCATATTATGTTAATGGTATTCCTGGTTGGTAATAATATTAATTATTAAGTTTGGATATATTTCAGTACTAGACCATTTTATATCCATGTCATAACTCACTTGGACCATTGAGTTTATGAGTCTAATTTGAGTGATTAAGTGCTATAATTATTTTCTTGGGTCTATTTATGAGCCATTAAGAATTTAAGGATTATAATTGTTATTTTGGCCATTAAGAATTACAACTATTGTTTAAGTTGATTATATATATTTTAATCTATCAATAGTAAGCAATATAGTTGGTATATTGCCTTTACAATGGTAATTTGATTATTATCATAATTTCAGTCTCCCTAAAAGACATTATAGTTTTGATTAATTATTATGTGGTAATATGAGATTGGCATTCAGTATCCCCTTAATTATAGGTTTGCCATTTATTAAGTTAAATTTGGCATTGTTAATTAATGTTATTAAGTTTAGGGGCTAATCTCGTTTATTACATTTCATAGTAATTATTATTTCTTGGTAATCTGTTGTGTTTGGAAATATTACATAGTTGGTTACTGACAGTGAAGATGGGAGAATTTTAGCACTATGGGAGATGCGGTTTGCATCATTAAGGCTAGTCATTAAGTTTTTATCATTATTTATTGGTAATTAGTGTCATAGTTATAGTTTGATTGCTATAATTTTGAAATTGCCACATTTTATTCCCCTTAAGAAAAATGAAAATATTAAAGAAGGTATATTATCATACTTTGGTTGTTATTACCAAATATTAATGGTGATTATAAGGTTATTTATTACCATTAATATTTTAATGATAACATTATTATTATGGTTTATTTATGAATCCTAAATTGTTTCCAATTATGTTTATGTGGCAATACTTCAGATAAGAAATTTTTTTAGGCAAGTAACTATTGTCATTACTGTACATTTATTCCATAATTCATTTAGTCTTTGAATTATGATTAATGTTATTGCCCATATCTGGTTATGTATGATTCATACTCTTTGGACTGTTGTTTTATGCATTTGATCATATTAAGTGTAGGGATGGCAATATGCCCCGTCCTCGTTGGGGATCCCCGATCCTCGCCCCGACGGGGACGGGGATGTTGTAAATTTTTGGGGAACGGGGACGGGGACGGGGAATGTTTATAATTCCCCGTCGGAGACGGGGACGGGGACGGGGATACCCCTCCCCGCCCCGCCCCGTCCCCGAATAATTAATAATAATAAATAAATAAATAATATATATATATATATATATATATATATATATATATATATATATAATTAATTAATTAAGATTTAAAATTTTAATTTTTAAAATTAAAAATTACACTAATTTAAAATTTTGATTAAGAATTGAAACGGGGACCGGGGGCATTACAGTTGCATTATATATATATATATATATATATATATATATATATATATATATATATATATATATATATATATATATGTATGTATGTATATATATAAAATTAATTAAGATTTAAAATTTTAATTTTTAAAATTAAAAATTACACTAATTTAAAATTTTGATTAAGAATTGAAACGGGGACTGGGAAATCCCCATCCCCGCCTAATTCCCTGCGGGGACGGGGATGGGGGTTAGTTTCAATTTCCCGCCGGGGATGGAGACGGGGACGGGGATGGGGTCAGGGTTTCGGGGACGGGGACGGGGAGTATACTCCCCGCCCCCGCCTCGCCCCGTTGCCATCCCTAATTAAGTGCATAATATTAAGTTTAATTATTCAATTAGGGTTTGTGAGATTTTGATTTACAAATGACAACATATCATTTTTGGCTTGATATTGTTATAATTTGTGAATTCAATCTATTTCTCATAGATTTGATCTTTATACATTAAAACATTTTGTCATGGACTTACAGTTTAAAAATTTCAAAGTATACATTTATTGCATTATTATTCAAAATGTTGGGTCCCTTTTGGTTTAATTTGGACTCATTAGTGTTTGAATATTAAATTATACTTCGAAATATCATATTGTAAATTGCTTTAAGTTATGCAATTTGTTTGGAATATATGAGTTTAATGTTTAATTTTTATGCATATTTGTCCTAAGCATAATATTCTGTTTTAAATTATGCATTTTTTTTATTATGTCTTTAGCAATTGCATAAATCTAGGATGGAATTATATTAGTTCCTTATAAAGTTGGACTAATGCATAAACTTTAGTTGCGGTAGTGCCTGAATTTAAGCACGTATAATCCGTCAATTTAGTTCATCAATGTAAAGCCTTATCCATATGTGAATCTACAATCTTTAGATCTTCCAAACGATTTTACTTCAAACATGAAAACGCATGACTTAGGGAAGTTTCTTGGGGAGGAATACTAGTTCTATGGCCCTGGCTTAAAAGCCTTGTTGCTACTAGTCCCCTTGGGACACTACTCTGTCTAAGGAGTTGGTATTTAACCGAGCTTCGTCTCTACCAACTTTCCTAGGAGCATACCTAATAACTGTCTATCATGTGTTGGTTTAATTTGTTTGTTAGGCTTTAAATCCCCCTTTTGCCAAGTGATTACAATTTTAGATTAATTAAAGAATAGCCACATCCAGCATCTTTAATTTACTAAAATTGTCTATGGTTTAAATTACATAAAGATGACAATGATAATTGTCTAGTCATCTTATAATTTTAATGAGTTGGGGAGTAGCCACAGCATCCTTAAGCAATTAAAATTATATATTAAGCAGTTTACATACAGTTTTGGACATATCATTTGTGATTAATTGTATGTAATATGATGGAATTTAGCCCACAGACAATTTCGTTATATTTGTATAGTTAATCAGGATGAAATACTGGACTACGATCATAATTTAACCCACAGGAAATTATGTATCGGAATGTAGTTTAGTAGTTCTATCAGTGATGATAGAAATAAATCAATTTTATTTACTTTATGGTTATTTGTAAATAATTCTCATCTCTTTCAAAAAGTTTAATTTTGTGATGTAAATTTTTAAATCATATTTCTTAATTTACCCATAGTGATTAAGGAAAAGAACATGATTTCTTAAGGTTTTATCATAATAGTTGTAATGAATCTTATTGAGTAAAACTTTAGCCTACATGCAAGTTTTATGTCACTAGATTCTTCTGTTTATTTAGTAATTGAGATAAAATATTATCATAAGGGTTCAGCTGGATTTAATAGAATTAAAACTTTAGCCCACAGGCAAGTTTTATGTCAATAAATCCCTCAACCCACTAGATAATAATTTTATTACAATTTCTTAGAATTTATAAAATTAGTTCAATTATAATTCTATGTAGCCAACTTTGACAATCTGCCCAGAAAGGTCACCCGCTCGGATAAGTGGGCTGACCTTTCCTTACGTCGAGTTTGGGGCCCTATGCCCAGTCCATTTTGCGACCGACCCTTGTCGTTGGACTAAGATGGGCTTGGCCGTTCAAATGGTGGGCTAACCGGCCCCGAGTACCATGACACTTCGAAGGATCGTTGGGCCTTACGAAGAGACGGAAGCCCCTCCAATTCGGAGGAAGGAATAAAAGGCGCAAGAAGACGAAAGAAAACAACATTTTATTAGAGACCAACAACGAGCATACATAATGCGAAAATAACTTCAAAGTAAATGCATAAAAATAAACAAGATCAAGGACCTGCCTTCTTCCCTGTCGGGTAGGAGGGAGACTCGGCAGCGGACGGTGGTGGACCCTCCAAGGGGAGCAGCGACCGAGAAGGAGTAGGAGTCGGGGCCGCCGGTAGGCTCGGTGAGTCTGTCAGGAAAACTGGTGGCACCCCGTCATCAATCATTTGAAGAGGAACCTCAGGGGCATTGGGGGACATAGCCATGCCGAATAGAGGAGGAACCTCCCACACTTCGTCTCCGCCCAGCGGCGGCTCGTCCGTCGCCTAGTCCACCTGACCATCAACGGGGGTCAAGGATACCATATCCAGAGTGTCCGGGGAAATCGGGATTGGGTCAGAGCGAGAATCTCCCACTAGATGACCGCCATGGGCTAGCCTTCATTGCCTCAACGCCTCCAGTCGAGCCTGATCCTTCAGGCGGATGGAGGAACGTCGGTCACCGTCCCTGCGGCTCATATAGTGTAAAGGATGAGAAAGAAAACACAAGCAAATGCAAAGGGAACACACAGGGAACATTACGAAGGAAGCAGTGCAAAGGTCCTATTTATAGCTGGGCCCCGCAAGTTCCCAGGAGTCAATCACGGGAGGGGAATAAAAACTACCATCTTTTGACAGAAATGCAGGGATTAGCCGGGAAGTCAGGAATATGCGTCAGTGGAAGATCCCATCAATCCTGTCCAGATGAGGCGAGATTCCCGCTAGGATCAGAAGAGCTAATCTCTCCTAGATACGGAAAAATGACAAGGCAAAAGTTAAGTGATAGGCCTAGAAAGCCGTGGAAAGGGCGGATCATCAAGTCGACATACCATGGGCAGTGAGCATGGACACGGGAAAGAGAAAATCTTGAAAAGCCAGAGAAAAACATATTTTATTTCAAAGGAGAACCTTGGTACATAGAAAAGACGGGGAAAGCTTTATTTAAAATAAATCTCGAGGTACTTTCCCTAAATCTTCATCCGCCACGGAAGTCCTTTCGCTCGGCAACCGTCCTTAGCCGCTCGACCCTCATAGTCAGCCAGGTCTACTTCTCGGGAGATGATGGCTCGTCCAGGAAGGCCATATCGTCGGGCGAGCCAGAACTCGCAGGGGACGGGCAGACTGCGTCCCAAAAGGCCGGCATTAAAGGCGGGGCTACCGGTGCCTCACCTCCCGCATATGACTCCAGGAAGCGAGCATAATCAGCGTCCGACAGCAGCTCGCGGTTCGGCTCGGAAGAATCATGTAGTGGGATCGTAAACGTCATTTGGACGGCCAGCTGCTCGGGGACGGCCACCTCCACAAAGATCCCATCCTCGACGGTAACTCGAGCGGTGGTTTACTGGGATGGATCGGTCGGACGAGGGGGATCGACGGCGGGAGGTGGGACCTCCTCCGTCATTCGGGAACCAGCGGAGGTAGAGCTCGAAGAGCGCTTACGAGCGGCGATCTCGCGAGCCCTCTTCCTTCTCTTTTCCGACTTTGACCTCTTAGGCGTCGGAGAACAAGATGGCGACCCATGAAGGGAAAGGAGGAGATGGAATGAAAGGCAAAGGAAATGGGGGGCGCCATTTATAGGTTGAGAGCATATCGAGAATTAAAAGAAGTATCAGGTGGATCGCGGATAATCCGGCCATAATCTGGTCATTTAAAAATGAAGATTGAGGAGGATTGAAACAATTTGCATAGAGAATGCGGATACTGTCCACTATTCAAGAAAAATGAGCTCAAACTGTAAAGTGAGGGACTAGTTGATGGGATATAGACCCACGAAGGCCCACGGCCCAAGAAGAGAAGGAAGGAAAGAGAGATAGGCCCAAGAGGGGAAAAGCCCAAAAGATGGGCGTGAGCATGGCAAAGGAGTCTTCGTGAGTCTCAGGTCGGCGCGAGCCTCCAGTCGGCACGAGTGGGGGTCAACCGAGCGGGTAGCCGTTAGCATTTAAGAGGCCTCTTTAAAGCTCGGTCAAACGAGCCATTGGAAATCCCAGTAACGGCAGCCCAACGGTCCCAAAGTAGTTAATGAGCCTATTTATGGGCCTTTATGTATGCATTTAAACAAAGCGATAGCCCACTATAAAAAAGGGCTCCCTATCAAAGTGTAAGGGCAAGCTTTCCGGAGGGGAAGGACCACAGAAAAACTAGAGATACAATAGCAATTTTAGTCATCTCTTTGCAGACCACTTAGTCTTATTTTGAAAGGTGAATCCACCAACCACGGTTGTGTTGGACCTCCCTGAGCCCAAAAACCCTAAAACCAACAATGGTGTATGTCTAACATTCCAAATTTATGGACTTAGAGTTTTGATCTGTTGTCTAAGTTGTTTGAATGCTTCTATATATGACTAAACTATCTTTTCGCTATTTTGATGAGTGGGAGTGACAGACGTGTCAACTCCAAGCTCTTAGCCGTTAGAGGTAATGTTGAAATTAAGTTATAAACAAGTCATGGAATATAGTTAGAATTATGCTGAAATTATTAAGAGATCTCTACTTAAGGCAAGCTTTTAAAGATCTTAGATATCATACAGTGTACTCTTTTGTACAATTTGGATGATTTTCTCTTTTTAGTTGCGCATATATATTTTATTTTGAGAAACATTCATTAAGGTACCAAGAATTAACGTTGGGTTTGTTCATATGAGAGTTGTGCTAAGTACTTACACCACGTGTGAGACTGTAAGACTTTCACATATAATATATATTATATATTATGGACCTTAATTATGTGGTGCAAGTGGGCTATGCCCATTAAATAATTAGTTGGACTGGACATTTAGGTTTAGTCTATATTCCACCATTATGCCTATATAAAGCATGTATTGATGGGAT
The DNA here is from genome assembly GCF_001879475.1 of Ipomoea nil. Lineage (NCBI taxonomy): Eukaryota > Viridiplantae > Streptophyta > Magnoliopsida > Solanales > Convolvulaceae > Ipomoea > Ipomoea nil. Next base: position 1,838,706 of record NW_017619471.1, read on the forward strand.
TCATCATCTAAAGTTAGGGTACGCATACTACTCACGACTAACAGGTCTACTGTTCACTGTTCAAGAGGTAACACAACAAAAAGGTATCAACTATGGCTGGAGATAAATACGACTATATTAAATCTAACACAGGTTTGATTACCTTTATTGCTTAGTAAATAAAATTGAAAATTTATAGGATAATGTGTTTCACACGTCTAACAATGATCATGTTTCTTAGTTTATGCGGAAACAAAAGCAGAGAGACCGGACTCGGGAATCTTAGGACGCGCGGTGAGATTGTGAAACCTACACATAACCTCCCCTCACTTTATCCCTCACTAATTTAAGGAAAAAAAAGCGCTTCCACCTTATAAAAAATACTTTGATTGCAGATTCAGATTCAAGAGAGACAGGTGAGCAAAATCGGTTACATCCCGAATTCCAATTACGAAAATTTTGACCAAAATACGAATACTTTAAAAATTGGTGATATTGAAATGCTTTTAGAATTGAACAATCTTGAAATAAGAGGTTAAGAAGTAAAAAATAATGTTGTAAAAGTGATTTTGAGAACAAAATGTGAATTTCGTACTTTAACTTCAAATTTTAAATATTTTTTAATTTGTCCGTTAACGGGTTGGGGACCAAATGCACCACTTCGTGGGACTAAATATGGATACAATCATAATTCAAGGACCAAGTCAAAACTTGGGTATATCTCAAGGACCAAAAATTCAATTTTCCATATTATTATTTTATGGCCAATGTTTACTATTATTATTATTATTATTATTAAAAGACCAAATTGTGTTCGATTCGGTTCGGTTTCAGTTTTTAAAATGACATATATTTGGGTCGGTTCAGTTTTTAAAGGGTATAAACACATTTACAATTTCACAGAACTTGATCCTCATTTAATTTAGGAGCAAATTAATTTCCATTCATAATTTAATAATACCGAACCACAGTCCACAGCACATTATGTACATGGATTACAAGAATGTAGCAACCTCGCTCAATCCATATGATCGAATGAGTTGTTCATATTGACCTTCATCAAGTCGGTCAAAATGGAGTCGGCCGCGACGCTGTAAACCTCCACCTGCTTACACGATACCATAACATATTGGTCCTCAACTTTGAGGGTTCCAAGCTTTGCCATACACCCGGCGACACCGTCAATGGAGGTCAGAAGACATTCACTAGCGACTTCGCTGGAGCCCACCTCGGTCAAAGAGGCGGGGTTTTTAAGGATGCTGGCGGCCACACTGAGTTGCAAGGCCGTGCTGCCCAAGAGCGTTGCGCAGTCGGCGTAGGCCGTCTTCACGGCGGGGATCCTCGCGACCTTGTTCATCGCGTACTTGCGCGTCCGCTCCGCGTTGTCCAATCCCGACTGGGCGATCGCAGCGGCAATCGCCAATGGCTCTTGAGATGCCGACACGACTAAGGGGTTTTTGGAGAGGTGGTCGAGGCAGAACTCGTGGTCGGCGGTATTGTTGCAGGCTTTTTGGATTAGCGTGACGTTTAAAGGAGAGGCTGTGGATGGTGAACCCATCGTCAGGAAACATAAAAGACTGCCAATCACAAGGGAAACCATAACATTGGTTAAAGAATCCATGTTGGGAAGAAAGGGTACAATAATTATATTATTGTGTGTTTATTTTATTAAAGACTGTACTGTGCCCTTCCAAGCTAGATAATGTTTCCTCGATGTTTGTTTGAGGGAAATGGAGTTGAGCAATGCATTATATAGATGGTCTTGGAGGGTATTGGGATAGAGATTACAACAATAATTTATGATTGGACGATTGTTTAGGGACTATGCGATTCCCCACTTAAATAGCAATAGAAATGGTTAATGACTAATATAAGGTTGAGGACTACTTGAGATGGCTTGCCTTTAAACACATTTCTTATACCTTTCTAATTGTTTTGTATGATTATGCGACTTGAAAAGTTAAATAATGTTGCCCCAGGGCACGACAAATTATACCACGGACTAGGGTCTACCTTTCATTGTAGACTCTAGTCTAAAAATAACATTCATATTCTGTATTTATAGTTCACTATAAACTGTTAACTATATGTATAGAATGTGTTCACTGAAAGTACATAATTTTTATATCAGGGTTCACAATGCAATATGAACTCTTGTCCATGGTATAACAATTGTCCGGGCACCAATTGTTATGACATGGACCCGGGTCCACCTTGCAAGCTAAGTTGGACCCAAGTCCAAAATGACGCAGCTTTGCACATCTGGAATAACGCTGTCATTAGTGGCACCGTTTCCTCAGCTAATGATATATATATATATATATATATATATATATATATATATATATATATATATATATATATATATATATATATATATATATATAGATTTTGAATCCGGTGCACCCCCCTATTTAGATGTGTTTGTGAGCTTTAATCTTGGTCCTTCGTTATCATCTTTTAACGGCGCGGATGATATTCATTATTTAGCCTTGTGTTTGTCTTTTTTATTAAGTTGGGGGGTAGTGTTGTCTTTTGCGCCGGGTCCCTTTATGTCAAGTCCTTGATTCGCGCGTTATGGTGTCATGTCACGAGTTAAATTAGGAGTCTTGTCCGTTTCTCTCACTTTGCCGTCGTTTGAAAGGGTTAGCTTCATTGTGAAGGTTTGTTTTCATTCGCGTAGACAAGGGCTTTTCTCGCAGGTTCATCTTCATTCGCGGCGTTTGTGCAGTGCTTGTACCGGTGTTGTTCATGGCAGGGTCGAGGTCGAGGAGTTCTAAGTGCCGTAGAGGGGTCGCGCCCGTTCCTATTCCAGGTTTTAAGCTTTTAAACCTATTTTTTCATATGATCGTATGGTTTTTATTCGTTTCGCACTTATCTTCTTGTGTTTCTGGGCTATGTAGTAGTATCGTGTCTGGTATGGGGGTGTTGGGTCACTGATTTGGGTCGGTTTGTTGGGGTTCCGGGTTGGGGTTACGGGTTCTTGATTTTTGTTTTTATTTTTGTGTAATTTCTGCTGTGGGTTTCGTGGGTTTCTCTTTTGGGTGATGTATGGGGTTCTTGTTTGATGGGTTATCTGCCAGTATGGAGGGGGTTGAGGGAATTCGTGGTGGGGGGGGGGGGGGGGGGGGGCGACTGGTGTCTCTCTGGGGTGTATGGGGGGGTGTGTGTGTGTGATTTGTTGGGGTTCAGTCTACCAATCTATAGGGGGGTGGCTGGGTCTTTGCATGTGCCGGGGAGGGTGGTCAGTGTGTATTTGGTTGTATGTTGGGGGGTTTTGGGTTGGCGGGAGGGGGGCGGGGAGGGGGGGACTGGTGTCTCTCTGGGGTGTATGGGTGTGTGTGTGTGTGTGTGTGATTTGTTGGGGGTTCAGTCCACCAATCTATGGGGGGCGTGGGAGGGGGGCGGATTGTTGATGCTCATGGCGGGGGGACGGGGATTGCGGGGTTCTTGTTGTTTTTGGCCAGAGCTATGGTAGGGCGGTTGTTATTTATTATTATTTTTTATTTTGTGGGGGATTGGAAAGTGTTTTTTTGTCTGTGTGTTTTGTTGTCTTCGTGGGTGTCATATGTGGTGATGTATGTAAGGAGGAGGGCGGTGGGTTTCATGGTGTGTGCATTTTGGTTTGTAACCATGTGCATATTCTTTTTATTTGGAACTTGGCATTACTGTTGAATGGCTCTTTTCGGTTTTGGTGGTGGTGGTGGTTTGTGTTCATTTTTGTGTTTTTGTGTATGTGCTGTTGCGTGTTGTGGAGGCGCAATGCTGTTGGGTTTGGTTTTTTTTTTTTTTTTTTTTTTTTTTTTTTTTTAGGTGAAGGGTTAGTAGCTGGATTGGTCTGTTAGTATTTTCGGTATGTGCATCTGCAGATTGGTGGGTGCATGGGGTGAAATCCGTAGAATATTGGTGGGGATTGTGGTTGTTCCTTGTTGTGTGCTACCAGGTTTTAGGGTTCTTTGTGTGATTATGTCGTTGGGGGTTTATGTCGTTTCGGTATGTGCATCTGCAGGTTGGTGGGTGCATGGGGGTGGAATCCATAGAATACTGGGGGATATTGTGGTTATTTCTAGTTGTGTGCTACCGGGTTATAGTTTTATTTGTGCGTCACTATTTGATTGCACTATGGTTTTATTTTTTTTTTTGGTCGTGTGTGGTCTTTTATCCAGTGCCTTTCGACGTCGCTAGTGCACCCGTGGTTGCGGCAGATGTGGTGACAGATTTGCCCGAGACTGCTGCGGTTGAAATACCCTCTGAGCCGGCACAACAACCCCCGGGTTCAGATGTTTCGGATATCCAGCCCGACGAAGTCGACCAAGCTTTATTTCCACCATTGAAGATCCGTGCTTCGCCCAAGCATCTTGTGAAACCGATGAAGCGGTTCAGTGCTTGCCAACGGAAAGCCGTTTACGAGCTGGGTTTGGGGGCGCTGTTCAACCTTGATGTGCATGACATTCCCAAACCGCTAGCTAGGTGGTTGCTTTCAAACTTCGATCCGATTGATATGTGTTTGCGTATGGAGAATGGGTCCGTTATTCGAGTGTCGGAGGCAGATGTGCATTTGGTTTTAGGTCTGCCCGCCGGCGAGATTGTTATTTTCAAAAGGGCTAAAGATGATATCAGTGACTCCCTTAAGGAATGGCGATGGAAGTTCGAGAAAGTCAATCATTCTGTTACACTGCCTATGATTGCCACTAAGCTCAAGAGCCAACTTGAGGGCGATGTCTGGTTCAAGAGAAACTTCGCGATGCTGGCAATCAGTGTGTTGGCTTCTCCCATGATGAATGGATATGCCAATCAGCGCGTGTATCACCACTTTGAGGACGTGGATGAGATTAAGAATCTCAATTGGTGCAGGTTCGTCATTGAGTGTTTGGTTCATCGACATGGAATTGGTTCAAGGATCCCAATCAGCCTTTCTCTGGCCCTACTGTTTTCTTGTTGGTATGTTTTAATTCATGAAAATATTGGTTTGGGTTTTATTTGTTTTTGGTGCGTGTCAATGATTCTTTTCCGTTTTTGCAGCTGCTGTATGTGGATAGACTTGTACACACAGAGAGGGTTGTGCTCCGTGCGATGCCAACATGTCGAGGGTGGTCCACTAGGCTTTTAAAGGATCGAGAACTAGCCGAGTTCAGGTGTGGTGGGTTTGGACGGGGTCAGGTGGTTGGACCATTCAGTTCGCAGGTATTATTAGTTCAGATACTTTTTGTTGTTTATGTGTCTTGTTAAGTATTCGTTTGTCCTTATATGCGTGTTTTATCTTTGTGTTGGGGGTAGGGTCACGAAGAAGAAGGGGGTCTCAATCCACCTGACGTTGCTGCTCCTGAAAAGGTAATTTGTCATTTTCTGGAAGGGGGTTTTATTTTTGGTTGAGCGTGTGTACAGTGAATTTGGGGGGTGTGTAGTGTGGTTCGTATGTGTTTGCGTGCCAGTTTGTGCGTACAGAGCTGTTACTTAGTGCATACTATTTTTTTGTGGGGGGGGGGGGGGGGGGGTGTGTGGGGTGTTGTGGTGGTCATGCTATTGGTGTTGTGTTTGTGTTTGTTTTGTAATGGATAATTTTGGCAAGGGGGTGGATTTTTTGCTGGTGATGTGGTTTAATTATTTCTTCCAAGTATGCTATGCGCGTAACTGATTCGGCGGGGAATGCAGTATACTATATTGTTTTGTAGCTTTACGTACTGTGCGTTTATGCGTATAAAGTCTTCAATTAGTGCGTACTATTAGTTTTGTTGGCACGGGTCTGGGGGTTTTGGGTGTGTGGTAATACTGTTTGTTTTTACAAGTATGTTATATGCGCATGGGGGCAGAAGGTGAGTGCAGTACAATATAACCGAATTTGTTTCTATGATTAGTATGAGTTTGTGCGTTTATAGCCCATAATTTGTGCGTTTTACTATTCCGTGTGTGTGTGTGTGGGGGGGGGGGGGGGGGTTGTGGGTGGTGGTCATGCTATTGATGTGCTTAACTGGTTCGGGTGTGTTTTTGTTCCGTAATGGGCTTCTTTTTTTTTTTTTTTTTTTTTTGTAATGAGGTTGGCATGTGTCCGTGTTTATGGGTTGTGTGGTAATACAGTTTGTTTTTACAAGTATGCTATATGCGCATGGGGCAGAAGGTGAGTGCAGTACAGTATAACCGTGGTGTTTCTATGATTAGTATGGGTTTGTGCGTTTATAGCCATTATTTTGTGCGTATTGCTATTCTGTGGGGTGGGGGGTTGGGTTTGTGTGGTTGGTGGTCATGCTATTGATGTGCTTATCTGGTTCGGGCGTGTCTTTGTTCCGTAATGGTTTTTTTTTTTTTTAATGAGCTTGGTTTGTTGCAGGTAATGTTGTTTGGTTTTTGTTTTATTCTTGGACAAATACGTATGTGCATACCGGGGGGGGGGGGGGGGGGGGGGAGGTGAATGCATTATAGTATAAACATGTGTGCCTTTACCTATTGTTGGGTGGTAGCATGCTGTGTGCGTGGGGGGGTATAGTGGTGGATGCATTGTCGCATAATCGCAATTTGTGTGTTGATGCAGACGGTGGCTGAGATTTATGCTGAAAAGACCGATGCAGTAGCTGCAGCTCTGGAGGACATGGTCCACTTTTTGGAACACCATGATGACCACCCAGGCCCGACGGATGGCTTTCATAGGGTTGTTGTAGGTGCTCGGAAGATAATTTTGCTGGCTGATCAAGTTGGGTCCACTAGTGCGGCTCCGTCTGCTAGTCCGGGAGGGGCTGGTGTGCTCAGCGATGATGATATCTGGGACAACCCGGAGAACTTGCAGACGGTCGATGCGGTTGTTAGTGTCGTTCAACAGAAGTCTATAGTCGAGGAAGTTCCACCATCTGGTGCGGGGTTGGACCAGCAGGATCCCATTGTGCAGCAGGCAGATGCGGTAGGTGGTGCGGGTCAGTGCGTTGAGGTTGCCGGTGATGCTCCGCGTGAGGCGGGGGCTAGAGGGGGTAGGCCCAATGCTGTAAGTAAGGTTGTTCGCCGGCGTAGGAAAAAAAGGCGTTATTAGATTTGATGTGGTTGTTCTAGTATGTATTTTTTTTTTTTTTGATTTATTTTGCTAGTAGGTGTTGGGGTGGGTTGATGTGTTTTGATGGCATGAATGGGATGTGGTTGTATCTTTGAGATGTTGGTAACTTTGTATATTTTTGGTACTGCACGGTGTTTATGCAGGTGCAGGATGTTTTGGTGCTATGCGTATATGTGATGTTGTCTATTTACAAGTTTTCATTATTGCGCTTTTTCCGTCAGTGTTCAAGTAGAAATTGTATGTTTCTATATGTTGGGGAGTTTGTATGACTGTTTTTTTCATTTATTAGGATGATGCATTCCGCCCCTCGTTCAGTCTTAGGTTGTTTCAGGATTTTTCGTCTGTGGGTGATGGATTGTCGCAGGATTTGCCTTCCCAATGTGGGGACGTGGTGGATGCAATTGTTCGTGAATATAACGCACATTCAACGAATGTAATGCCTCGGGGGTGGTTTTCGGCCCCATGTGATGCAGTAAGTATGGTTGGATACGTTCCGATCGTTTTTAAATATAATTAATATTGGTGCTACTCGTGCGGTTTTCGTTGGACGTACAGACTTATTGGTCTGTGCGTATGCTTATGGGGTTTAACCAGCGTCATTTATCATTTCATTTCTGGTTGTAGGTCTGTGCACCCGGCACTCTTTTGTCTGGTGCTCGTGTTACTGGTTCACTTGGCAATGATGTTCGCGGTCGAGGTGTAACTAAACGTCTTCGTCCAGAGGGTGTTAATGTTGGTGCTGTCACCCTCTTCACTCCTGGTGAGGTATGTTGTGCAATGTCGTTACCATTTCTCCAATATCTGTTATTCTATGTGGAATTATTATTTTGTTACTCATGGTGGTAGTTGGGATCTTTTTGCTGTGCAGCGTATTCGTCCAGGGATGCAGCCCGATAGCACCATAACTGATTCAGAACGTTGCCGTGCACCATCAAAGTAGTCCCGGCAGCCGTTCGATAATGTTCGCGCGTTGAGAACTCTTGACTTGAATTCATACGAACATCGGACACGCTCACGTGCTGTACACATTCAACATGCGTAGGGTCCTGTTGCGCAAGACGTTTACGATTGGATTGCTAGATCTGGGCGTGCTGACATGTATTACCGTTGAGATAACTTGATTTTTTTTCCCAATCTTTATGCGCGATATGATGATCCTCATTCTTTTGGGGTTTTGTAAACAGTGATGAGGAGCTGTTTCTTTGGTGTGGTCGGTCAGCACGCCAGGCTGAGTTTATGTCTCTGTTGGAAGGTAATGAAGTGCTAGTTGGCATATTAAATGCGTGGACTTGTGTGTTATCTTTTAGGGAAAGGTCAAAGGTTGCTGGTGAACCGTCCAGACTCTTCGTCTCCACATTTACTACAGTTTGTCTCTAGTTGTAATTTTTTATCTCTTGATTTTCCATGGTCCGGTGTTTAGATTTTGGGTTATTTTTTAACATTGTAGTTGTACACTGTGGTTGATGTTTCGGCTCCTCGTGGTAGTCGCTTACAGTGGTTTACAGATAGCATGCAGGACGAGTTGAAGTTGTCTCCTTATAATTTGTGGCATGATATAGACATGGTTTGTGAACTTTGTGTTCATTCGGAGACTGCGCATCTGCCATCCTATATTTTTTAAAATGAGTTTTGTTGCATTTCTTTGTGCTGCAGTTGTTTTTCCCTATACTTCAGACGCAGCACTACTACATCGTGTTAGTGGATTTCAGGCGTATGTGTTTTGACGTTATTGATAATTCGTCCGCGGATGATCCGTCGCTCAACAAATATGGTCATACCCTTAGGGTGTTGGTATGTGCAGTCGATGCATGTTCTTTTTATTTGTTATATTCCTTCATTTTTCTAGGTTTCCCCCAGTAATTTATGTTTCTGTTGTTTGCGTTTTAAATGTTTCGGGGGTTTCTGTAGCATGATTTGCTGACCGTTTTCTTTGAGGATGTGGGGGTGATCGCAGTGTATCTGAAGGCTGCAAAATTGGTTCCTCGTAGAGTTCGGTTACCATGGCGGGATGCAAAGAACAAAGTGGATTGCGACGTGTTTGCCATGCGTCACATGGAGTGTTATGTTGGCCAAGCGTATTCTTCATGGGATTGTGGGCTCCGTAGGGGTGATGCGCGTGCCTTACTTGAATTACGCGTTCGGTACATGTTTGATATTTTGTTGTTCCAACGCAACACGCATAGGACCGCGAATGTCGCCCGTGTTAAGAGCTCGTATGCTGCTGGTCGTTGAAGGACGTTCATTTATTTTAATTTTTTTTTACATTATTTCGAATCTTCTAATAATGTGTTGTTAGACGCCTGCTCCCCTTTCCCAGTTGTTGGTGGTATTTTTTGGATTTCCACGTAAACATTTTCGTAATAATGATGTTCCTTCATGTTCCATGTATTTTACTTGCGGGTGTACAAATCTCACTATCCATGCACATGCCTACAATAAGATCACGCACAGGCTTTTATGTTTTTTTTTTTTAAATGGTGGCATTACACAAATACTAATCCACCATCCATTTTTTCATTAGTTCATCAACGTAACCCGACGCTTTCCATTCAGATTATAATTATTAATCCATCTATTTCTGAATTTATAAATTTTTAATTGGATTTGTTTTATGGGACTTCACGGTAACTTTATTCGGTTTTCGGATGTGTCCTACAACAACACCCAAATCTGTTTCTGGTTTGAAAAACTCATTGTCTACGCACATGCTTAGTTTACAATCACGCACATGTATTTTTTTTTTTTTGTTAAAAACAATTTTTATTTTAGAAATCTGTGTGTGGCATTTCGCAAAAAGTACTCCCACATCCATTTATCCATCATCGAACCACCATGGTGTTAAACTCTTTTTCTCAATAAAGTATTAACTATTCTAGACTCCATAAATGTTAATGGATGATTGCGTACAGTAGCTATACACATGCGGCTATACGCTCACTCCATGCCTGCCGTTCACGCACGGTCCTTGTATTTTTTATGTTTGATTGTTACTGGAAATTCGTGGACCAGGTCTGCCAGTTATATTTAATGAAAATGTTTATTAACTCGTTATTCCATAATAACGTCAAAACAGTTGTGCACAAACTAACATTTAGAATTATTATACTATTTCTATTTGTTAGGGCAGCTTCGACTGTTGTGGCCGGTTGCGAGTCCACATGTTTTACATGTTCGTTTCTTCTTATTTTTCTCCTTCATTGCGATTCTTTAGCCGTCCTCATTCGCTTTCCCGAACCTTTGGTACTTGATACTGCGGGGGGATGCACGGTGATTGAATCAGGTGTCGGGGCACCACAGAATGTCTCTTTGATGGATCGTTTCCCTTTATCTACAACCCCCCCGTCTTCACCGTTGGTGCACCATGTGGACTCGATCTCCTTTAGCGCATTGCTGATTTGTTCTAACTTTGTGACATCCCCTTGCGCCATGGCTATACACCTGTACAATGTGTTAAGCACGTTACTTTCTTCTTTGTTGCCTCGTGCTGTATGGTTGCCACGCTGAAGCGTATCATTGCAAGTTTTGATTGGTGAATTCGTTAGTGCGGTTCGTGTCCAGCGGGGGGGTGATATGTTGCGGGGTATATCCCCGTTCCTGTCATATATTAGCACTGCAAACGCATGGCTGCACAATAGTCCAATTCGATTGTACATTCGGCATTCGCAGGTTGTCGTCCTTGTCCCATTTTCAACAAACACCGTGTATCGTATCTCGTGCTCATCCTCGACCTCATATGTGTTCCCGGCCTCACCGTGTGCGACAGCACGCACCCGGCATTCAAAACATCCGGCACATATCTCCTTCTGCACATCATAAAACACAGTTAATGTATACAGTGATGCTGCCGCTCGCTCGATGCGCAGTTGGGTCTTGTAGGGGGTGTTTGTGCAATGCTGGCACCGCTTAGCTCGGTCTGTGTTAGGCGTTTCTTTCTAATTGTACTCTCTATCCTGTTAAAAAATTCCGAAACACAAAGATGTTTGTTAGTGTTGCTTCTGAAAATCCGGTTCTCTGCTTCAGAGCGTGAGGTTGTACGCACTAGCCCACCCATAAAAACGCCTTCAAAACATGCAGGGATCCACGATGCGCGCTCGTCATACATACGGTTCAACCATGGATTTTCCATTAAGCCAAATTTTTGTATAACTCCTTTCCATGCAACTTCAAATTTGGCGGTAGTCAAGCTGTCGTTCCAAACAACATCATTCAGCTCTCGTCGGAATGCTTCATTTTTGGCTAATTCAGGACTCACTTTATCACCAACCTTCGCCATTATATGCCACATACAGTAACGGTGGCTAGTTTCTGGGAATTCTCTCGCAATTGCAACCTTCATCGCCGGGTCTTGATCGGTTACTGTGAGTGGTGGTGTGCTTCCCATTACGTTTTTGAAGTTCCTTAGTATCCAACAGTACGAGTCAACATCCTCTCGAGCAATTAGTGCTGCTGCGAATGTTACGCATTTTTTATGGTGGTCTATCCCGGTGAATGGGACAAACACGAGGCTGTACCTGTTGCATGAGGAAATTTGTTAACTACTACGCATATAATGCACAGTATGTTTTACACCATATAATGATCAGGGTTACATATTATGTATAGCAACTATAAAAGCCAGGCTTACATACAATGAAATCAAATTTCCATAAATTTTTTAGCATATTACGGTAACAATTCATCTGAACCATTCGTATCCAGATCAACGCCATGCACAGGCTACTGACCTTATACGCACTCCAGTACGTTTAGCAACACGTACACGCACCAACGTTACAGTTATACGCATGTAACAACATTAACATAGGGGTGTATATGTAAGGGAGTTTTGCATTCCGTAATTGAGGAGCGTACCTGTTAGTTTTGTACGTGGCATCAAATGACACAACATCCCGAAAAACACTATATTGCTTTCTTGCCATACCATCTGCCCAGAAAACACACGCCAACTGGTCATTCTCGTTTGCCTCGTATTCGAAATACATATCGTCATAGTCAGATTTCAGATCGAGGTACTTGGATATCAGCATTTGTGCATCTCCTCCTTGCATGTACACCAAAATCTCCCTTCTATAGTTCTTGAAGTCTTGTTGTGTCGCTCCCACGTTTTCAACTCCACCCACCATCTCGGCGTACAGGTCATGACTTTTACTAGCCCCAATATTGACTTTTGAGCAGTCCCGATGAATTGTTGGTGGCCAATATCTAGTTTCTTGTTCAACTTCAAGAAAGGTTTGTAGCTCTCCTTGCACAAGCAGTGAGTGTGCCCCTCTTCAAACTTCTTGACCACGTACCTTCCCGCGCTGTCTCTTCTGAAAACTATTTTGGCCATGCACCCAACTCTGTTAGACGGGCGCCGTCGTTTTGTTTGTGTGGTGGTATTCTGTTCTGATGGGTTGTTCGGTTTTGCATCTTTAAACCCTTCACGATTACACACTAGTTTCTTTTTCAGGATGATCCCGTACTTGTTTTTTATGTCGGAACTTTTGCACACATCAAACCCAGTCACGGATGTATATGTTTTGTAGTACGCGAAGTCGTCTTCCAATGTAGAAAACACCTGGTCGACAGCTGGTTTTATCGATGGGTCACATGCCGTAACCCAAATGTTCGTACCGTTTTGGGATTCATCCATAACACAGTGTTGGCGTTTCTCTCCTTCTTCCATGATTATCTCACCTGCGTAACGATTAGCAATTTCACCACGTTATTATGTATGTCTAAACTTTTTGTAGTTGCATTTTTAAACCATAGCAGAACACACGCCCCCAATACGTCCTTTTTTAGTCCCTTCATAAGCTAACAATTTAATAAACACAAATATCACATTGTTGTCGAATTAATTTAGGCATAGTGCACAAAGATACAACCTACAATGCAACCACCATTACGCCCGGTTTTCTCCCACCCCGTATACTGACATGCTACCATGCAACAACCACCACCACCGTAATTTAGACGTCGTGCCCAAGGCTTCATACTACCATGCAACCAACCATGTAAAAAACAACTCAATAAACACAAAAACCACATTGTGGACGAATCAATTTAGTGTTCTGTAATTACGAATATTGAGTTTTGTAATTGTGAATATTGAGTTATGAAATTGTGATTATAGAGTTCAAAACTTGTGAATATAGAGTTCAAAAATTGTGTTATACTGTTGATTTACTTGTGAATATTGTGTTCTATAATTGTGAATATAGAGTTCTGTAATTGTGAATATAGAGTTATGCAATTGTGAATATAGAGTTCTGTAATTGTGAATATAGAGTTCAAAAATTGTAAATATAGAGGGCAATTTTTTTTAAATTCAGAAGGCGTCGTTTTGTTAAAATGACACTGTTGTGGACCCCTGTCCACAGTATAATTGGGGCACTTCGTGGGTTAGAATCCAGCCCAAAGCCCAAGAATGATAGAAGGTCTGGACTGAAAATCTTGTGTGCACATGAAGACTAGGTCTGATTGGTGAGCTAATTGCGCGGTTTGAATTAGATCCCTTGTGCACGCATGAAGAATAAGACTCGCGATTTACTTCCGCAGTGACTCTTGGGGCGGGGTCCTATAGATTTAAGATTAGTTCGGCAAAATTGAGATAACTTTTTTTTTTCAACAAAAAAAAAAAAAAAAAAAAAAAAAAAAAAAAAAGGAAAAAGAAGTTAAACAATGTTTATGTTTCATGATATGATGCACGTCGTTATGTACGTCAATCTATAGTGTAAGATATATTAAATATAATATATTTAATATAATATATATATTAAATATAATATAATATATCTATAAGATATATTAAATATAATATATTTATATATATTGAGAGAGAGAGAGAGAGAAAGAGAGAGAGAGAGAGAGAGAGAGAGAGAGATGAATACTTGTAATTCAATTGATGATTAAAACGATTGAATACATAGCCTATTTATAATAAATTTAGATAGGAATAATGCTAAAAACTAGGGAATGCATGTAAGTACTACTCCATGTACTGCCATTATTCCATGTACTAAGCAACTACATGCCACCCACTACTTGATTTAATTAACAACCTAATTAAGCCTTGGTTTAACAATTATATAATAATATTATTATAACATTGCCTCTTTTAAACCAAGTTGGATATATTATTGGTCATTCCAATTTCTTTCTTCAATTTGAGAAATGTCTCTGTCTTCAACGGTTTCGTAAAGATATCTGCAACTTGACATTCACTTGAACAATACTCAATGTTGATTTGTTTTTCAGCAACCAACTCTCTGATTTTGTGATACTTGATATCAATATGTTTGCTGCGACCATGAAAGACTGGATTTTTGGACAACGAAATTGCTGACTTGTTGTCACAAAAAATAGTTGTAGGTGGTTCCTGCTCGTGTGGTAAGAACTCCAAAATTCTCCTCAGCCAAACTGCTTGAGTAGCACAGTTTGCTGTTGCAATATATTCTGCTTTTGCGGTAGAAAGTGCTACAATCTGCTGCTTCTTTGACGACCAAGAAAATATAGCTGAACCAAGATAGAAGGCATATCCTGATGTGCTTTTTCTGGTCTCAATATCTACAGTCCAATCACTATCTGTGTACCCATCAAGCTTCACAACTTCATTAGTAGAGTAAAAAATTCAATCATTACTTGTACCTTTGACATATCTCAAAATTCGCTTTGTTGTAGCCCAATGTGATTCTTTTGGTTCCTCCATGAATCTGCTAAGTATTCCAACTCCAAAAGAAATATCTGGCCTTGTTGCGACCAAATACCTCAAACTCCCAATTAAGCTTTTATAAGTTGTAACATTCACATTCTCACCACACTCATCTTTGGAAACCTTTAACTTTTAAGCTAACGGCGTTGAAACTGGTTTGGAGTTTTCCATTTTGAACTTTTTCAAAATATCAGCAGCATACTTCTATTGTGAAATAAAGATTCCACCATCCATTTGAACAACCTCAAGGCCAAGGAAGTAAGCCATAAGGCCCATATCAGTCATTTCAAATCTCTAAATGAGTGCCTCCCTGAATTCTGAGAATAGCTTCAAGTTGTTCCCAGTAAAAACCAGATCATCAACATACAGACAGATTATAACAATATCACCAGAATCCGTGCATTTGACATACAAAGTGTGTTCATGAGGACATCTCATAAAACCACTTTCAACAAAATATGAGTCCATGCAACCATACCACACCCTAGGTGTTTGCTTTAAGCCATACAAGGCTTTTCTCAACCTGTATACTTTATGTTCCTCCCCTTTCTTCACAAACCCTGCAGGTTGCTCAACATATATTTCTTCTTCAAGAAAATCATTCAAAAAAGCAGACTTGACATCCATTTGATGCAATTTCCAATCATTTTGAGCAGCAAGAAAAATAACCATTCGAACTGTATCAAGTCTACTTACAGGAGAAAAAATCTCAAAATAATCAATACATGGTTTCTGCTTGTAACCTTTTGCTACCAACCGTGCCTTAAAACGATCAATTTCTCCATTTGACTTGTATTTCGTTCTGTAAACCAACTTTACTCCAATTAGCTTCTTTTCAGGAGGTAAATCTGTTAATTCCCAGGTACCATTCTTTTCAATGGCACGTATCTCCTCATCCATCGCCTTAAGCCAATGAGTTTCTGTAGTAGCCTCCTCAAAAGATAAAGGATCACAATCTGCAAAAAGCGCAAATTGAACAATCTCTTCATCAGACAGGTCATTATCATGACCCAAAACATAATATTGTAAGTGAGCTGGTAAGTGGCGCTCGCGTTGAGATCGTCGAACTGACGACTCCGGCTGTGAAGGAGACTTGACATTATCTAGAATCGGTTGCTCATTAACAATATTTTCAACAACAGGAATAACAACTGAACTTTCATCTTTAGCTAACTAATCCCAGGCACCATATTCATCAAAAGTGTCATCACGACTTATAACAACCTTTTTAGTTTCAGGATTATATAGCTTATAAACCTTGGAAGCGTCACAATAACCAATGAATACGCACTTCTCACCTTTATCATCCAACTTCTTTCTCAATGGATCTGGCACATGTGCGTATGCCAAACATCCGAAAACCTTGAGATATTTGATAGAGGGTTTTCTCCCACTCCAAGCTTCTTCGGGTGTCTTATCACGGACACTTTTAGTTGGACACCTATTCAACACATAGACAGCACAAGCAACAGCTTCTGCCTAAAAAGGCTTAGGCAGATTCTTAGATTTCAACATGCATCTTACCATATCCATGATAGACCTATTCTTCCTCTCAGCCACTCCATTTTGTTGTGGAGTGTATCTAGCTGTCATCTAGTGTTGGATACCCTTCTTCTTCAGAAAATCATCACAGGCAATATATTCTGTACCTCTATCAATTCTCAAGATTTTAATCTCATAACCATTTTGCTTTTCAACAAAAGGCTTAAATTGTTTGAAAACATCACATGCTTCAGACTTTTGCTTCAGAAAGTAAACACATGTTTTCCTACTGAAATCATCAATGAAATTAATAAAGTACTTTCAACCTCCATGCGAGGGAACCTCCATCGAACACAGGTCTGAATGAACAATCTCCAACTGTTTTGTGGCTCTCCTTGACTTGCCCACGGGGAAGGGACCTCTATGCTTCTTCCCAATCACACAAATCTCACAGATACGATCAGGGACATTCACAACAGGTAAATCAAAAACAAGTTCCTTTCTCGTAAGATAGTTTAACCCAGAGAAATGAAAATGCCCAAACCGCATATGTCATAACCAATTATCATCACAAACTTCATAATTAAAGCAAGTTAGGAGAGTATGCTTAATTTTCAAAGGAAATAGTCGATTTTGGAACATATTTATCTTTGCAATCAAAACTCATTTAGCATCTGCAATTGTACAACACCCTTGAGTAATATTTATCTTATGTCCTTTTTTCTGACAATTGTCCCATACTCAACAAATTTTGGTGTAGTTCAGGAAAATAAAACACATCAGATATAAAATTGTGAGTACCATCCTTCACCTGAATAGAGCTTTTACCTTTTCCCAAAATTAGCACTTTTGACTTATTGCCAAATATCACTTCAGACCGGACTGATTTATCCAGTTCAGAAAACAATTATTTCTTCCCACACGTATGGTTACTACACCCAGTATCCAAGAACCATATGTTTTTATCTGCAAAAAAACTATCGCTGGCCAAAAGTAAGGTTTCAGAACTCTCACCAGACTTTTCAATAGTATTTTCAGCAATGTTTGCTTGATTTCCACGATTGTCTCATTATACTAGCAATCTGCAATCTTGTGTCCATACTTGCCACAATTGTAGGAATGAAATGGAAATTTACCTTGTTTGGTATTACCTCCACCTCTTCCTTGGTTGGAGTTACCACGTCCTCCTCCTTGGTTGAAGTTACCACGACCTCTTCCACTAGAACCTCCTCTTCCTCTTCCACAACCTCTACCACATCCTCCACCTCTTTGATTAGTGCCAGTCACATTAGGGTTACTTGACTCTTCAAAGCTTCTTCAGCTAGTGGTTCCGATTTTGACACAATTCTGTCAATATGACTTTCTACCATACCTTTCAGCTCTGCAATTGATAAGAGCTCGGTTTTGTGTGACCCTGTGATCGAAGCCACCACATGGTCATACTTCATCGGCATAGTTCGTAGAACTTTTTCAACCACTGAACCGTCTTCAATCGTATCTCCGTATAACCTCATCTTATTCACCATATCAATAAGACGAGTGAAATATGCGTCTATAGTTTCTGTAGAGGTCATCTCACAATTGTCATACAACCTTCTCAACGACTGCAACTTAGACTTCGCGCCCGATCGACTCCTTTGTTTGACACCTTTAAGATGTCCCAAGCTTGCTTTGTTGTTTGAGCACGAGCTAATTGCCCAAAAATGGAGTAATGAACACCTTGGTGAATCTGTCCCAAGACCAACTGATCTCGCCGTGTTTGGGCTACATCAGCTCCTTCGGGTAGACCGGGATCAACACAGCTCCAAAGATTTTGAGCTTTCAAATGTGTGGAAATCATAATTTGCCAATAATTGTAATCGAGTTTCCCGTCCAATTTGGGACCCTACCATACAATATTGAAATTTGCAGCCATATTTCACTACGGAAAATATCGGGGTTGAAAGGTTGACTGGCTCTGATACCAAATGTAAGATATATTAAATGTAATATATTTAATATAATATATATATTAAATATAATATAATATATCTATAAGATATATTAAATATAATATATTTATATATTATATTTATATATATTGAGAGAAAGAGAGAGAGAGAGAAATACTTGTAATTCAATTGATGATTAAAACGATTAAATACATAGCCTATTTATAGTAAATGTAGATAGTAATAATACTAAAAACTAGGGAATGCATATAAGCACTACTCCATGTACTGCCATTATTCCATGTACTAATCAACTACATGCCACCCACTACTTGATTTAATTAACAACCTAATTAAGCCTTGGTTTAACAATAATAATAATAATAATAACATTATAACATATAGCTATCAATTACGCTAATCCTAATCGTAAATAAACTAAGCAACAAGTTTAGGGTTTATATTTTCTAATTCTAAATAAGCCAACACATTAACGAGGTTAAATTTATTAAGGGAAAAATGCACTTTTTTCCTCTGAATTATATACTTATAGCACTTTTTCTCCCTAAATTATTTATGAAAACACATTAGTCCCTCAATTATTCTAAAAGTGATGGTTTTTCTCTATGATATATTAAATTGAAAGTTTTACCCCTAAAGTAAACATTTTATTTATTTACTTCTCCAACAAATTATTGCGTATATGTAGAGATGACTACGGTTCGGTTCAAACTGAACCGGACACTATAGCAATCAAATTAAAAGTCTCCGGTTATGATTCAAATCTAGAACCCAATATTTGGATTTCAATTTATTAAAATTATGAATAAAAAAATTGGATCCTGAACCGTGAACCCGCTTATTCCGGATCCGGTTCGCGATTTTGAATCGTCTTTATTTTAAAATTTTATTTTTTATTTTAAAATAGTCTAAATTCAACAATAAATGTATTTTATTTTTTAGTTCGGAACATGAACCGGCCGTTCCGGTTCGCAATTTTAATAAACTCTAAATATCGGGTTTCGATTCTAAATTGTAATTGGAATATTTTGGTTCGGTTGTTATAGTGTCTGTTTGGTTTGAACCAAATTATGGTAATAATTTGTTGGAGAAGAAAAATAAATGAAATATTTATTTTAAATATTTATTTTAAAGGTAAATATGTTCATTTAATATTTCAGGAAAAAAAAAAACCATTTGAATAATTCAGGGAAAAAAAGTGCTATAAGTATATAACTCAGGAGAAAAAAATGCTATATTTTCCTATTTATTAACTTTTTCTTTTTGGTTAAAAATCAGTTACCAAATAAGTACTTTATAAAACTAATTAACAATAATTATATCTTAAATCTTTCAAAAAAATAATAATTATATCTTAAATCAGAATGCATGTAGCGATGAGAATGTATGTAAAAGTGTTGTATTCAATCATAATGTCTGAGAGTACAGAGAGCAAATATATAGATACTAGATAGAGTCCTAGTCTAACACGAATAATATAGTCCTAGTCTAATATGAATAATATTGTCCTAATACTTCCCCTCAAGCACAAGGTTGGATAGCCAAAACATTGAGCTTGTCACGGAGAGAATTAAAACGCAAAGACGAAAGAGACTTTGTAAAGATATCCGCTAGTTGATCTTTGGTTGAAATAAAGTGCACCTCTAACTCCTTTTTAGCTACTTTATCGCGGACAAAATGATAGTCAATCTCAATGTGCTTCGTGCAGGCATGAAACACTGGATTGGCACATAAGTAAGTAGCTCCCAAATTATCACACCATAGTCGAGGAGGAGACGCAGGAGGGATGCCGATTTCATGTAACAGGGAAACAAGCCATGTAATTTCTGCAGATACATCAGTTAGTCCCTTGTATTCTGCTTCAATTGAGGAACGTGCCACAGTCCGTTACTTCCGACAAACCCAAGATATAAGATTATTGCCCAAGAACACAGCAAAGCCACTAGTAGACATGCGATCATTCCAATATGAATCAGCATAGGCGTGAATATCCATAGATGTAGACCGAGAAATACGCAGACCGAGATTCAGGGTGCCCTTGACATATCGCATGACTCTTTTTAGAGAGGCCCAGTCCGTAGTAGTGGGAGCATGCATGTGTTGACACAAGAGATTAACAGCATAAGATAAATCAGGACGAGTTACCGTAAGATACTGGAGAGCACCTGCAAGACTCCTGTACTGTGTAGGATCAGCATAGGGAACGACAACTTCGTCGGTGATTTTCGCAGAAGAGACGGGCGTGACTACTGGCTTGCAGTCCACCATGCCAGCACGTTTGAGAATATCCTTCATGTACCGTTGTTGTGATAAAAGCATACCACCAGATAACGGGACAGTTTCAATACCCAAAAAGAAAGAAGGCACACCCATATCACGAACTTTAAACTCAAGGGCTAATTTATCAATAAGAGCAGTAACACGATCTGAGTCAGAACCCATAATCAAAATGTCATCAACATACACCAAGAAATAAAGATGAATATTATCACGAGAATAGATAAAGAGAGACACATCCGTATTTGAAGGCGAGAAGCCCACAGAGACAAGAAAATCATGTAACCTTGTGAACCAAACACGCGGAGCCTGTTTGAGCCCGTATAGAGTTTTTTTAAGCAAGCACACATGATCAGTTAACGACTTATCCTCATAATTAGGTGGTTGTCGCATGTATACAGTCTCAATTAGCTCGCCATTTAAAAAAGCATTGTGAATTTCCAACTGGCGAATAGTCCACCCAAGAGATACGGCTAAAGATAAGAGAAGGCGTACCGTAGTGGGCTTAACCACAAGACTAAAGGTCTCAAAAAAATCCTCTCCAGCAACCTGATTAAAAACCATTGGCTACCAACCTAGCTTTGTGACGTTCTATTGAACCATCGACCTTCCGTTTGGTTCTGAAAATCCACTTGCAACCAACAACATTCATACCTGGTTGAAACGGAACAAGACGACGCGTATGATTATGGACCAAGGCATTGAACTCTGCGTCCATTGCATCACGCCACTCAGGAAACTTAACCGCCTGAGAGTAACAGGTAGGCTCAGGTGCTATGGTAGAAATAGTGGTTAAGGCGACATGTTGATGCGGACCCGAGCTACGAGTGTTCATAGCATGCGACCGAGGAGGAGGAGTGGCTCGCCGATGGCGTCCGCGCGGCCTGCCGCGCAGCTGGTCCGTGATAGTCCGCTCACTCGATACGGACTGCTCGGGACCATTATCGTCACCATCGCCAGAAGCCGACACGGGCTCATCCGACTGCCGAGTGCCATCAATAGCTGTGGCCGAGACACCACTACCTCGGCACGTCACAACCGGTGCAGCAGACCAAGGTTCGGAACATGGTCTAGCAACCTGCGAGGCAACAGGAGAAACAAAGGGAAACACAGTCTCATCGAATCGCACGTGGCGACAGATAAAAACCTTGTTAGTGTTAGTATCCAAACAGCGGTAGCCACGATAAGACAGAGGACAACCTAGAAACACACAGAGAGACGAACGAAACTGGAGTTTATTGCGATTATATGGACGAAGGACAGGAAAGCACAAACAACCAAATACTCGCAAGTAAGAGTAGGACGGGGGAGATCGATGCAAACAAAAATGAGGAGACTCATCAGACAGAACACGAGTAGGCATTTTATTAATTAGATACACAACAGTTTCAAAAGCATAGTCCCAAAAACGAGACGGGACAGATGCTTGAGCCATTAAAGACAGCCCTATTTCAACAACATGACGATGTCTGCGTTCCACTCGACCATTCTGCTCGTGAGTATACGCACAGGATTGCCTGTGATGAATACCCAGCGAAGCAAGAGTGGAACCAAGCTTTTTATATTCTCCCCCTAAATCAGACTTAAAGAAATAATCTTGCGAGAAAAAGAACGTTCAACAAGTGACTGAAACTTATCAAATATAGCATACAAATCAAACTTTGCACGCATTGGATAATACCACATATAACGAGTGTAATCATCCACAAACAACACAAAATATTTAAAGCCAGTCGCAGAAAGTAATGGCGCAGGGCCCCAAATATCTGAATATACTAATTCCAAAGGATGCGTATTAGTAGTTTCAACACGAGATAAAGGAAAACGAGAAGATTTTTCCAATTGACAAGAGGAACATACATTGGAAATATCACTATAATTAAATGTACTAACAAATGAAGACGCTAGAATCTAACGCAAGACTCGAGAATGAGGATGCCCCAACCGCATGTGGCAAACGTAAGAGGATCGCACAGCAACAAACGCATCAGGGGAGGCAGAAGACGCATGCCATGTGTAGAGACCTCCAAACGCATGTCCCTTAAAAAGAACCTTCTTGGTCAAAATGTCTTTCACATAGAAACAAAGAGGGTGAAACTCAAAGAAAACATTATTGTCTTTCGCAAAACGCTGAACAGATAATAAAGAAGAAGAGAGACCAGGGACATGCAAAATATCATGCAACTTAAACGACCTAGAATCAGTGGCTAACGAAGCGGAACCAACATTAACAATAGGCAAACATGTACCACTGTCGACTCGCAGAGTTTCCGGGCCATCACAACTTGTCGCGGAAGTCATCAATGATAAATCAGGGGTAGCATGATTCGTAGCACCAGTGTCCGGGAACTACTCATGAGGATCGCTGTGGTCACTATTCTCACCAGAGACAGCCACATTCACCTGAGGAGCCGGGAGGGGGGGGGGGGGGGGATGAGAAACGATGCCAACACGAGAGAGCCTCGTGTCCTTGTTTGTTGTAGATTTACCACCAAGGACCCGTGCCCGAGCCACGCCCGTGACCACAACCACGTCTGTCGCCGCCTGAGCCTCGACCGCAACCTCGCTGCTGTGTCATGTTGCCACGGCCACCGTGACTAGGGGCCGCACCACCTCGGCCAGCGGCCATCGAAACCGGCGGTACACCCCGACTCCGTCATCAGCACAAATCCACTCATGCGACACCAAGAAATCCCCCACCTCTGCAAGCGGGACTGCAGCAACCCGAGCCAGGGTTGCCATATGTGGACGAAACTTAGACCGCAAGCCACGAAAGACGTATAAGTTCTGATCGTCTAACGTAACATCGCGACCGGCAAGAACTAAATCATCAATCAACAGCTGTGCACGACCAATATAATCTGCGATGGAGGAATCACCCTGCCGAAGGGCTAGCAACTCACTGAATAACCGCAACGCCCGAGAACGCGAGGAAGATGCGAGAGATTGTTCGATGGTGAGCCAGAGTTGCCGTGAAGTAGAACGACCAACGGCGAACCGCATCGTCTCCTCCGAAAGAGACGAAATTAAGAGGGATAAGATAGCCTTGTCTTGCCTCCTCCAAGCCACTTGCCGAGCCACGAGGTCGCCCGCCGCCGCTAGACTGTCAACAGTTGAGGCAACGGCGTCTGCGGCAGCGACCGACGCTGTGACCGGGTACGGTATACTACCATCGATGAAGCCGAGAAGACCTTGAACTTCTAGAAACGGTAGCATCTGCGTCCGCCAAAAAAGATAATTACGGGAGGTCAGTTTCAAGGAAACAAAGTGATGAGCCGATGAAAGGTTATTCCTGGTGGGCATAGGGGAAGTCTCGGTAACAGTCCGTTCAGAAGATCGAACAGAGCCATCATCAGGGAGACCTAGACCTTCCAATAGAGAAAACCTAGAAGCTGATACCAGATAAGAATGTATGTAAAAGTGTTATATTCAATCATAATGTCTGAGAGTACAGAGAGCGAATATATAGATACTAGATAGAGTCCTAGTCTAACACGAATAATATAGTCCTAGTCTAATATGAACCCAATGCATCCCTATTTTTTTTTATATTTTTTTATTAAATTATTTTCAAGTTATGAAAGATGATACGGTACTCAAACCAAGATCCTAACTCCACCACAAAAGCTAGCTCATGAGTGGAGGATTGGCCCCAACTTAAGTACCACTCCACAATCTCTTGTGAAGCCAATGTGGGATCGTATCATTGCCCACCCCTTGAGAAGTCGTTGCGATTTTCTAGGTCACCCCCTTCGAGCGGCTTCACTTTGGATAGCTTTCACTCCAGACTTTTCTCGGTTACCTTTGAACCTTATCAAGCACCGGGCCAATGTGATATCGTATCATTGCCTACCCCTTGAGAAGTCGTCGCGATTTTCTAGGTCACCCCCTCCGCTTCCGGCACCGGATGAGTGGACGGCTTCACTGTAGATAGCTTTCACTCCGGACTCTTCTCGGTTCCCTTTGAACCTTATCAAGCACCGGGTAGCCCTTTCCCACCACACTCCGACCTCTCAACAAGAGCACCAAATGATACGGTACTCAAGCCAAGACCCTAACTCCAACACAAAAGTTAGCTCATGAGTGGAGGTTTAGCCTCAACTAATTAAGTACCACTCCACAATCTCTTGTGAAGTCGATGTGGAATCATATCACAAGATGGATCTTGTCCATGATATAATTTACAAAAACTAAATTATTTTCAACTTATGCAATATGGATCTTGTCCATGATATCATTTACAAAAACTAACCATCCAATCGTTATACCATGAACCAGGGTTCACACAACACTTTGGACCCTGGTTTATGTGTTTGTGTTTTGTGTTATGACTTTTTGTGTATTGCATTATGCAATTCTGTACCTGAAACAAATAGTAATTGTATCTTATGTTATAAATGTCTGTGTCTTGTGTTGCGAAATTCTGTGTCTATGAACACAAATTATGTACTTAAATCATATTTGAAAAATAAGTAAATATATAACATGCAATGTGTATGTGTCTTGTGTTATGAAATTTTGTATCTTACGAGTATGAATTCTTTATGTACCTCGTCTTTTCAATTCAGATGACTCCATATTGCTATGCCATGTGTCTTATGCATTTATGCTAAAGTAGCTTATAGCTCACTGACGCATTTAAGTTATAGCCCTTTTAAATGGAAGATTTCAAAGACAATGACTTTGTACTTCAATCTAGATCTAGTTGAAGAAAAGTATTATTATAATTATGCCAAGTAATTTCTAGTTCAATGACAAGTGACAACTTTATATTAACAGATATTACATTATAATAGAATTAATAATACCCAAAAAAAAAAATTGTCAATTAAGATAACGTCTTTGACAGCAACATAATATATATATATATATATATATATATATATATATATATATATATATATATATATAGAAGAAGAATCCCCACTCTGACCAGTGGCCACCACCTTATCAAATTCTCACATGTCAATGTGATGACAACCATTTCACTTTCTACGGACTACTTTTTATTCTCCTCTTCCGGT
Source organism: Ipomoea nil (assembly GCF_001879475.1). Taxonomy (NCBI): domain Eukaryota; kingdom Viridiplantae; phylum Streptophyta; class Magnoliopsida; order Solanales; family Convolvulaceae; genus Ipomoea; species Ipomoea nil. The sequence goes on from NW_017619471.1 coordinate 1,864,149, forward strand.
CAACCGCCCACCGGATACGAATTTCTTCCGCCTACCAGGACCAGAATGCCCAGACTGCAGCTAATGACGCCTATAAATACAGGGCTGAAGCTGCGGCCATTAGCACCACTATCCAATTTCCGCCTACCCAACAAGTCCCACTTCCATCCATAATATATATAATCTGTCCAGTGATGGAGAACAACGGCGGCGTTTACTACTCCCACAATCTGCCCACAGTGATGGTGACCAATGACGACGGAGTGGACGCTCCTGGGTTGAGAGCTCTGGTTAGCGTCCTCGTCTCCACTAATCGCTTCAACGTTCTCGTTTGCGCTCCCGAGTCCGAGAAATCCGCGGTTAGTCACAGCATTACCTGGCGTCACGCAATTCAGGCCAAAAGAGTTCACGACATTGCCGGAGCCACCGCGTTTGCAGTTGCCGGAACACCAGCAGATTGTGCCTCCCTGGGTATCTCAAAAGCTCTGTTTTCTTCAGTCCCTGATTTGGTGATAAGCGGTATTAATATGGGCAGCAACTGTGGCTATCACATTGTCTACTCCGGAACCGTTGCGGCTGCTCGAGAGGCTTTCGTCAATGGCGTCCCCTCTGTCTCTCTATCATATGACTGGGTTCATGGAAAGAGCAATCTTGATGATTTCACACTAGCTGTTCAGGCTTTCATACCCATCATTACTGCTATATTGGGTGATATCAAGAATCAAACTTATCCCCTTAATTGTTTTCTCAATGTTACTGTGCCAACCGATGTTGTGAACCACAAGGGTTATCGCCTCACTAAGCAAGGCAAAAGTTTCATCAGAACCGGATGGAAGCAAGTTACTTGTGAAGCAGAAGGAGGGAAGATGTTATCAACTATGACTATGGACATGACTCCAACACAAACTGCACAACAAAGTGTTGTTAGCACTCAGGAGGATCAGTTTCTATTCACTAGAGAAGTGAGATCACTTTCCCTTAATTACCTTTCTTTTTTTTTTTTCACTATATCGTTACTTTTCTTGTGTTTTCATAACATATCGTCTAAATTGTTTCCTTTCATTATAACAGGTTAGAGCAAAGCAAGTAGATAAACATGGAACCGATTATTCTTCTCTTCAAGAAGGATATGTAAGTAATGTTTGTTTATTTGATATTTTTATGTTTCTATTGCTATTTAATTTGTTGGGGTCTTATGATTAACATATTGCTTATTTGTTTATTATAGATAACTGTCACTCCCATCAGTGCTTTGTTCAATGTCGACATAGATGGTGTAACATTCTTCAACAAATGGTTGCCTTCTTTGGACGAACACTCAAATTTTGCTTGTAAGCTTCAAGCTTCTCTACAAAAAGAAGGGGAGACACATCATTTGGATTCCAGCACCGCTTCAGAATTGTTGTGCTAGTTCCACAATAGTCACAAGCTCATGTATTTGATTAGGCTGGAAAAATTATTCTTTAATATATATTTTAATCGGTATCAATAGATTCATACATTTAATTAATTAGTTGGAACTGCATGTTAATACATTAGCTTCTAATTATATTGGTCTTGGTGATGATTAAATTTGTAGCATGTTGTAATTTCATTTTGTTGGAAAGATGTAACTATATATATTTTGTGGTAAAATAATATGAGTGATACACGGTATGATTTAAATCCTCCTATTGGTTGCAATTTCAATGGACCCTCTAGCTACTTACATTTTTAACTTTTGAATTATCTTTTATTTGCATGCCAAGCACATCGTGGTTTCACTAGTACAAAAATTAGAGGTTGAAATCCCATCCCATTTTACATCATTGTTACATTTCACAAGGACAGTTGGAGGTTGAAATCCCATCCCATTTTACATCATTGTTACATTTCACAAGGACGGTTGGAGGTTGAAATCCCATCCCATTTTACATCTAGTCACATACTAATAACTTTAAAACTTTCTATTCTATTATCCCACATTTGCATCGTTTACTCATTTCATCATCAAATTTAGACTCATCTATCTACTAATTGGTCTAAACATGTTTAATGCATCAAAACCTTTCAAAGTGAAAATATAAAAATTTAAATCCATCAAAACCTTTCAAAGTGAAAATATAAAAATTTAAATCCATCAAAACCTTTCTAAGTGAAAATATAAAATTTAAATGCATCATTACCTTTCAAAGTAAATATATATATATATATATATATATATATATATATATATATATATATATATATATATAAATTGATCATTTAAGCACATAAATAGATAAGGCAACCATAAAATAATCAATAATAACGTGGTGAAGGGTGGTGTAATTTATGCATGTGTAATCACCAGTCATACTACTTTTGAATCATCCACAAATTGCTAGACCCAATGATTTGGAAGTGTTAATAAAAATAGTTGTATTATAAGATTCAGTTATAATTATGAATATTAAGTTATGTTATTAGATTCAACTAGTATGACACTCGTGTGTTTGCACAGCCCGCAATATTTAAAAATCAATAAAATTAGAACTTAAGCAATTATTATCAAGTTATTTAAAATATTACACAAGATGTATAATATTTTTTTTTTGGATATATAAACATTAAAATCCCCTAAATGTTAAATACTTTTTATTACATTATATACCATGCCCAAAAGAAAATTATAAATGTAAATAAATTAGTTATAATTCATATTTATTGAAAAAAAAAATGCAAACGTAAAGAGCCAATGCCCCCACTATGGTTTGAACTTATGACTTCCCATTTGAGAGAGCCGCAACTATATCGCATCATGATCACCCCAAGATCTTTGACATTATTTTTTTAATTTTACTATAATTAATAATTTTAACTTTATCATTATAATTTTAATTTTAAATAAAAAAAATAAATATAAATATCAAAATACTATATATACCAACCATTAATTAAATTTAAAATTTTAAAAATTAATTTTCATATAAAAATTTTAAAAATAAAATAACAAAAAAAAAAGTAGTAGTCAAGCCATTGAAATGGCTTGATTGTGGTTTAAAAAAAAAAAAAAAACCAAAATAGTAAAACAAAACATTTCAATATAGCAGGGTGGGGTGGGGTGGGGTGGGGTGGGGGGAGGGGATGACAGACCATCTGCGTTTCTTTACGGTGCGTGTCTAATTTTTTGTAAAAATATTTTTCGCACAATACGATGTCGTTTTGAGCTGAAACCCAATTTAAAAAAATTGCAGCCAACTCAACCGAATTTGGAGTCGAGTTGGCCGACTTGGCCGCCTAGACGATCGGCCGACTAGCGACCGCCTACTCCCCTCTTTCCCTTGGCCTAGGAGCGCCTGTTTTTTGGTCGATTTTTACAACACTGAAATTTTCACAAAAGAACAAGAGTAAGGATCCGTTTAGAAAGTAGGAAAATCACTTCTGGAAAATGTTTTCTGCAAAATGACTCATTTTCCAAAGAACATTTTCCTTTCCTTCCTGTGTTTGGCTGCACATCGAAAAACTGTTTTTTTTTTTTCTTTTGTGTTTGGTTCATTTTCTAAAATGAATAGAATTTTATACTTCAACATTTTAATTGTTATATACTCAAAAATATATTTTTATTGTTTTGCGTAGAATATAACAATTTTTATTTCAAATTCCATGCAACATAAATTTTGGTTGTATTTAATCATAATGCCTTTGCTCTCAATCTATCTTTCCAGTACTAAAACCATTGTCACAATATGAAAACTTGAAACCACAATTACATGTTAGAAACCACATAAAGGAATCAACAAAATCTAAGTCTTGAAAATTAAAGTCCATGATAAAGTCTTAGGATCCAATATAACCAAGTATTAGGATCCAACATAACCAACTAGTCAACTACAAAGACATACATAAAAATCAAGTCTTCGGGCTGGGCGTGAGGTGTTCTTAAAGAATGTACTCCAAGCGATGACGTGTTATGCCATGATGGTTTTCTTTCTGGCTGTGGGGTTATATGTAACGATATTGAGTCAGTTCTAAACAGGTATTTGTGGTCCGGTTCTGCTACTGAAGGAAGGGGTTTAAGATGGAAATCTTGGAACGGAATGTGTTTACCAAAGGAAAAGGGAGGTTTAGGGTTCAGACGCATTCAAGGGATGAATTTGTCTCTCTTAAGCAAACAGGTGTGGCGCTTACTTACGAGACCTGAATCACTTGTTGCGAAGGTGTATAAAAGCCGTTACTATCCTAAGTGCTCCTTATTTGAGGCCACCTTTGTTAGAAAATAATTCAATTCTGTGGCTCAAAATCCATTCCACTCACCATGATGCACCACGTACTGTTGTCCGTCCACGTCGCATGCATAGTAGCCTTCTCATTGCACGTCTCCGCCGGAAGTGGTGCCTTGCATCCTAAATGCCGCATTTATCTCTTTCTTTCTCTATGTATAAATAGCTTGTTAGCTTTGTAATTAACGCACCAATTCATTCATTATCTTTTCCTTTTAGCTACTTCACGTAGCATACATATATATATTATATTAATTTCTTTAATCATCTTTGAGTGATAATATATAATATATATATTCTCCATATTCCTATTTCTTTGTGTCATTTATATTTTCCCCTATTACTCAACTTCTATAATTCTCAATTTTTGATTCGTCGCTTCCGCATTATTCCGCTATATTCCTAACAAGTGGTATCAGAGCCAGGTTTAATTGAGAGTTATTTTCAAAGATGTCGACTGTTACCAAGTTCGATATCGAGAAGTTCGACGGGAAAATTAGTTTTTCTATCTGGAAGGTTCAGATGGAAGCCGTTCTAACCCAGAACGGTTTGAAGAAAGCTCTAGCTGGTAAGAAGAAGAAACCAGCTACAATGACAAATGAAGCTTGGGAAGATTTGGATGACAAGGCACGTTCAACCATTCTTTTGTGCCTGTCTAAAGAGGTTCTACGTGAGGTAGTAAGTGAGACGACTGCGTCAGATTTATGGTCCAAGTTGGATACGCTTTACATGGCCAAAACTCTGGCGAACACGCTGCGCCTGAAGGAGCGTCTGTACACAATCCGTATGACGGAAGGTACTTTTATTAAGTCTCACTTAGATGAATTCAATTCTATTTTATTGGACTTGGAAAATATTGATGTCATAATTGACGATGAGGATCGTGCTGTTTTATTGCTTGTTTCTCTCCCTAAATCATACAAGCATTTCAAAGAAATTATGCTGTATGGTAATAGTAGTGATACCCTTACTTTCGACAATGTTAAGTCAAACCTATTGTCCAAAGAAAAGTTTGACTTTGAAATTAAGTCTGAGGACAAAGGTGAAGGCTTGACTGTAAGGGGTCATTCACTTGAAACAGAGAGTAGCAATAAAAAATCTAGATCCAAGTCCAACAAATCCTGTAAGTACTGCAAGAAGCATGGTCATGATGTGACTGAATGCTTCAAGCTGAAAAACAAGCAAGAGAGAGAAAAGAAGTCCGCTGAAGCTAGTGTTGTTGAAAGTGATTCAGATGGTGATGTGTTGTTATCTGTTAGCTCCGGTGAGAAACGGAATGAAACCGAGTGGATTTTGGACTCTGGTTGTACATTCCACATGTGTCCCCACAAAGATTGGTTCATTTCTCTGGAACCGGTTGATGGTGGAGTTGTCTTGTTGGGTAATGATACCCAATGCAAGGTTAGTGGAATTGGAAGTGTTCAGATTAAAACTTGTGATAACGTTATCAGGACTCTTACCAATGTGCGGTATATTCCTGATTTGAAACGCAATCTGATATCGTTGGGAACCTTGGAATCTCTGGGGTACAAGTACATAGCAGAAGGTGGAGTTTTGAAGGTCATAAAAGGCTCTGTTGTTCTCATGAAAGCTTCTCGTTCTGGAAGCGTGTACGTCTTGCATGGCAGTACTGTGACAGGTTCAGTAGCGGTATCCTCATCGGTGTCTGATGCGAATCTCACTCAGTTATGGCATATGCGTCTGGGGCATATGAGTGAGAAAGGCATGCATATCCTGAGCAAGAAAGACCTCCTTGGTGGTTCAGGTACGGGTAAATTACAATTTTGTGAGCATTGTATTTTTGGGAAACAAAAGAGGGTTAGTTTCTCTACTGCTACACACCGTACCAAAGATGTATTGGAATATATACATTCCGATTTATGGGGACCGACTAAATTCCAGTCTATGGGAGGCTGTAGATATTTTATGTCTATTATTGATGACTTTTCTCGTAAAGTCTGGGTCTATTTCCTGAAACATAAAAATCAGGCATTTTCTATTTTCAAGACGTGGAAAATACTTGTTGAGACTCAGACAGGTAAAAAAGTAAAGAAGCTCAGGACAGACAATGGCTTGGAGTTCTGTGAGTCAGATTTCAATGACTTCTGTGCGGCAAATGGAATCGCCAGGCACAAGACCTTGCCTGGTAAACCCCAGCAGAATGGTGTTGCCGAACGTTTGAACATGACTCTATTGGAAAGAGCTCGTTGTATGCTCTCTAATGCTGGGTTATGGAAACGGCGTGATTTTTGGGCCGATGCCGTTTCTACTGCATGCTATTTGGTAAATAGATCTCCACATTCATCCCTTGATTTCAAAATTCCAGAGGAAGTTTGGTCAGGTAATCCTGTTGACTACTCTATCTTAAGAGTTTTTGGATGTCCTGCTTATGCTCATTCCAGTACGGGTAAATTAAACCCGAGAGCTGTCAAATGCATTTTCCTTGGTTATGCCTCTGAGTCAAAAGGGTATCGTCTATGGTCTCCTGATTCTCGGAAAGTCATTCTGAGTCCAGATATCACTTTTGACGAAAATTCACTACTTTCTTCTGGAAAAGTTCCCAGTACAGGTGAGACGCAAAGTATTGGTGAGAAGGTGGAGTTTGAATTCAGGCCTATTGATAGTGTTACTACTGATGATGGTAATACTAAAGATGATGCATCTACTAGCACTGCACCTCTCGTCGAGCCACAACGAGAGTATTCCATTGCTATGGATCGTCCTAGGAGGACAATTAAGAAACCTGCTAGGTATGCTAGTGATGATGAAACCAACTTGGTTGCTTATGCTCTTTCAGTCACACAGGAGGTTGATGGTGTTCCATCCTGCTATTCCGAGACTCTTCCTGTTGCTAAGTTCAAGTAGTGCTTGAGTTTAGTCGGGCTGTTCCAGTTATTAATTTCCACAATAGATTTGATCCAAGGTGGAGATTGTTAGAAAATAATTCAATTCTGTGGCTCAAAATCCATTCCACTCACCATGATGCACCACGTACGGTTGTCCGTCCACGTCGCATGCATAGTAGCCTTCTCATTGCACGTCTCCGCCGGAAGTGGTGCCTTGCATCCTAAATGCCGCATTTATCTCTTTCTTTCTCTATGTATAAATAGCTTGTTAGCTTTGTAATTAACGCACCAATTCATTCATTATCTTTTCCTTTTAGCTACTTCACGTAGCATACATATATATATTATATTAATTTCTTTAATCCTTTTTGAGTGATAATATATAATATATATATTCTCCATATTCCTATTTCTTTGTGTCATTTATATTTTCCCCTATTACTCAACTTCTATAATTCTCAATTTTTGATTCGTCGCTTCCGCATTATTCCGCTATATTCCTAACAACCTTCAATTCGGGAGTAATCTTTCTTTCGTATGGCGGGGAATTCTGGAAGCTATGAATGCAATGAAATCGAGATGCTATAGGAGTATTGGTGATGGCAATAGTACTTTGATAGGCATTGATCTGTGGTTGCCGTGTGTAGACAATCCCTACGTGACAACTGATTTGCATGTTTCGATAAATGCATCGTCTGTTTCTTCCCTTCTAAATGAGCATGGATTGAGATGGGATGAGGATTGTGTAAAAGATACTTTTAATGTGCGCGATGCAACGGCTATCTTTAATATCCCAGTAAGTCATCGTAAACTTTTTGCATGGGTTTGTGTCTTATGTTATGAATTTATGTGTTTTGTGTTATGAACACAAATTATGCACCTAAATCATATTTAAAAAATAAATAAATATATAACATGTGTATGTGTTTTGTGTTATAAAATTTTGTATCTTACGAGCATGAATTTTGTACCTCGTCATTTCAATTCAGCTGGCCTGGGTCCATAATACTATGCTTTGTATCTTGTGTTGTAATTTGTATTATGAAATTTTGTACCTTATGAATATAAATTATGTATCTCATTGTTTCAATCTATAATCCATAATGCTATGTGAATCCTGGTCCACGATATAAATTGTCTTGGGCTTGATTGTACTCAATATTGGTAGCTATATGGGTGGAGTTGATCTCTGGCAAAATGATTTAGAGCATGATGATGACTTTGAGCATCAATCTATGCATGATAAAATGCTTGAAGTTGTTTGTGTTTCTGGAGCATGGCACCTTGGCAAACTTCAGGTTTGTAGTTTCCTCCGTGCTTCCTCTTTAACTTGTACTTCTATAGCCATTCCTTGTGATTGCCAATTATATATACTCTTTTATTTATTTCATGCCTTATTGATTTAAAGTTCAATCTCTACCTCAAACTCAAATTGAGGCTGAGTTAATGGAAAGTATTGGTCTGTTAAACCATTACTATTCAGTAGTCTATATATATATATATATATATATATATATATATATATATATATATATATATATATATATATATATATATATATATATATATATATATATTTGTAAATTAAATATCTTAACAGTATTATTCTTTTTTTATTTATTTTTTATTCTTTTATTTTTAAAACCCTAGAATTAGAGTATTCAAATCCTGTGACACGTGCTTAACATCTCCATAACCAAAAGTCTGCCTTTTCTGTTAAATATATATTCACTAGAGATGCCTTTACCAAGTGCACTTCTGCCATGTTATAATTTACTTAAATAATACAGTAAAAATTATCCTCTATACTATCTGAAACACTCATGCTTCTAAATTTCCAGGTTGGGCTTTCCCAAGCAAGGAGACTGGCCCAAGGTGGAACAATAAGGATACACATCTCCAGTCCTTTCCCAGTCCAAATTGATGGGGAACCATTTATACAGCAACCAGGATGCTTAGAGATCACACACCACAAACAGGTATTAGGTGCTGCTGGCTGAATTTAAGATGATTGTGAATCAATTTTCCAAAATGTTTATTTTTGAGATTGACCACTTAGGTGAAAGTAATATTCCAATGTTGGGTGTGTAGGTGTTTATGTTGAGGAGGACATCACGGTTGGACGGGCGAAGAGGACATGCAGCAGCTATCATGACAGAGGTTTTGGTGGATGCCGAATGTAAAGGCGTGATCAGTGCAACTCAAAAGAACATGCTTCTTCAGCAGATAGCTCTTCAACTTTCTTGATTCATAATTGCAACCATCAGCGCCGGCAAAAAAAAGTTCAATTTTACTTCTCATACCCCCACTGTCTTAGTTTGTATAATTGAAAATCTTCATAGGAGGGATGCTTGAAGATTTATGTCACGTCGAATGCCTGCTCATTTTATGTTATCAATTATGTATAGTTTATCATTATTTAGGCTAATATATGGACTATATTCCATGTTACATAATAATAAGTAATTACTAATTAATAATATCCAATTATATAAATAAATATGTCATTGTAGATATCATTGTAGCTCAATGAAATCTCTGTAATTTTTCTAAATGGAAGGTAGGTTCCAACCATTAGCAGAGACATTGACTCTTAGGCTAACCCCATCCTAGAAATGATTCCACTTGCAAGATGAGGTGGCAAAAAAAAAATTATTATTTTTATTAACAACTCATGTCATGTGTCTAGCAAGCCTTTTATTTAGAAAGCTTGCTAACACTTACAAAGGCTGCCGCATGGCAGCCTTTGTGTACCTTTTCTTTTTTAATTTTTTTATTTGTGTACTTTACTTATTTGTTATATTATTTTATTATTATGTTTATAATATAATATGAAAGTGAGACCATTTTAGAAAGTCAGAGAATATTGTAGGGATGTAAAATAAATAGTAGATAATTTGTAAATTTGATGATGTGAAAGTGGGATACATTTAGAAAGTGAGAGAAATTTTTGGGATAAGGATAGCCTTAGTATTTTTTAGTAGGTTAGAAAAATATATATGAACAGATACTACTATATTGCAATTGAATTCGTAATACTAACCAAAAAAAAAAAAACAATTTTATCATTTAAGATAATGTCTTTGATAGCGGTATTATAATTATATATATATATATATATATATATATATATATATATATATACCCCCACTCTGACCAGTGACCAGCATCTTATCAAATTCTCACGTGTGTATGATACCCATCATTTCACTTTCTACGAAGTATTTTTTATTCTTCTCTTCCGGTCAGCCGCCCACCGGAAACAAATTTCTTCCGCGTACCAGGAGGACCAGGGATGCCCAGACTGCAGCTAATGATGCCGATAAATACGGGGCTGATGCTGCGGCCATTAGCCCCACCATTCAATTTCCGCTCTTTAATTTGCTTCGTCCACATACGCAACAACTCCGATCCCACTCCCGCTCTTTGAAGATAGATCGTTTCCATCCCCAGGTGCGAATTGCGATGGAAAGCAACGGCGGCGTTTACTACACGCACAATTTGCCCACTGTGATGGTGACCAACGACGACGGAGTGGACGCTCCTGGGTTGAGAACTCTGGTTAGCGTCCTCGTCTCCACTAATCGCTTCAACGTTCTCGTTTGCGCTCCCGACTCCGAGAAATCGGCTGTTAGTCACAGCATTACCTGGCGTCACGCAATTCAGGCCAAAAGAGTTCACGACATTGCCGGAGCCACCGCGTTTGCAGTTGCCGGAACACCAGCAGATTGTGCCTCCCTGGGTATCTCAAAAGCTCTGTTTTCTTCAGTCCCTGATTTGGTGATAAGCGGTATAAATATGGGCAGCAACTGTGGCTATCACATTGTCTACTCTGGAACCGTTGCTGCTGCCCGAGAAGCTTTCGTCAATGGCGTCCCCTCTGTCTCTCTATCATATGACTGGGTTCATGGAAAGAGCAATCTTGATGATTTCACACTAGCTGCTCAGGCTTTCATACCCATCATTACTGCTATATTGGGTGATATCAAGAATCAAACTTATCCCCTTAATTGTTTTCTCAATGTTACTGTGCCAACCGATGTTGTGAACCACAAGGGTTATCGCCTCACTAAGCAAGGCAAAAGTTTCATCAGAACTGGGTGGAAGCAAGTTAATTGTGAAGCAGAAGGAGGGAAGATGTTATCAACTATGACTATGGACATGACTCCAACACAAACTGCACAACAAAGTGTTGTTAGCACTCAGGGGGATCAGTTTCTATTCACTAGAGAAGTGAGATCACTTTCCCTTAATTAGCTTTCTTTTTTTCACTATATCGTTACTTTTCTTCAGTTTTCATAACATATCGTCTAAATTGTTTCCTTTCATTCTAACAGGTTAGAGCAAAACAAGTAGATACACATGGAACCGATTATTCTTCTCTTCAAGAAGGATATGTAAGTAATGTTTGTTTATTTGATATTTATGTTTCTATTGCTATTTAATTTGTTGGGGTCTTATGATTAACATATCGCTTATTTGTTTATTATAGATAACTGTCACTCCCATCAGTGCTTTGTTTAATGCCGACATAGATGGTGTAACATTCTTCAACAAATGGTTGCCTTCTTTGAACGAACACTCAAATTTTGCTTGTAAGATTCAAGCTTCTCTACAAAAAGAAGGGGATACACGTCATTTGGATTCCAGCTCCGCTTCAGAATTGTTGTGCTAGTTCCACAATAGTCACAAGCTCATGTATTTGATTAGGCTGGAAAAATTATTCTTTATTATATATTTTAATCGATATCAATAGATTCATGCATTTAATTAATTAGTTGAAACTGCACGTTAATAGGCTAGCTTCTAATTATATTGTTTTTGGTGATGCTTAAATTTCTAGCATGTTGTAATTTCATTTTGTTGGAAAGATGTAACTATATATATTTTGTGGTAAAATAATATGAGTGATACGCGGTATTATTTAAATCCTCGTATTGGTTGCAATTTCAATGGACTCTCTACTTGACATTTTTAACTTTTGAATTATCTTTTATGCATGTCAAGCACATTGTGATTTAATGACATCATTGTTGCATTTCACGAGACCAAGTACATTGTGATTTGATGACATCATTGTTGCATTTCACGAGGAAGGTTATTGTAGGTTGAAATTTCATCCCATTTGCATCGTTTACTCTTCCCATTTGCATCGTTTACTCATTTCATCATCAAATTTAGACTCATCTATCTACTAATTGGTCTAAACATGTTGTTTAATGCATCAAAACCTTTCAAATTGAAAATATAAAAATTTAAATCCATCAAAACCTTTCGAAGTGAAAATATAAAAATTTAAATGGATCAAAACCTTTCAAAGTAAAAATATAAAGCAATTTGATCATTTAAGCACATAAATAGATAAGGCAACCATAAAATAATCAATAATAACGTGGTGAAGGGTGGTATAATTTATGCATGTGTTATCACTAGACACTAGTGGTGTTAGCGAACAGAGCTTTTGATAAACTACTCGTGTTCGTATTCGGTAAGCATTCGTTTATGTTCGTTTGTTAAGGTAAACGGACCATTAACAAACAAAATTTAGAGCTCGGTTGATAAACGAACAGAGTTTGAACAGTTGTATGCTCGTTTGCTAAGAGATCGTGAACAAACTCGTTTGTCTTCATTTAATAATGTTCGTGAACAAGCTTGTTTGTGTTAGTTTAATAATGTTCGTAAACAAGCTCGTTTTGTGTTCGTTTAATAATGTTCACGAACATGTTCATAAACATATATATATATATATATATATATATATATATATATATATATATATATATATATATATATTATATTGTGATTATGAACGTTGATTATTTCTTGAACGTAGATTATTTGTTGTTCACGAATGAATTGTGATCATGAACATGTGCAGGTGTTTGGTTATTAAAAGTTCACGAACGTGTTCATGAACGTAAACCAGCATGTTCGTGAACAGGGACGGAGCCAGAAATTCGGTTGAGGGGGGACAAAATTAGGGATGGCAATTTCAATCCGACCCGTGGATATCTACCCGAATCCACCCCGCATGGATCGGGTTTTTTTGGGTGATGGTGGGTGGTGGGTCGGGGGTGGGTTTTAAAAAAGCAAACCCGCGGTGGGTCGGGTTGGATTCGGGTTCTATGTACAAGATCCGCCTAGAATCCCACCCGACCCACCATGTGTATATATATATATATATATATATATACTAAAATAAGTACTAGTATATATGTAGTTGTTTATAAAAGTTTATATAACTTCGTGTATCTTTTTACTATTTTTTATATCAAAACTACTAAGTTTATTTTTAAAAATTAACAATTTAGTTGTTATATATTTAAATATTTTCATTATTTATGTTTTTAGTATCACTAATGGATTTTATTTTTTATTATGTGTAAATAATTTAAATATTATTTTTTAAAAAACATAATATGATGATAAGTGGTGAGTACCCGTAGTGGGCACCCGCACCCAGTGGGGGTGGGGGTGGGTTCTGAAAAAGTTCACCCGATGCGGATTGGAGGTGGGGGTGTGTGGAGAAAATATAAGGTGGGTCGGGAGATGGATGTAGCCCTCCCCGACCCACACCCGACCCATTGCCATCCATAGGCGAAACAGTACAGACGTCAGACAGATCCAGAAAATTTTTTCAATAAAGGCGAAGCATTAAAACAAAAGAGATAATATAAAAATAAATAAATAAATTACTTAAGAAATATAGTTGTAAATATTGTAGGACATGGACAAAAAATAAAACACATCGAAACTTTATAAAAATATTCATAACAAAATATGAAACATAATTAATTTGATAAAATAATTTGAATAGAAAACACATTATAAATTACACATCTCATTATTAATATAAAAGAATGGTATATATATGTGTGCGTGTGTGTGTTTAAAAAAGCTATTAAAAACGTGACTATGTTGAAGTCATAGGGCAATGAGTAAAAAGAATTGTAAAACTATATCAATGCCAAGATTTGAACCCTAGACTTCACTATCACTATTACCAAATATGTGCTTTACCATCTAATCTAACTCACTCCCTAAAAACATTTTATAGTTTTTATATACTAATACTAAAACTTGTACCATATATACATATATACATACAAAGACTATATATGGGGTGGGGGCGGGGGCAGCCGCCCCCCTGCCCCCCCTTTGGCTCCGTCCCTTTCGTGAACGTGCTTGTTAACGAACATGTTTGTGAACGTGTTTGTTAATGTTAACGAACACATTCGTGAACGTGTTCGCGAATGTTAACAAACAAATACTAATGAATGCTTAACAAACGAACACAAATAGGATTTTCAAAAACCTTAACAAACGAATACGAACACTTCAAAATTCTTAACAAACGAACACGAATAACCTCCGTTCATTTATGTTCGGTTTGTTAACAGCCCTAGTTATCACCCGTCATACTACTTCTGAATCAACCACAAATTGCTAGACCCAATGATTTGGAAGTGTTAATAAAAATAGTTGTATTATAAGATTCAGTTATAATTAAGAATATTAAGTTATATTTGGAATAATATTATTAGATTCAACTAGTATCACACTCGTGCGTTGCACAATAATATTTAAAAACCAATAAAATTAGGACTTAAAGGAATTAATATCAAGTTATTTAAAATATTACACAAGACGTATAATATTTTTTTTTTAGATATATAAACATTAAAATCCCCTAAATGTTAAATGCTTTTTATTACATCATATACCATATCCCAAAGAAATCATAAATGTAAATAAATCAGTTATAATTCATATTTATTGAAAAAAAAAATGCAAACATAAAGAGCCAATACCCCCACAAGAGTTTAAACTGTTGACCTCCAATTTGAAAGAATTATAACTATATCATTTCACCACAAGATCTTTAACATTATTTTATTAACTTTACTATAATTAAAAAAAATTAACTTTATCATTATAATTTTAATTTTAAATAGAAAAATAAATATAAATATCAAAATAAAAATTCAAAATCAAATTTTAAATACTATATATACCAACCATTAATTAAATTTTAAATTTTAAAAATTAAATTTCATATAAAATTTTTAAAAATTAAATAACAAAAAAAAAAAAGCAATCAAACCATTTCAATGGCTTGATTGTGGTAAAAAAAAATTATAAAAAAAAAAAACCAAAATAGTAAAACAAAATATTTCAATATAGCATATGGTGGAGGACAGACCATCTGCGCTTCTTTACGGTGCGTTTGTCTAATTTTTTGTAAAAATATTTTCCGCACAAAACGACGTCGTTTTGAGTTGAAACCCAATTTTAAAAAAATTGCACCCGACTCGATCGAATTTGGAGCCGAGTTGGCCGACTCGGCCGACTTGCGACTGTCTACTCCCCTTTTTCCCTCGACCTAGGAGCGCCTGCCTTTTTGGTCGATTTTTACAACACAGAGATTTTCAAAAAAGAACAAGAGTAAGTGTCCGTTTGAAAAGTAGGAAAATGACTAATGAAAAATGTTTTCTGGAAAATAAGTCATTTTCCTGAAAACTGTTTCTTTTTCTGTGTTTGGCTGCACAATGGAAAATGTCTTTTTTTGTGTTTGGTTCAATTTCTAAAATGAACGGAATTTTATACTTCAACATTTTAATTGTTATATACCCAAAAATATATATATATTTTTTTGTTTTGTGTAGAATATAACAATTTTTATTTCAAATTTCATGTAACATAAATTTTGGTTGTATTTAATCATAATGCATTTGCTCTCAATCTATCTTTCCAATACTAAAACCATTGTCACAATATGAAAACTTGAAACCACAATTACATGTTCGAAACAACATAAAGGAATCGCGACGGACTATATTCCGTCGCCATTTAGCGACCAAAATTGCGACCGAATACATTCCGTTGCAAAATGATGATGGAAAAGGCAACGGAATTAAATTCCTTCGCGAATCTTGGCGCAAAGATAAATAAAGCCCGCGAAACTTTAGCGGCAAAATATTCACGACCAAATTTGCCACCGAACTAATTTACGTCATCCATGTCGCCACGGAAAAGGTGACCAATTTTTGTTCTGTCGCGAATTGGCGACTGTCTCAATTTCGTCGTTAAAATGATTAAGTTTTTGTGTATAGACTAAAAATGGCGACTGAAAAGGCGACCAAATTTTATTCCGTCACAATATTTTTGTTAAAGTTTATTTTATTTTTTTCCTTAAACGATGATGTTTTGAATACCAAATTAAAATTAAAATAAATAAAAATTATAACCCTACATACGCTAAGTGAACTCAGACTCCCATCCTCCACAACACTCTCCTACACTAGGTGTCTTCTCCCATCTTCCACAGCGCTCGCTGCAAGCAGTCGCTGACCACTCAGAGTTTAACACTGCCATCACCGTCGCCGTGCAGCTGTCTCCGACGACGGATGGTGCAACAAAAATCATTCGTCGTCGCCTCCTCCTCGCAGAAATCAGGTAATTCTTTAATTTGTTGAACCCTCCTGATGAATTGTTAAATTTGAACCCTAATTTCTTATGAATAGCTAGTGTATTGAACCCTAATTTCTCTGGCTTTGACTAATTTGTTGAACCCTCCTGAACTCAAGATATTTGCCAAAGGGTTCTGCCACTTTTTTATGTTTGGAGTTTTTGAAGCCTTTCTCTAAGGTAAGGGGAGTCTGACTTTTGGACCTTTATTAGGAGTATATATTGAGAATCTGTTGTCAATTTAATTAGATTATACTGTTTGAGAGTTGAGATAAAGGCTGAATTGAGTGTAGTTGATTTACTTCTTGAGAATTCAATATGATGACTTGATGAGCCGATGAGGTATTTGCATGTGTATCTTTATAAAAAAGAATGCAGCAAACTCAGCATTGAAGTTAGTCTGAATTATGCATAATACTTTAAATTTCTATTTCCAGAGAGGTGTTTGGAAATGAAAAATGTGATGTGTGACTTGTAACTAGCACTCTTGTTCAATACTTAAATACTTAATAAAGCTACCTGGATTAATTTATATATGTATTGAATTATATTTCATTCCTTAATTCTTGTTTAAAGCTAAATTCATCAAAAACATTTCCATGCACCAGCCTTATATGCCAAATATTGTTTACTGTTATCTAGGTTTAAGAGTTGTTTCTCTTACTTCTATCTATTATAAGGATGTCCAATGGCAGTACTGATCTAATGCTCTTTTATTTACTTTATTCTCTGCATTATTCTGATTTCAGATCCTAAATGTGTAAAGGCATGCCTGCCTAGACAGAATATTTCTATCCTGTTTTTTTTTTTTTTTTTTTTTTTTTTTTTTTTTTTTTTTTTTTTTTAAGTCTACTCTTAATAATCCAAGAATAATGATGTTTGTTTTGAATTCTCAAGGATCTTAACATGTTGTTTGCAGTGTATTTGTATCCACTGTGAAGAGGTTGCGCGTGTCGAAAACCTCAGAACTATCAACTCCAAAGTCCAAACCGTGAGTTAGATTTCATCCTGAATAAACACTGAATTATATTTCATCCTTAATTCTTTGTTTAAAGCTAAATTCATCAACAACATTTCCATGCACCACCCTTATATGCCAAATATTGTTTACTGTTATCTAGGTTTAAGAGTTGTTTCTCTTACTTCTATCTATTATAAGTATATAAGTCGAATATTGCGAGTCAGGACTACAATATTCTTGTTGGCCTATCATCATTACACCATATAATTTGCCTCCATCTATGTGTATGAAAGAGCCTTATATGTTTCTGATTACAATAGTGCCTGGACCCAACAACCCTAAGAACAAACGGGATGTTTTCCTACAACCTGTTATTGCTGAATTGAAACAATTATGGGAAGAAGGTATGCTAACTTATGATGTGTCTTTGCAACAAAATTTTCAAATGAGAGCTGTTTTGATGTGGACAATTAGTGATTTCCCAGCGTATGTTATGTTATCAGGTTGGGGAACAACAGGAAAATTAGCATGCCAGTATCGTAGGGAACATCCACAAGCATTTCGACTTCTAAATGGTGGAAAAATATCATGGTTTGACAATCATAGGATATTCCTTCCACTTAATCATCCATTTCGCTTGAACAAAAGATGATTCACGAAAAATCATGTGGAAATGGGTCATCCTCCACCGATTAAGAATGTCATAGAAATTTTAAGGGAAATCAAAGAATTTGGAATATTAAAAGAAGAGGTGAAACAAATAATGCAGTCGTAGTTGTGGATGGAGAAAATGAAGTATTTTTTGGGAATTTACCATATTGGGAATCAAGTCTCATTCGACATAATCTTGATGTCATGAACATCGAGTAAAATGTTTTTGAGAATGTTTCAATACAGTAATGAACATTCAAGGTAAAACAAAAGACAGTGTGAAAGCAATAGAAGATGTAAAACTCTTTTGTAACAGAAAAGAGTTAGAAAAAAACATTGCCACAAGTAAATATCCAAAAGCTTGTTATTCATTAGACAATAAGCAGAAACAAGTGCTATGTGAATGAGTGAAAATTATGAATTCCAGGATGGTTATGCGTCAAATATGGGAAGGTGTGCAGATATGTGCAAATACAGGCTATTTGGAATGAAAAGTCATGATTGCCATGTTTTCATGCAAAGGTTAATGCCAATTGCATTTCGCGAGATGTTGCCAACCAAGGTTTGGGAAGCAATAACTGAATTAATCATTTTCTTTAAAAGCTTAACTGCAAGAGTCATTAAAGTTGAAGAAATGATATGATTAGTAGATGAAATCTCAGTAATTCTCTGTAAATTGGAGAACATATTTGTTCCGGGATTTTTTGACTCAATGGAGCATTTGCTAATACATTTGTCATATGAGGCTAAGATTGCTGGGTCTGTTCAATATCGTTAGATGTATGGGTTTGAAAGATAACTTCTATAGTTACTTTTTCTTTAAAATATTAATGATGTTAGATGTAATCGTATCTAATATTTGAATAAGTTTTATTCTTTTTTCACTTTAGATTGCTCCATGAGTTGAAAAAAGATGTAATAAACAAGGCTAAAGTGGAAGGGTCAATTTTCAATGCATACTTAGTGCGTGAAGCCTCTATATTTTGTTCTCATTATTTCGAGCCGCACGTTTATACACGTAGTCGAAATGTACCTCAAAATGATGATGGAGGAGTTTATGAGGAAAACGAAGAAAATCTGTCCATATTTAAATATCCTAGTCGCTTATATGGAAGATGTAAGACAAGAAGACTAACCGATGCAGAGTATTTGGCAGCACATACTTATATATTGCTTAATTGTGAGGAAGTGCAACCTTACATTAAGTTCCACATCAATCAATTAATTAATGATAGTTGAATCATTCGTGAGTTTATAATAGTGTTATATAAATTTACAGTTTATATGAAGAGATGTTGAAAGAACTTGATCCCAGCCACAACAAAATTTCGAGTTAGAACTTGCAACACAGCTACAACAAAATTTTGATCCCAGAAGATATGCTGATTACATAAGCAGAATAAGGAAAAAGCCAAGACCTTCCTATATCCCACCAGAAATATGGACAAAATGGAATGATGTTTGGAATTCTGAGAAGGGCAAGAAGAAAACAGAATTGGCTAAGAGAAATAGGCATGGAGGATTTTTAACTGGAGTTGCTCAATCTACCCATACCACAGGGTCAACACCTCACGTAAAAGTTGCAGCTCAACTTGTAAGTTCATTTGAATTGTTTAAGTTATAAGTATTATGTGTTTTGTATTATGTGGTCTGTAATTGCTTTTTTTTTTTGGAGTTAATTTCATCTGTCAAAGTATTGTGCAATTGCCTTACTAGAGTTTCATCAATTTGGAGACAAAAAGAATGCAGCAAATTAAACTCAGCATTGAAGTTAGTATGGATTATGCAGAATACTTTAAATTTATGTTTCCACAGAGGTGATTGGAAATGAAAAATTTGATGTATGACTTGTAACTAGCACTCTTGTTCAATACTTAACTACTTAAGGAATGAGAAAAGCCTTCTGCAGATTATAGGATTCATGTTTATGAATGCAAGTAGTGTCAAACAGTGCAATCAAAGAAGCTCTACAGCTTGAATTAGAAAAATCTTCTGTAGACTACACACTTCATAATCATAAATTGAAGCAGTCTCAAGCAGTCTTTCATATTTTCATATAATATACTTGGATTTAGAGGGACGTGAGTTGTATATCATGAGATTGGAGGTTTCTGGCTGGTTCAATATGTTTATAGGGAAGCAAATGGGCTATTAGTTGACCATGTCTACATTTTGTCTTTATTTGTTTGATATCCTTCTAATAATGGTATTCCACTGATTTCTACTATTACTTCCTAACATGCTATAGGGGTTGCAACTTACCTGACCCCAACTTTTATGCTTTCTGTTGATTGTGATTGTGTTTTATTATGTTTATTGATTTATGTTGGAGACTATAATTGACTTGTATTATATATTGAACAGGGAGATAGTATTATATACAAAGGAAACTCTGCAGAATTTTTTCTTACTTTAATAATTGCTTTTGTTTGTTAAATATAATTTGTAGCAAGGGAAATTGGGTCATTGTCCATCGAATTATGAACTGTTCAAGCATACACATACCAAACAACACGATGGGCAAACATTCGTAGCTGAAAAAGCCAAACAAATTCATGTAAGTTTAATTTATTTTAAGTTTTTAAAATATATGTCTTTACATATATTTTGTACTAAATTTCTTACATATTTTAGGAACAAGTTGAATCGCAACGTGAGATGTTGGCAGAAAATAGGGAGCAGGTGGGTGATAATCAATTATACTATAACGTGGTTGGTGGACACGACAAGAAAAGAAGAGTTTATGGACTTGGTTCATATGGTTGTTTCATGGTCCAACTAATGATAACACTTTTGGCAATATGACACCAACATCGCGACCACCCGACAATGCTACTTCTACTTCTGCAAATGTACAACATGAAATTCAGAGTTTGAAGGCTACTATTCTCTTTATGCAACAACAACTTGATGTTATTGATGGCGAGAGAGCAGGTACTTCATCATCACTCCATCTCAAATCAATTGATTTTAATGGTTGTTTGTTAATGTTGTTTAGACTTGAATTGAGTATTATTATGTATTAAGTGTGGATTGATAATGTATTATTATGTTGTTTAGAATTGAATTGACGATTATATTATGTATGAAATGTGGATTGGTAATGTATTATTACTTGAAGTTAATTTAGAATTATGTTATCTTTTATTTTAAAATTAATAGTATTTTTTATATTAATACTTTAAAGATATTCATTACTGTTTAAAATCATAATTTTATTTTAAAATAATTCAAAAACGCGACAAAATCGCGACGGGATATAAGATTTGCGACGGAATATTTGTTGCAAACGATGCGACGGAATTATGACGGAAAACATTTTCGTTGCAAAATGGGCGACGGAAAAGATAATATGGCGATGGAATATTCGGTTCAGAAATGGCAACTGATTTGCGACGCGAACAGTTCCATTGCGAAATGGGCGACGGAGTAACTCCATTACCATTTGGCGACGGAAGTATTTCGTCGCGAATCCCGTTGCCAAAATTTGCAACGGAATTATTCCGCCATCTATCAAAATACAACAAAGTGATAGACGACGGAATAAAATCCGTCGCAAAATGTGATTCGCGACGAAATATTGCATTTTTCCGTCACGATTCACAATTATTATTTTTTTTTTTGTAGTGAGATCTTTTCTTTAAAAAAATATTAGATTTATGCAATAGTAAAAAAAATAACATTAGAATTATGATAATAAAATATTACCGAGATAAGCTCCATATACGCGGGTGAATCACATGTAATCATCTTCAAATTATCATCCCATCCAAGGCCACTCATTTCCTTCAGCTTGCAAATCATCATCTATGTGTTCTTCACAGTTCTCAAGTGATTCTTCACATGTTTGTGTTCACATCCAACATTAAATTGTTCAGAAATGGCATATGCATCACGGTTGAATGAAGAGACTTTAAAATTATTACTTGGATTATTGGGATTCTTAGCCTCTTCAGCTAATATCTTTAAAAATATTCCTCCATTGGCTTTGTCCATCGAAATTGCCTAGAGGTGATAATTCCCTTTCCCTTATTCATGTTGCTACAATAATAACATAAAAACAATAACAACTAATGTCAACCAATGAAAATAATATCCAATAACAAAGCATAATCAAGTACATAACAATAAGAAATGTTCAACAACTAATAATATCCAATAAAAAAAATGAAAATATGTTGTAATAATGTAAAATTTACCTGCCAAATGCTTTATGATCGAGCGGTATAGCTGTGGCCCCTGACCTGAGAGTTCTTATCTTCGAACCGCAGTGTAAGAGGTATTAACTCTAAGTATATATGAATTTTCTATATTGTAAAAGAAAAAATTACACTTTTGGTCCTATGACTATAGAGGTCTTGTTAATTTCAGTACTTGACTTTAAAAACTAACAATTTAGTCATGCTATGTTTTCTCTTCCAAAGTCGTGTTGAACTTGTGCAGCCATTTAAAATGATCGAAGAAGAACAACATCTAACGTAGCCATTTGAGACTAGCTAATTTTCCCTATCTAAATGAAAAAGAACAACATATACGAAACGTCCAACCGACGACGACGATGGGTGAACAGAATTTTCCAGATTCTTAAACCTGTAACATCTTAACGCATCCATTTGGGACTAGCTAAACTTGTGCAGCTTTTTCCCAATGAAGAAGAACAACATATAAGAAACGTCTAACAGGCGACGGGGATTGGTGAACATAATTTTCCAGATTCTTAAACCTGTTCAAAGAAACATTAACCTTCCAAACAGCTGACGGCGATCGATGAACTACAAACACTGGTTTTAGGACTCCAATGGCACCGCTGAGCTTATTCTGGGACAGGTTAATTTCAAGCAGGGTGGGATTAGACCAAAGTCACGCCGGGACATAGCCCTTCAAGGAATTGTTGGAGACATGTAGGGTGTGAAGACTTGCTGGCGGATTCTGCCGGGAAAAAAATGGAGATTACAAGCATGGAAATGAAGAGAAATTGCAGTATCATTGTTTTGAGTTGAAGGTTTTGTTCAACTCTTGGAGATTGAAGCTCTTGTTCTTCTCATAAGGGTGGAAAGAGAGAGAGAGGGGGGAAGCCATTGTTGCAGAAATTCTCAAAGACCCAAGCTTGGTTGACGACGGTCGTGATGTTCGTGAGAGAGAGGAAGAAGAAGAAATGGCTTGAAATGATCAATTTGTCCTCATGATTAAATAATTAAGGAATAAGGGTCAAATAGGCCATCGAACTGCACCTAATAATACAATTAGGCAACTGAACCCAAAAAATCAACAATTGAGTCCCTAAACTAACCAATTCCTAACAATTCATCCAATTTGAAGGTTTCTAACAGGTCAACAACCAAATTAATTATTTTTAAAAAAATAAAATTTAAAAATTAATTATTAAAAAAAAAAAAAAAACAGAAACGGCCGGAGACGAAGAAACTTCTTCGTCTCCGGCCTGTTTCTTCGTCTCCACGGTCGGAGACGAAGAGTTTCTTCGTCTCCGGCCATGGGGACGAAGAAGGTTTCTTCATCCCCATGGCTGGAGACGAAGAAACTCTTCGTCTCCATGGCCGGAGACGAAGAAATCGTCGTCTCCGGCCGTGGAGACGAAGAAACTGGCCGGAGACGAAGAAATCTTCGTCTCCGGCCGTTTTTTTTTTTTTTTTAATTACTTAAATAATTAATTTTTAAATTTTATTTTTTAAAAAATAATTAATTTGGGAGGATGACCTGTTAACCTGTTGAAAACCTACAAATTGAAAGATTTGTTTGAAATTGGTTAGTTTAGGGACCTGATTGTTGACTTTTTAAGTTCAGTGGCCTAATTGCATTATCTTGTGCAGTTCGATGGCCTATTTGACCCTTATTCCAATAATTAATGCGACATTTGGTGGGTAATTTGACCGGAGGACCAAATGTGTTAAAAATTATATAATTACAGGACTAAATTATTAATTTTTAAAATTAAGTACTAAAATTAAAAAGACCTTTATAATCACAAGACTAAAAGTGTAATTTTCTCAGTGGTAAAACTTATCACATAGCCACATAGGGTTTGAGTGTAATACTAACACCAGTCAGGGGCTGAAGTGAGATTATCACAACATATACTCCGCAGTCCGCAATGGCGCAAAATAAGGAAATTGGTCAACACAATATACGATTTTGACAATAAAAATCCTCCCTTTCTATGGGGACGCTGCTTCCAATGAGTCAGCCATGAAAATGAAAATCTCAGCTCTTTTTCTCACACTCTTCGTTCTTGTCTGCGCAATAGCAGTGACAGTTCATTCTCATTCCCACTTTTCATCAGAGACGAATTTCAAGAAGCACAAGGGCGAGCAATGCAAAGCTTGGCTGGTTCAATCCATTCCGACCGACATGCCGCTTCTCCCTCGCGTCGCCGGCGTTCTATCCTCCGGTAACTCCCTTGCTTACTTAAGGGCGCCCCGGTGTATGTATATGTATAGTGATATTTATATATATATATTGTAGTAAAGTTAAGATTGAGCTATTAAACATTTTATTTTGTGAATGAATACCGTTATTGGGCCATTTTGTGATTTTATCTTGATCTTTAGCTCTCTTTGATTGATGACAAACTATGATGTGTTTATATAATGATGCTTGCAAGTTGCAATGCAGACATTAGAGCGTTTTAGGGACTATTTTCACTTTTCAGAGTGTAGGAGTTTCTTTATGCATATTGATTCAATTTCAATTGGTAGAGCTTATGATTATGGATTGTGGAAGATGAATAACCAAGTCCAAGTTACTTTTGAGTTATTAGCTAAAGTAATCTAAAAGTGTTATTCCCTCATTATTTCATAATCTTTGCCAAACACATAGAGAGTTGATTTCTGATTAAGTAAGCTTTTACCAAACAGGAATAGTTGTGTCTTTAACTTTGGCTATCTTAAGCTTTATGCCTTTATGTGCTGTAAACCTGTAACTCTGTAAGGCACCAACCATATCTTTGGACTTTTGATCTTCAATTGCTCAGCTTAAACCGTGACTTTGAACTTCCTATGTGTTGTTTGCAATCTAAATTCATATATAACTTGTTAGAAAGCTTCGTTTTTGTAAAAATGGTTGTTGGAAAATCAGATTCTTATCAGTCCTTTATTATGTTACTCTTAAAAATTAAAAGTAGAGATTTTCAATTGCATGTCATAGTCAACTCCTCTCTCTGCTGAAATGCTTATGGGTTTGTGTTCCTTATTTAATGCAAATAATTTTATCTGGAAATGTTTATCAGCTGATGTGCTTCAGTGGTTAGCGGGAAATTCTTCAAAGAGTCTTGATATAATTGCCCAATATTGGCAATTGATAGCCAGCCCTTCCAATCCTCTCTCTGGTGATTACGGATACTCAAAGGATGACATGCAGAGATTTGGTGCTAATGATGGGTTGAATGTTTACCGAGCATTAGAAGATGCTGCTAATCGCAACATTGCAATCAGGTAGAAAACTATGGGTCCGTTTACTAACAGAAAACTGTTCTCTGTTTTCTGTTTTCTAATTTTTCAGTTTTCATTATCTGTTTTCTGTTTAGAAAACTTGTTTACTAACAGAAAGTTGATTTAGAAGCAACTTGACTAGCTCTCTAATTTGTGTTTTCTAGCCGTCATGTGAACATGTATGTTACACATGAAACCTCAATTGTTCAGTGTCCTCCTAGCGATGAGATAATACCTGTTTCTAGCTGAAAGCTTCTCATGTGCCATTAAAAACAAAGCTTGAAATTTAATGCAGAATTTGATAATATCTGATTTTTTTTGGTATTTGTGTTAGCTCAGATTTTTACAGCACTCGGGGGTATTTCCTGATTACACTAAAGAACCATCTGCCCTTGCTTCGGGAAGGCCAAATGTAAAGAATGTCACCTTGCTGCTTAGTGATTGGTGGGAGTCTGGCATAGTCCATGCTAAAGTTTGGATATCAGATCGCCGAGATGTTTATATTGGATCGGCAAACAATGACTGGAAATCTCTCACTCAGGTTTTATTACTAGTTTTCTAATCTTGCTAGGTATACTTTTGCTAAGTGTAGTTCATCCAACGAGAGCAACTAACGAACTAGGGATTATTAATTTAAATAATATATTTGACTTCTTGCAGAATGGAGTGTGATGTCTAAGAGGTTTTCTTATAATATTTTGTTTTCTTTTAAGGAAACCCCACCGAAAAAGGAGAAAACTTTCATCATCTTCCACTCTTAAGACCCATCTCTAAAGAATTCAAGCTATTGAATACACATTTCCTATGATGTAATATAACGAAATTTTCTTGGAAAAGGAAACACTTGATATTTTTCTCTTTTCGGCTTGATGGTTTGTGGTTAAATCAATTTAATTCATGATTTGTTTAGGTAAAGGAATTAGGCGTGTATCTTGTTGGTTGCTCAAAAATAGCAAAGAAGGTTGAGGTCTACTATAACAACCTGTGGAAACTTGCTCATCTCAACGCTTCAGATTATACCAAGTTCATTTGGGATCAGCAGTGGCAGATTAATCGTCTGGTTCCTTGTTGGTCACACTTTCTACATCCTAAGGAAAGATGCAAGTATGCTAACCAGAAATGTTAAACTCATAAACAAATTGAAGAATATGGTTTTCATGTGCATTTTTAACATACATTTTTCCGTGGTTGTTTATCAAGCAAATTTAGCTGCCAGAAAACTCTGTGTTGCTTCAGGCCTAGGAATTAAGGTGTTATTAACAGTTGATTGTGTTATGACAGGTCACCTCTTCCTAAATATGTGGATGTTGCTCATGTATCTGGCTATCCCGAGCTCTCGGACCCTTATATGTTTCACATACCGATCGAGACACCTGGATGTAATTCTTCAGTTTTGCAACCTGAGCACAGCTATCTTTCCTTTGCTCCACCAGAGGTTAGTTTTAGTGGCTAGTTATGTGCACCCAGCTTACCATGGATGGTGAGAGCCTTTGTATGAATGTTTATGATGTAATATTTTAATCTTAAGAGTCCGTTTGAAAAGCAGAAAAATGACTTCTGGAAAAGGTTTTCTGCCAGAAAACCTTTTCATTTCCAGTGTGTTGCATTCTGGAAAATTGTTTTGGTGTGTTTGGTTATTTTTTGGAAAATGAGTAGAATTGTATAATTAAACATTTTAAATATTTTATTTAGTATATACAATATACAAATATTTATAATAATATTATTTATCAAAAAAAAAAAAAAAACTAGTTTCCGGAGGAAACCAAAACAACTATGGTTTCTGGCGGAAACCATAAGTATGGTTTCTGCCAGAAACCGGCGGAAACAATGTCTTGGTGTGTGGCGGAAAATGACTTCCGCCCAAATGAGTACATTTTCCCTAGTCAACGGAAAATGTTTTCTATTTTGACTGGATTTTTCAATTGCATCCAAACACTGGAGAAATCATTTTCCAGGTTTCCAAACACAGCCTTAACATCAAATGCTCATTATTGTTATGTTCATTGATTTTGAAGTAAACGTTCATCATACTTGTGAATAATGTTGATCGAGGCCCCATATAACTATGTGATCTGGTGTTCATGCATCACTGTATACCAATTGGGCTGATAGTATTATAGTAATACCTTATACAGTTATACCTCTAATCTTCTGGAACATTTCTTTTCCTAAATCTCCTTTATTCATCATCCATGCACTCATTAAAGGAGAGCACTTTACTTTCATTCCATGCATTGGCTATATTTTTTATTGCATTTGTTCTAAACTTGTTTGACTAAATGCAGACCATAACTGCTGACTCTTATTGCAATCTTGTTGGAATTTTAGGTTCTTAAATTAATTATGCTAATAGCTAATGCCTGGACGCATTATGCCCCTTGTAAAGTTCTGTATTTGCCATGGTAATTTTTTACTATGTATGTAATGGAGTTATCAATCATATTTGCTGTAAACTAATCAGTAGTATCAAGGTTGCAGAAGGTGCTAGGCGCTAGTCGGGGGCAGCCGGGGTGCCCAGTAGCGCCTAGGCGCCGCCTAGACAGCCAAGTAAAATAATAATAATAAAGTGTAGCCGCCCTAAACCCTAAAAAAAAAAAAAAAAACACTCGGCCGAGTTAGGTGCCGACTTGGCCAAGTTGGGCACCTAGTCGGCCGGCTAACTAAAAGGCTCCTAGGGGTGAAATCCCCTCGGCCTAGGGACGCCTAGCGCCTAGGTTGATTTTTACAACACTGATCATTATGAAACTCATAGAGTTAACACTTAACGCCTAGGTTGTTCATTTACTCTTATGTTTCTTCATGGCAGCTCTTATTTGGCAAATGCCAGACAGATGAACAGGCTTGGGTGGATACAATAAAATCTGTAGGTAATGGTGCAACTGTTAGAATTAGTACCATGGACTGGCTTGGTCAGTCTGGTTACACGAAACAACCAGTCTACTGGCCTTCACTTTCAACCGCTATTTCAGAGGTAATTTATGATTTATTTGCTTAATTGTCACATTTACAAATTACAATACATTGATTTGGAGTTTCCATCTCCTATGGCTTTTATTATGATGAGGTTCGAAATTCAGCCTTTCTGAAGTGCAGGTTGTATTCTCCAAGCATGCAAACGTTAAATTACTGGTTGCATACTGGGCGCACAACATCAACAACACGGACCAGTATCTCAAGTCCTTGCTTTACTCGAACAGCCTATGTTCTTCCTCGGCGAAAAACAACTGTACTGGTAAAGTTGAGATCAAATATTACATGGTTCCTGGATTCAACCTCACTGGACCTGCAATCAGCAATGGCGGCACTGTCACCGGCAACAAGTACCCTGGCTACACCCGAGTAAATCATGGCAAATACGCAGTTAGTGATGTACGTGCCCACATAGGAACGAGTAATCTACTATGGGATTACTTCTATGCGGATTCAGGCGTCAGCTTTGGGACGTACAGTACCGCCATTGTTTCACAGCTCCAGGAGATCTTTGATGCTGATTGGAATTCGCCATATGCAGTGCCGGTTCAGCCACTGCAGGATGGTCATTCATATTCAAGCATATAGCCAAGGAAATTCACTGGTTTGGCAGTCTTTATCTATGTCTAACTTTTTTACATTTGTTTATTCAATTGAATTAGTCTGAGTATGGTACGGGCTTAAAGGTTCCTACAGTTAAGGTTTGCTCAGGACACCTCGTGGTCTGACAAAAAAAATTTGAAAGTTGCATGAAATAAACAGGCTTGGCTTGAATTTGGACATAAAAGAGGTTTAACTTGAGCCAAAAAGCCTTGATTGACATGGAGCAATTTTACTCATGCCAAGTAGTTTTGAACTGAACATGATTTGCTTGAGAAAGATTGCATGAGAAATGTTGCTTCTACTTGTATCATCTCCCTTCAAAGGGTAAACAAATTAAACTACAGTACTTGACAAGATGATTGTCATTACATGTTTTTACATACTGTGCTATACTGTTTGGAATTTGGTTTATCATCAAATTATTGGAATTGCAGAAGTTGATAATCATCAGAAATCCTTAAATTATTAAATACTTGATGTTACTTTGACATAAGAAAGAGCCTTCTGTTGAATTTTGGTTTCATGGGACTAAATTTCATAACAAAGTATCTTGAGTGCGACAAACTTTGACTTAGATGCCTTAACATGGACTCTCTCGAAGCTCAGACTTGAACATTTTTATCTTGAACTATCTTGAATGCGATGAAAAATTTAAATGATATTTTATGTGAAGAATGTTGGGAAAAAAAAAAAGGGGAGAGGTTTTGAATCGAAATACTCTTACTCTTATTGTCATATTAACATATTTGCAATTTATCACAATTTTCTCCACACCTTTGCAACTCTAATTTACTCAAAATATAATACTCCGTATAATATAATAACATATTATAATTATAAAATTAAAGTACAATTTAACTTTATTAAAAAAAAAATTGAGCCCCACGAGAATAATTGTGTTAGATTTGCATAGATTGTAAATTTTGTAATCCTTGTAATACACTTAAGGAGCGTTTTGTTCAAGGAATTTTATATTACTCTAGGTTATGTTAAATTACCTTGACATATTCAATTCTCTATTACATATTCTTGAGAAATTGTACACTATTTGTTTTGTTGAGATTCCAGTAATATATTATAATGTTTGGTTGGAGAATTTTGGGTTTAGATTGCAAAAGGTTGGGAAATGGTGTACCAAACACAAAGGTAGGAAGTTCAAGGGCGGAAGGCGCAAAGATAAGAAGTGGGGGAAATTGAAAGAATATATAACAAAGTTTTGGTGGGTGGGGGTGGTGGAAGGTGCAAAGATTTGGATGGGGGAAGAATAACAAAGTTCGGGGTGTTGGATGGAGGCTCGGAGGGTCGAGTTCAACACTGCTATCGAAACGTTACACTGATTGTTACATAAGTATAAGGAAATAAAGTTGTGTTTTTGCTATTAGTTATAACTTTTGGTGTAGTGATAATTGCTTGATCCTAACAATTGGTATCATAACAATTGTTGGATGGAGGCCTGAAGGGTGGAGTCTAGTGTCCTGCTATCGAAACATGACGCTAACTGTTATGCAAGTATAAGGAAATAAAGTTGTGAGTTCACTACTAGCTATAGCTTTTCGCGTAGTGATAAGCGCTTAATTTTGATAGAAGGACAAATGGTGCAAAGATTAGGAAGGGGGTAGGGTGACTAAGCACCCCACCCCCGCCACCCAGGTCACTTAGTCGTCCAACTTCATTGGGTTGCGATGAGTAGTACAGGTTAGTGAACTACGATCCCCAAGCAATGGCATAGCTGCCCGCTCTTGGCTAGTCATCCGGCATGGGGTGGCATACTACTAGGTGCCCTTGATGCTCTATTTCAGCTTCCTTGCAGCACATGTCTTGGATTTCCTACCCCTATAAATAGCAAGGTTGTCCTCACTCAAACATCATAATCCAAATAGATTTCTCTTACTTCCTTTGATCTTCTCTTCTCTCGAGGTAGAGCACGGAGCTCGGCCTTAGCCGCTCGAGCCGAGCGCTAAGCTCAGCCTCGAGGCCGCCCACAAAGCCATCATTGGGCGCCCGAGGCTGACACCGCTAGGGTTGGCCGTGCGGCAAACCTTAGAGGTTGGCTCGGGATGGTTTGCCCTAAACTCGTTCCCAATATATCAATCAATGAGTATTTTTCTTGTTGGAATAGAAAATTAAAATTATCAAATTGTCAAGTTAACTTGTTAGGAATATAGCGGAATAATGCAGCACATAATAAAAAATTGAGAATTATAGAAGTTAAATAATAGCGAAAAATATAAAATGACAAAAATAAGAAATTACTAAGAATGGGAACATAATATATATATATATATATATATATATATATATATATATATATATATATATATATATATATATATATATATATATATATATATATATATATATATATATATATATATATATATATATATAGTTGAGTTCAAATGAGGACAACAATATATAGAGGATTGTGAGGACAAATAATGGGCACACAACAAATTAATAACAGGCACACAACTTAATACATAATGGCACACAAGAATAATGTAAACATCAGGTTTCGAACTCAGGCTCTATAAATTAACAAATTTAGCACGCGAGATACAAATTGTGGCACACGACTATATTCGGCCATGCACACGACTATATTCGGCCATGCACACGACATACCGGCTAATGACACACACTACATCTGTCCTCATAGTCCTCTATAATATACTTGTCCTCATTTGAATACGCATATATATATATATATATATATATATATATATATATATATATATGTGTGTGTGTGTGTGTGTGTGTGTGTGTGTGTGTGTGTGTGTGTGTGTGTGTGTGTGTGCGCGCTACGTGATAAAAAGACATGTGCAACCAGAGGGTGATGGTATATGGTATAATCGTAAAAACAAAGGAGAACTAGTAGTGTATAAATAGTATTACTTTTGTATGATTGCCGTGTGTTTGGTGATGGTGTGTGCTAAGTGATGATAAGACGTGTGCAACCAGTTAGTAATGGTTTAGGTTGTAAGACAAAAAAAAAAAAAAAAAAAAAAAGAAAGAAAGAAGGAGAACTAGTTATATATAAATAGTATAATTGTTGCATGATGTCCATGTGTGCAACCGGAGGTATATGGGCTAGGGTATAACCCTAAAAATAAAGGAGGACTAGTAGTGTGGAAATAGAATTATTGGAAAAGATGGCCTGTGTGTTTGATGATAGTGTGTGCTATGTGATGATAGGACGTGTGCAACCAATTAGTAATGGTTTAGGGTGATGGTAAAAAAAAAAAAAGGAAAACCAGTATTATATAAATAGTTGAATTGTTGCATGATGTGCGGGTGGGTGGTGGTGTGTGTGACGTGATGCTAGGACGTGTGCAACCGAAAAGTTATGGACTATGGTATAACCCTAAAAACCAAGGGAGAACTAGTTGTGTGGAAATATAATGATTGGAGAATGATGATCGTGTGTTTGGGTAATGGTATGTGCTATTTGATGACGTGTGCAATCGGAATAGATAACCAATATTATATAAATGGTATGAAGAGGGACGTTGAGATGGGGGTATGAATGGAGAATGATTTGCACACTGGTGCAATCGTGGCTATTGAATAAATATGAGTTTTTATTCGGTTTTGGATTTCATTTCAATTGGAGTCTAACGAAAAGAATTGGTTGTGATATGTAGCAGGTGAGACTGAATACAACAATGACATCGAAACATGTGACATGGAAATCTACCCTGGAAACACAAAGTACTAGCTGGATAACAAAGGCAAGTTGTAATACCGTATATAAATTAAATAAAAATAACTAGTGGATGAGATATATGAAAAGTGTGCAACCATAAATCGTATGATTAGGTATGGACAAACAGTTGGAGCTGCAGATAGTGATGCGTGTGCAAAAAAATATGTGTGCAAACAGATAGTGATGCGTGCGCATACGTCCTTCAAGAAAAGATGGTCGTCCATACGTGATAGTTTAGATGAAGGCAATGGACATGGTAGTTTAGATGAATGCAATAAAGGGAGGGTATAACAATGTGAAGGACTAGCCAAAGTGTGTGCGTACGTCTTAAATGGTGTGTGTGCAAAGATTCAATGCACAAAGTGGCGTCAAAGTAACGTGATTGCAAGCGTTACCTAGCGTGTGCATGCGTAATGCAAAGGTAAGCTGTAATACGAGTTAAATGAAATAAGAATAACTAGTCGATGGATCTATGAATCGTGTGTAACCATAAAGCGGATGATTATGTATGTGCAAACAGCCGGAGTTAGTGCAAACGTTTAATTCCTAAAAATTGATGAATAAAATGTAAGGTACGAGAAGACCCTAAATATTATAAGAGGTAAGTGGAAAAGGGCAAACAAGTAAAGATACTGAGCACTAATATTCAACACCAGACAATCGTTATTCCAAAAAAAAAAAAAAAAAAAATAGTCTAAACGTAAAATGTAATGAAATTAAGCTAGAGTGGGAACAAATGGAAGAGTTGGTCTAAGCCCAACTCCCCCACGACCCTTCTTTGCCGAGCGTTATACTTCTTCATCGGAACCACCAACTTAAAAGCTGATGCACGAGTGCTAATCTTAGGGAACAAGCGGACTTCATTACCACCCACTTCATCTCCCGGGCCTTGTATCTGTGTGGAAGAATGCACACGTCCCACCGGTGGGGGAGAAACGAAATCTTCATCATTCGAAGAGTCAATTTCGCGAGTCTTACTCTGACCGACATTCCTAGATTTGGAACCTACACGCACAAACATAACAGTATAAGTGCACACATTATCAACATTAATGCTGACGGCACAAACTAGAGACATTAAATAACGCATAATCCAAAATGCACACACCTCATATGTTGCACAATCATATTGACATGTTATAATATTTTTAATCTATCTTTTTTTTTTTTTTTTTTTTTTTTTTTTTTTTTTTTTTTATAAATAGATTACTGTA
Source organism: Ipomoea nil (assembly GCF_001879475.1). Lineage (NCBI taxonomy): Eukaryota > Viridiplantae > Streptophyta > Magnoliopsida > Solanales > Convolvulaceae > Ipomoea > Ipomoea nil. The sequence continues at coordinate 1,898,236 of NW_017619471.1, forward strand.
CTCACAAAAAAAGGGGAATTGCACAATCCTAATGACATGTTTGGATAGTATTACTAAAACATTTTTTTAAGAAAAAAATATTACAAAAAACAAGAAAAACGACAAAAAAAAAAAAAAAAAATTAAAGTGAGAATGCATATTTGGCCAACAAGCAAAACAAGACATATTACTCTAGTAAACTGAATGCAAACACCTCATAGCTGGTACGCATACCGTCTACAACAGTAGTTAAATAAGACATACATAAACCTGAAAATAAAGTAACCAATGAAAGTAGTGAACTGAAATCATCGTTCTTTTACATAGATGGAATTAATGTGAAAACCAAGCAAAAGAATGCATGTTACTCTATTAATCTGATTGTACACACCTCATTTCTTGCATGCAAACGCTTACAAAAAAAAAAAAAAATTGAAAAGACAAGAGTAACTAAAACCGTAATCACATGTTGCTATAAATATTACTACAACAATTTTTCAAAAAAAAAAAAAAAGGAAAAAAACACAGAATAAAGTACGAATACATATTTGGAAAAAAAAAAAAAAGAAGCAAAACAACGCATATTACTCTAGTAAATTGAACGCAAACACCCCATTGCTTGTATATATGCACACAATTTACAAACATATTTCATAGCTCTATTTTCATTAAAAAAAAAAAAAGATTCTTAACAGAAACAATAGCAGTCATCTAACAATAATCCCCAGCCTGACCACTTCTTTATACGTCATTTAGAAAAAACAAAAAAGAAATTATACGTCATTCAAATCCTAACCCACCATAAATACAAACAAAAAAAAAAATACATTTTTCAGTGCGTGAACATGGCGTCCTACGCTTGGAACATCTGGCACGAGAATCCTCCATAGCTAAATCCCACAAACAATGCGATTGAATGCCGAAAATAATCTAAAACCAAGCTGCGAACCTGATAAACCCTAGGAGCCGCAACTCACGAGAGACCTCCGGAAAGCAACCGACGCCGACCACCTTGTGCGAAAACCCTACACGCCCTCGAACACCGTGAGTGACTGGAGGGGAGAAACCGACAGCAGAGAGACGGCACCGACCACCACGCGAACCAGTGAGCGAATAGAGAGGGAGATAAAACGGTGTCTGCGTTGGTAAGAGAAATAGAAAAAACATTTAGGGAAAGTAAATAATATTAGAAGCATGGGGAAGGGAGAATATATGGAACTTCCAATAATAATAAATAAGAAAACACTACAAATTACATATACACCCTTCTACAATTAAAAACTAGCACCACTTTTAAAATTGATCAAAACCATTGAAATCAAATATTGAATGCATAGGATTTGTTCTTACGTTCTCATCTAAAGAGGTGTTCTCATATTATCCTAACTCACTCTCTCTCTCTCTCTCTTTCTCTCTCTCTCTCTCTCTCTCTCTCTCTCTATATATATATATATATATATATATATATATATATATATATATATATATATATATATATATATATATATATATATATGGGTGATCACATGTGACCATGTTGTTAGGTGTGGTCAGTCAATTATAGGCCATTAGATTAGATAGATCCAATGAATCATATTAGTCAAGATTCTTCTAGTATTTTCGCGCACATTCTCCTACCCAGCGAACTGCAAGGGTAAACTCGTCATAAAGCACCGGAATAGGGAAAATCACACTGTTGTGTGTTTTATTACACTATTGGTGCATGTTGTCAACACTGTTGGTGTATTCTGGAACCCGACCGCTATAAATGGCCACTGTAATTACCATAACACGGGAATACGTACACCATTGGTGTGTTTCACTATGGTGTATTTTATTACACTATTGGTGCATGTTGTCAACACTGTTGGTGTATTCTAGAATCCGCCCGCTATAAATGGCCACTGTAATTACCATAACACCCCCACTTACGAAAATGCACAAAAATCCTCAGAATTACCACTGCCGTTAGATTAAACTGATTCAACAACACAGATATGACGACACCGCCACACCTAATGACATGACCACATATGAGCACTCTTATATATATATATATATATATATATATATATATATATATATATATATATATATATATATGTATGTATGTATGTATGTATGTATGTGTGTGAGGATAGATAAAGACAAAATAAGAGATGAATTCAAAATGAATTGAATTGATGCTTGATTACAAGGAAAGGAAGCCTAAACTATTTATACTTTCTAAATGAGAGAAAATTGCTCATACTGAGAATACATGCAATCACTAGCTAGTACAAAAAAGACTTTTTGCGTCACTTATAAATCACTTTCCGACTCACCTATACATGTGACTCGGATCTTGGTGACTGTGAAAGTCCTCCGCTTTCTGAGTCACCCGTAAAGGGTGACTCGGAAAGCTGAGGAAGGTTTTTTTTTTTTTTTTTTTTTTTTTAATACAGACTTTCCGACCTGCTCCGCTGCAGGTGCCTCGAAAATTCCTTTATTATATTTTATTATTATGTTCCCGCGATACCCACTGACAAGAGGGTGCCGCGGAAAGTATTTAATTTTTATTTTTTAAAAAATATAATTACTTTCTGCGGCACCTTCGTCCGAGAGGGTGTCGCGGATATCAATATTTATTTTTAAATATTTTATTTAGAAATTGAATATTACCTAATTTTATTGGTTCAATCTGTACAGAATTTTCTAAAATCACCAAATGCACACAAATTTTTTTCCAAAACTAAAAAAAATGAATTAAACTATCTATTCAACAACAATTAAATTAAAACCAACTAATTAACATTAATAACTATAAACACAAACACAACAATATATATAATTTGCGAGTAATAATCAACACAATATACTTATAATATCAACACAATAATAACAATCAACACTACATTCAAACATAAACTAAACATAAGTTAATGTTTAAACCAAATAAATTTACACGCACTCTTCTGTAAAGTATTCTGCCCATAACTCTCAGACTTCATCTATTTTGTTCATGGTGTAGGGTGCTTCGTTATCAAATATCTACATAATAATTTTAATTATTCAAATTAGTAATCATGTTAATTAATAAATTATAATTCAAGTATACATATAGTTGTATTTAAATTACTTACCCCATCTAGAGAAACAACCCTTGAATACTTAGTAACAATCTCAAACATGTATCTTAGTACATAGATAGTATCCACATTCAGTGCCTCCCGGTTGTTGTGGACACTACAAAATACAAACAAAGGTTAATATCATATTAATAAATAAAAAAAGGTTAATATCATATTAAAACTTTAACTTTAACTTCATACTCTGCATTCCTTCCAATTAACCGCTTTAGTTCTTCCTCCAATTGTAGAAACAGATCGAAATGCCTTATATTAGTAATAAACATTTATATCAGTGTATAAATAACATACTATCATTTAAAATACATAGTATTTGTGCTAAGATTTTACTTACATATTCAAATAAATGTTGACTTCAAGGTGGCGCACTTTTCAAAGGATTAAACACATACACCGTTTTTGAAAATGTGCAAGTCATGATCAATATCCAATGATTACTACATTTACAAAACAAACACACACACACACACACAAATATATATATATATATATATATATATATATATATATATATATATATATATATATATATATATATATTAAAATTCTAATATCAAACACTTCAAATAATGTTATTAAGTTATATATATTAGTTAAGTAAAATACTTACTTTTGATGATATGGTGCCAAAATGAAATGCTGATCCTTATGTTCGTCCATGACCCTAATGAAATATGTTGTAACGAATTGGCTGGATGTCTTAGTTTTTCAGCGTCTTTTCTCCCAATAGCATGCCATTGCAAATTTTTTGTATCCCTTGGGTTAGCAAACATGCATTTAAATCTTGGTATTACGGATAAATACCATAACACTTTGGCTGGTGGACCTTTCTTATCCTTACACGCATCACCAATATTTTTCCTTTTGTAACGCGATGACCCACACTTTGGACATACATGCAAGTCTTTGTATTCTTTCTAATACAATATACAATCATTTTGACATGCATGTATCCTCTCAATTTCCATACCCAACGGACACAACTTCTTTGCTTCGTAAGTTGAATTTGGAAGTTCATTATCACTAGGAAGCATGTCTTTTATTAGTTCTAATAATTCCGTGAAACTCTTATCACTCCATCCATTCTTTGCTTTTAAATTATATAATTTAAGCACACCATATAACTTAGTATATTTAGCACACCTAGAAAACAAAGGTTTTTCAGCATTGTCAAACAAACATTTAAATTCAGGAGGCATTTCACTAAAATCTCTTTGCATATCACGCATCATTTCATCTATTCGGTCTTTAATTCCATCATCCTCATCATTCTCCTCGTTATTTGCCTAAGTTCGACTATTTGTTTGAGTTTCACTCTTTGCATGTGTTTGACTATCTGCATGAGCTTCATTTTTACTATCACTTGTACTAGGAGGTAAGCTTTCACCATGTCATATCCATCGATCGTCCCCTTCCTTAAAGCCACGACGTATTAAATGGATCTTCACTTCTTCAGAACTACGGTATCTTTTCAAATTTTTACAATCACAACATGGGCACGATATAAAATCTTCGGCATTTTTGCTTTTATTTTTTTAGCACATTCTATAAACTCTTGAACCCCTTGTATATATTTGAGTGTAGTTCGTTTTCATACATCCAACTCCCATCCATTGATAGTACTATGAAATACCATTTATTTCATATACTTAGAAATAATACTATTTTAATATTTGTGTCCCTAATATTAAGATTTGACACCATAAATTAACATTAGATCAAATAGAGAGGATTTAAGTCATTATTATGAATAACCTAAAAGCAGAGTTCTTTGTTGTAAAGAACCACTGAGGAGATCGAATGTAAGTTCTACATGTTTTCTTTTAGATACAAGTTTTATATATATATATATATATATATATATATATATATATATATATATATAATTATATCAACTTATAAGCTTAAAACATCATTCTCAAACAATTAAAGAGCTAAAATACCAAATTTAACAAGTTTTGAAAGTAAACATGCCTACACAAACAGAATACAAATTACAAGTCACAATTTGGTCAATTAATACATAAAAATCCCCATACAATCCAATTCTTCTAAATAAATCAAATAACAAACTAACATACTTAACATGACTAACATACTAATTACTAGTGTAGTTGTTTTATATATATATAGGCAGTGAAACTCTGTTTACATATTAAAAGGGAAAAATTTTGCTTATATTTTTCATATTTTTCTTTCCTAGCAATGATCAATATATAGTATTATATTCAAGCTTATTATAAATTTACAAATGAGATTGACGCTCATTTAACTTAACAAAGTGAACATGAAGTTAGTCCATTTAGCTTATTATGAATGATATATTCTGACATTAAAGCAAAGTAAACTATATATCAAATATGTCCAAAATTGTATTTTGACCATAGAAAATGACAAAGAACCACTGGAATGTAGGCTGCACGAGTATAAAGAAATATAAAATTCATTCAAAATAACACTAATATTCAAAATAAAGCAACAAAAATTCAAAAGAAATTTCTTAAAATAAATCAATAACAATAATATTCAAAATAGATATAAAAAAATCAAATATACAATCAAAAATAAAATAAAAATAAAAAATAAATATACGTACTTACCGTCGAATGGTCTACGTTGCTGTGGCGGTTGGCGGCGAGCGGCGAGGAGGCGAAGGATGCTGTGGCAAATTGCGATGGCGAGCGAGGCAGTTGGCGGTTGGCCGTCGCGGCTGTCTGCAAAGGGAGGTGAGGGGAGACTACCGGAGGTGGCGAGCCGGACGGAGGAGATCGAAGATCTAAGAGTTAGGGTAATTTTGTGATGATTTTTTTTGAAGGTTTAATGTCGCGATTGTGACACCCCAAAATCCAAATTCAATTAGTGGATTAATTGAGTAATTAATCCTATTTCAATTGGTGAATTAATTCCTAAAATCCTGAAATTCAATACTTGGGGACTAGTATTTGACTAGTCAACCCCAAAGTCACAGTTGTACCTTGAGCTTTGAAGGGAGTTCCCTTGTTCCTTACATTTCCTAATGTTAGTAAGGGCATTCTTGACCTTTCACCTAGTGTTAGTATTGTAACCTAACCTAGTAGACATCTTCATTCTATCCCTTACACTTTCTAAAAATTTAGCTCTACCTTCTCTCTAAAAAGGTGAGTAGCTTTTCTTCCAAGCCAAGTTGAGGCCTTGCCAAGACTTCAAGAGTTGCTTCCAAGATTCAACCTTTCTTATATTTGGGCATCTAGGAGGGTAAGATCTAAGTTCATCTTGTGTTTTTGGTTTCATCTTAGGTGTCTTTATCTTAAAGGTAGGATCTTTATGATCTCTTGGTTTGTTTTTGAAGTGGGTTTGGAAGGTGAGCCTTGAAAAGAGCTTGTTAAGGTGTAAAGTGAAGTCTTTAGTCTACAAGAGGTAACCCATGCTCTACAAAATCTATTTTGCTTACCTATATGTGATTTCTTGGATTCTACATGTATTTTGCTATGAAATGTGAGTGTTTATGCAATTGTCTTGTGAAAATGCATATCTAGAGCTTGTGTTTAGGGTTCATTTGTGCCATTGCTTGGCATTTCCTTTGATTCAAGTCATTTTGTTGTATTTGGTGAGATTTGACATGTTTTGGACTTGAATTTGAGTTTGGAGATAAAATTCGCGAAGTGTGTTGATGTGGTACAGGTTGTACCCGCTGGCGGAACGGCGGGTAGGAGGCCCACCCGCCGCCCACCCGCGGGGTACACTTCTTGGGCGGCCTGTACCCGCGGGCGGAACCGCGGGTAGGGGCCTACCCGTGGGCCTACCCGCGGGTACATGATATGGTGATTGTGGGGATTTGTTCCCCGTGATTCTTTTGACTCGGTATTTGGTCTTTTGACTTCCCGATGTTCTTTGTGGAACTATTTGAGTGTCTTCTTGATGTTTCGTATGTCTAGAACTATATGGTAGGTATCCATGTAGGACTTTGGTGTCTTGAATCGTGCTAAGTGTTCAACATTGTGTTTCGTTGAACCGTGATGAGTCTTGTGTGTTCCTCGGAACTACCTTTGGTTTACCCGTTTGATGAGCATGCTAGTTTGGTGTTTAAATGCTAGCGTGTGTGTTGTTTGTACCTTCCGATTCGTTGATGATAACTTGTGTTATTCATCGTTGTTGTTGTTGGGCTGTGACCCATTCCTTGATTGAGTATGGTTTCATACCTTCGTTGTGATACGTTGATTGATTCTTGTTGAGGTGTGATGCGTGTGTGGCTTTACCTGGATTGCACGATTAGTGGTATGGGACACTAGTCACCAAGGTATTGCAGCAGTCCTCGTGGTGGCCGTGACGTGATTATGGAGCTATGGCCTTTATGTAAGGTTCACGTGTTTATTACTGGGATAACATGTGTTATCCAGGGCATGTGTTGCCATGTGTGTGTACGGTACCTCGTGTACTATGAAATCGGTGATTTTGTTGGAGGGACTGTTGGAGGGGGAACGACGGTTCCCGGGGGAATAAGGTTGGACTTGGTGTACAGGGGTCCTGGAGGTAAAGGTTGGAACTAGATATAAGGTTGGGGGTAGCCATAAGGTTGGAACAGGGCATAAGGAAGGCATATCAACTCGTGATGAGTGATGTCACATGGGCTTGTGTAGCCGTGATTGTGTGTTCTCTTCTTGTGACGTGTGTAGTCACAAAGGCATGTGTTTCCTAGTCATGTGTTGCCGTTTGTCGTGTCTTTATCCTTTGTGTTGTGGTTGTCCTTTGCGGTTTTGGGATGTGTTCCCTATCCTTGTTGAGAGTGTTGAGTCTTGTGTTGACTATTGCTCCTGGTTTTGTACTTATATACTTATGTATTCCGTTTCGAAAAGGGTTTTATAACTTATATCTATCTATGTATGATATTTCACATGTATTGGTGGGTTACCAGCATTATTCGCTGACCAGACGTCGTCCCATGTTTTGTTGTGTTCTTTCAGGTGATGTCTAGACGAGTGCGCTGTCTAGTGCCCGATAGCTTAGCTCCTTCCAGTTGTTTTATGGCCTGTGTGCCGATCTAGTTGTAGACTTGTGAGATTTGGGATAGTTGTGAACCATGCAGATTTTGCCGTAGCGTTCATCTTTGTTGGTGAACGTGACATAACACCCCATGACTTGGATTTATGTTTATCCAGTTATCTTTTAATCTTCCGCTGTGCGAGTTGTTTAGTTATTGATAGTGTTAATTGCCACGTGGTGCGGTAATTAAAGAACACTCGACCAATTAAAGAAAATAAAGAACTTTTATTGATTAAGGTGAAGGTCCTAAATACAATCTACAATGGCTATTTCGAGGGCCGACTGACTGCGGTCGGGATGCTCTGAGAATAGCCTATCGATCGTCCAAAAGTCCCCACACTGTTGCTATTGCGGGTATTTATTGCCACGAGGCCGGAGACACAAGTCCGGCCGTCCGGCATGCCTCCCACGTAGCAACCACGTGTCGTCCTCTCGGGTGCCCTGCCTGTCAGCACGTAGCGCTGCCACGTGTCTCTTCTCAGCTTTCTCGCTTAAGGGCTACCGCTCGGTGGTCGACGACGCCGGTCGGGTGATATCCGGTTGGGAACCGACCGGGTTCTTCTAAAAGACCGACCTGTAACCTGCAAAAACAAGAACAAAAGGACAAAGGCTTGTCGGTCGGGGTATTCCCTACCAAGAGCCCCCCACAGCCCGTGCCTTTTTTATCGTCCGGGAAAAAACGGGACGGGATGAAGAAGTCCAACCGTCCCCCGCCAAACCGACCGGCCAGCTGTCATTGCCTCGCGCCACGTGTCGATGACTGCCGCCCTCTGCGACCGCAACGGTCACCTCGGAGTTTGGAGCGGTCGCCTCACGCAAGTGGATTGGTTTCCTGCCCAAATGCTCTCCTATAAATAGGCCTTTGAGGACTTCATTTGAACTTTTCCCAATCTTCCTGAATCGGTCGGTACACTCAGAGCGTCCCGAGCGAAGCATCTCAGCAGATCGGTCAAGCAACTAGCCTTCAAGCTTTAAAGCCTCTTCACTCGGTAAGTTTTCTGATCCTTAGCTTTTATTTCTTGCTTTACGTTTCCGCATAGCCAATTGTAGGCAAGGACTGACTTCGACCCAAACATCCTGAGCCCCAAACTAATCCCGACCGGCCTTTAGGTAGACAAAATGTCAGATTCAGACAGCCAGAACGTATCGATCGCGGACTATGATGATGAGGTTGAACAGATCAACGAAGAGGTGGACATAATGTCCTACTCACCAGAGGTCGTTCAACAACCACAAAAGGCCTCCGACCGAGCCCCCGAGCGACGAAGATCGTCGAGCTCGTCTGGGACGTCAGGGTCCAGCTCGAGCGGATCAGGGAGCTCGAGCAGAGATGGCGGGGAGACGTCAACGAGCGGGCAAGATCTCCCGACCGAAAGCGTTCGGGACACGCTGACTAGGGTTATTGGAGATTACCCTCAAGCCGAGCCCCAAGAAGACGATCGAGAAAACGTTGTAGAGCCGGTCGAGGAGGACCCGGTCGGGGACGAAGCTTCTTGTAAGGAGGGGAGAGTGTACCACCCCGTGTTACGGCCTTTAAACCCGAATTAATTATTTAATTAAATTCCATTAATAATAATTAAAAAGGATTTAATTTGATTAGAAATCCCTTTAATTAATTAATGTGGTCCACCACGGATCGTGGACCCTTGCCTAAACTAGAGTCATAAGCCTATTAGAAATAAAGAAAGTCAACATTTTACTAATCAGATCCTAACTAGGAATCCTAGGCCTACACATCTATTAGGAATAAAGAAAGTATACCTTTACTATTCAGATTATGGTTAGGATTCTCTTTAATTAATTAATATTAATATGGTCCACCATGGACCATGGACCCTCATCCCTAAAACAAGTCCTTAGTCCTATAAGGAATAGAATTAGTAAACCCATACCATTCAGACCCTAATTAGGACTCCTATATATATATATATATATAAGGACATAGGAGGCACCTAGAAGTCACACCACAAATAATCTCTCACCACACAAGAAGTTCCAAGAATTCCCCTAGGAGAAATCAAGAAAGGAGAAATCTTAAAGAAAGACCCTTCACAGCGAAGGAAATTAATTAAGGCTAAGATGTAACCCATGTCTCAACAAAACCTATTTTCTTCGCTATAATCTCCTTCCTTGGCCTCCCTCTATATTCTTGTGTCTTGGTTGAATTCTTCTATGATAATTATGTTATGTTCTTGATGATTGATAAGATGATTTATATGGTTTCTTGATAATCTTGATGATCTTAATGTTAAGGAGAAGTTCTTGATTATGATGTGATGATTCTTGACGAATCTTGATATTTTCGTGATGTTAAAGATTAAATATGTTCTTGATGATCTGGTTGGGATTAGAGCCCTAGGTTGGATTGAGAATTTGTATTGTGATGTTCTCGATTTGCATTTGGGTGGGAATTCGCATGTTCAGGTGTTGTTTACATTTAGAAGTCATAATAGGATAAGTCCAACATGATCCTTGCTTTTGATCCGTTAATTGCTTACGTGGTGTCGTTATTTGCGTTTAAAAGTGTCTAAGCATGGTTTCGGGTTCCACAAAGGTCCCCGGGACGAATATATGAGAAAAGAGTCAGTGGGGGGTAGGTGGGGGTGGGGGAACCCACCACTTACCCGCTGCCCAAAGAGGCGCTGCCCGGCAGCGGGCAGCCGGCTACCCGTCGGCTACCCGCTGCCCGGAACAGCGCCCATCGGCGGGCAGCCGGCGGGTGACCCCCACCCACCGGCTACCCGCTGGTCCACACCCCACCCCGGGTCCCCGGCTTCCCCGTTTGATGTTCCCCGTCCCCCATGGTGTCCCAACGGACCTCGTTTGTCGTGCCTGAGTCTAGTTTGGAATTTCGGGTACCATTCGTAGGTTAAACGAGTCTTAGGAATTGCATGCTAGTTGAATTGGTATCCCGTGGACCTAGGTGGAAGTTATATGAGCCCTTAGGAACTATTCTTAGTGTGTGAATGATCACATGTAAGCTTAATTATATGTCTCCCCCTTCCCTATGTGAATTATGTGTTATTATGTGCTATTGTGTGTTACGTGATGCATGACCCCAACTTGGTTAAGACCAATTGGGCTATACGAGCAGTTGAATGGGCTGAGAACCATCCCAACTGTTAACCAGGCCGGTTAAGATCAGTCAGGGATATTGATATGATATAGGATTGAGGTCCACTATACGGGCAGTTGAATGGGTTGAGAACCATCGCAACTGTTAACCAGGCTGGTAGAGACTGGTCAGGTATATAAAGATTATGTATAGGACTAAAGGTCCACATGGGCCTCGGTGATATGACCCACCGACCGGGATGCGCCAGGCGGTTTGGGGCCAACATGCCGAGGAAGGTTGTAGTCCACCGACCTGAGTAATCAGGCGGTGTATAGGGCTACGACTGGCTGCGATCTACCGAGTGGTGGGACATCGGTATGTAGGACCATAGTCTCCGAGGATCTTTTCCCACCGACTGAGTTTAGCTTAGCGGTGTGTCGGGCTTGATCCGCTACGGCCCGCCGATTGTGCGCATCAACGGTGTGTAGGGTCGTAAGTCCCCCCTTGTAAAGGGGATCGCGGTCCACCGACTGGGCGCGTCAGCGGTGTGTCGGATCGTGGTCCGACGTTGAGTTCTTCAGCGGTTCTCAAAGGATTGGTTGCGATCAACTCCCCTCGTATTGCGGTACTGAGGTAGGGTGCTGTGGGGCCGTGTTAATGCTATAGGCATTAACCCTCATGTTCGGGGCATGCGATTGGTCCCGTGGCGCCATCGATGATTATGTGATATGAATGATGATTGGATGATAATGTGGATTGGAATTGAGAAGTGGCTTGTGACCGTAAATGCGTATTCCTTATGACGTTATTATTGTTGTCTGATGTGCTTATCCCTATTTGCTGAGTCTATTCCTGGTTTTAAAACTAGTGTCTCTTAAGTATATATCTTCCTGCTTCGAAATGATTTTTGTATATCTATATATATATATATATATATATATATATATATATATATATATATATATATATATATATATATATATCTATACTATATTTCAACGCGTTGGAGTGGGTTACCAGCATCTCTCGCTGAACAGATATATTTGGATTTCAGGCACAGAGGAGTAGACACTGGAGCGCGCTAGAAATTTGGAGTGTAGAGTAGATAGTTTCCCTTTCGGCCTGCGTGCCATGCTCATGTATTTACATTATTGAGGATATTAGTTAGTTAGCCTGTGCACCTGAGTTCTCTAGCTCAGGTGTGGCATAGCACCCCGTACTCTATTATATTATGTTTTGGATTTAATGAGAATTTACCTTTATTATATAAGTCTTAAAAGTTTCAAAATTTCGGGGTGCTACAGTTGGTATCAGAGCCTAAGTTTGACCCTAGGATAAGACTCGTAAGACTAGACTTTAGGACTTTAGGCTTGAACTCTAGGTATTTAGGAACATAGGATTTAGGAATCTTAGGACGCGCGGTGAGATTGTGAGCCTACCTATCATCACATATCCTCCCTTCACTTTATCCCTCACTAATTTAAAGAATTTCCCCCTTCGCTTATCACATCAAGGTAAGGGTACAACACATTAACTCTTCATTCCACATACTTACCCTAGAAATTTGTGATGTCCTTGCATGCCTTTACCTACTTTGTTGCTCTTTATTACCATATACTTGTTTATTTGCATAAGCATATGTTCCTAATTGATTTTTAGACCAAGTTATGAACTGCATACTATTGGTTAACTATTTGATCAAACATGCGTTATTTGGATATCTGTTACTTGATAAAGTATTTTGGAACTTGCAATTAGTAATTTTATTCGGCCTATAAGAGCTCACTTGTCCTAATCATAATTGACCAATATAGTTAACTCACTAATAACCCGATAAGTACTTACATGAGTTGCATGGAGGGAAATTCTGGGGAACATAGCTTTAATTAAGAAGGGGAAGAATGAGGTGTAGGATCCTTATGATATCTAGTTGAAGTCTCCCATATTCCTCATTAGTATTATAATAAAGTGATCCCTTGAGTTTTCCATACCCCTTTCGTTGTTCACATAAGTATGGAATTCCTTGGAACTTATAATTGTGCATTCTCGGGGCTTTTTCCGAAGTGATTCCTCTTTCACAGTCACATTCCAGTGGGGCCTTGGCAGGAGGTCGACCACCCACCACGTGCCCACTGCCACATTCCAGTGGGGACTTGACAGGCGGTCGACCGCCCACCTCGCGCCCACTGGTCCGGTATGTTTTCTTGACTTCACATTTTTATTGACCCATTGTGCCTTTGTGTGTCTCCCTTGATACTTCCTATGTGTTTAAACGTATAAATAACAATCTAGTGCTTGAACATGAAAATCGAATTATCTTCCTAATTGATTTGTTTATATGTCACATAGAAACTATAGGGACTGATCCTGTTTCTAGAAATCTAAACCCTCCAATACATTGCGTATTAAGTTTCGACCCGAAATTCAATCTGAGTGAGACCGGTAGAAACCTAAAACAAGTGGTCATCTAGAAATTATCCTTGGAAAAATATATTGCGCCCCCAAACTATCTTAAAACTATCCCTCTAGACCTTGGTCCATGTTGCATAATAGACCACGAGCTTCCCATACCTTGTTTAGGACCCTTTACCACTAAGGTAAGGACCCCCCTAAACAAACATTTATACATAAATAGGTACATCACTACTATTCTAGATATATTCCCCTAAAACTCCTATCATATATATATATATATATATATATATATATATATATATCCAAAATATGTAGTAATGCCCAATTATATTCATATGCTACACTTACACCAAATTGTTTTTGTTATTATTATTATTATTATTATTATTATTATTATTATTATTATTATTATTATTATTATTATTATTATTATTATTATTGTTATTATTGTTATTATTGTTATTATTGTTATTATTATTATTATTATTATTATTATTATTATTATTATTATTATTATTATTATTATTATTATTATTATTATTTTCATTTTTATTACACCCTAATCCTAAATCACCTTGCCTAATCTTAAAAATGGTTGCGTCATGTACGGTACGTCCCTATACGCTTAAATCTACATATATGTGTATAAACTTGTGAGCCTATAGAACATCCTCCCCTATTCATACGTATTCATATAAATTGTTACATTATATACAATAAATCCCTAGCCCCCAAACCATACACATGCACCCTAGCTACAATAATCCTACGCACACCTATAAGCTTGCCCTTAGCATATCCTAACCCTGAAATATCATTCCGTACAAATTACATCACTATTATATATATACATATATATACACATATCCTAGGGTAGCCCTATTTCTACTTTTCCCCCTCGCATGACCTCCCTGTTACCACTCCTACCTTCCCTAAATAATTAAAAACTTTAGTCTCATCATCAGGTCATCAATTGATTTAGGAATTAGCAATCAAGGGTCTTCAACTCTAAAGTTGTTTAGGTATCCCGGGTTTCTAGAGGTAAGATTTATGCCTACCTAAAATCTAATTAACACCAAGATAAAACTAATTTTCCTAAGTGCTTGTGCGATTAAATTCTCAAGATAGAACCTCTAGTACTTGTGAACCTAGGCTATCTTACTCGTAATTACTAAAATATTTGTATGCAAATTGCATGGTCCAAACTATAGGTTGAAATTTACATTGTGCATTACATGTCAAATCACATAGCTCGCATGTTTGTGTAAAATACACACTTACACACATTCATGTATATATACAAAGCACGTTAGACAAAAACAGTATGTTATAAGACGTCCCACTGTACATATATACAATATTATTGATTACAAGCAATCTGCATATAAGTGTCAATACTTGTTATGTGATCATCCACCGTTACCCATGATGTACAAAATAAAGATCCTAATTCTATTGTCTCCCCAGAATTTATTTACCCCATAAAAAGCAAGAGCCTTCCTCCTAACTACTTACAATATTTTCCTCAGAATCTAATTTTCGCTATTTGAATAATATTGTCATATGATTTACGACCCTCCTGAATTTATATGACAAAAGTTTGGTTATGCCATGACATTAAGAACATAAATTTAATTGTTAAATCATGCACTAGACTAACATGTGGAATAATACATATATGTGCTTTATGATTCCATAGGACTAGCGATTATTTAAGACTTGAAATAGGCCCACATGCCTTCACACTCTATGCCTATAGACTTAAGAAATTACATATTTAGCATAATTACGATTAAAAACATATAGGCATGCCAACTTGCAGGTTTCGCATATAACATAAACAGTTAATTATCATACATGTTAGGCTTGTTATTTCGTAACTGTGAATATTTGGTATAACTACTAAAGCACAAAGATTAGGCATAGGTCCGACATATATGGCATCTAGGATCACAACATGCTACACTACATAATTAAACACCTGCATCCATCCGTAAATGAGGTTCGCCTGTGTTGATATATGTGCATATATACTTTATAATAATTATGTGACTATCTGAATCTGCACCGCATAATATTTTCCTCTCATTTAGGTACATAAATAATTACATGATCGGCACAACTTGTGATCCTATATGTTAAATCATTATAAAATAATTAATTAAAGAACATGCCATGTGTAAGACTCCTATGTTATGTATTAGTCACCCGTAAAACTTACATATTGTGTGTTGCATATTCATGACCTTGTTATTTGATGCATTTTAGTTAGGCTCAAACCCAGTGAATTTATATGTGTGTGTGTATATATTTCCCATATAATACTTTCCTTATGAACTACTATACTAATTCGGGTTCTTTACCCCAAAAATGATTTCTAAGCTTCGGGGACGAAGTTTCTTGTAAGGAGGGGAGAGTGTAACACCCCGTGTTACGGCCTTTAAACCCGAATTAATTATTCAATTAAATTCCATTAATAATAATTAAAAAGGATTTAATTTGATTAGAAATCCCTTTAATTAATTAATGTGGTCCACCACGGATCGTGGACCCTTGCCTAAACTAGAGTCATAAGCCTATTAGAAATAAAGAAAGTCAACATTTTACTAATCAGATCCTAATTAGGAATCCTAGGCCTACACATATATTAGGAATAAAGAAAGTATACCTTTACTATTCAGATTATGGTTAGGATTCTCTTTAATTAATTAATATGGTCCACCATGGACCATGGACCCTCATCCCTAAAACAAGTCCTTAGTCCTATAAGGAATAGAATTAGTAAACCCATACCATTCAGACCCTAATTAGGACTCCTAAATATATATATAAGGACATAGGAGGCACCTAGAAGTCACACCACAAATAATCTCTCACCACACAAGAAGTTCCAAGAATTCCCCTAGGAGAAATCAAGAAAGGAAAAATCTTAAAGAAAGACCCTTCATAGCCAATGAAATTAATTAAGGCTAAGAGGTAACCCATGTCTCAACAAAACCTATTTTCTTCGCTATAATCTCCTTCCTTGGCCTCCTTCTATATTCCCGTGTCTTGGTTGAATTCTTCTATGATAATTATGTTATGTTCTTGATGATTGATAAGATGATTTATATGGTTTCTTGATAATCTTGATGATCTTAATGTTAAGGAGAAGTTCTTGATTATGATGTGATGATTCTTGACGAATCTTGATATTTTCTTGATGTTAAAGATTAAATATGTTCTTGATGATCTGGGTGGGATTAGAGCCCTAAGTTGGATTGAGAATTTGTATTGTGATGTTCTTGATTTGCATTTGGGTGGGAATTCGCATGTTCGGGTGTTGTTTACATTTAGAAGTCATAATAGGATAAGTCCTACATGATCCTTGCTTTTGATCCGTTAATTGCTTACGTGGTGTCGTTATTTGCGTTTAAAAGTGTCTAAACATGGTTTCGGGTTCCACAAAGGTCCCCGGGACGAATATATGAGAAAAGAGTCAGTGGGGGGTAGGAGGGGGTGGGGGAACCCACCACCTACTCGCTGCCCAAAGAGGCGCTGCCCGGCAGCGGGCAGCCATCGGGCAGCCGGCTACCCGTCGGCTACCTGCTGCCCGGAACTGCGCCCACCGGCGGGCAGCCGGCGGGTGACCCCCACCCACCGGCTACCCGCTGGTCCACACCCCACATCGGGTCCCCGGCTTCCCCGTTTGATGTTCCCCGTCCCCCATGGTGTCCCAAAGGACCTCGTTTGTCGTGCCTGAGTCTAGTTTGGAATTTCGGGTACCATTCGTAGGTTAAACGAGTCTTAGGAATTGCATGCTAGTTGAATTGGTATCCCGTGGACCTAGGTGGAAGTTTTATGAGCCCTTAGGAACTATTCTTAGTGTGTGAATGATCACATGTAAGCTTAATTATATGTCTCCCCCTTCCCTATGTGAATTATGTGTTATTATGTGCTATTGTGTGTTACGTGATGCATGACCCCAACTTGGTTAAGTCCAATTGGGCTATACGGGCAGTTGAATGGGCTGAGAACCATCGCAACTGTTAACCAGGTTGGTAGAGACTGGTCAGGTATATAAAGATTATGTATAGGACTAAAGGTCCACATGGGCCTCGGTGATATGACCCGTCGACCGGGATGCGCCAGGCGGTATGGGGCCAACAAGCCGAGGAAGGTTATAGTCCACCGACCTGAGTAATCAGGCGGTGTGTAGGGCTACGACTGGCTGCGACCCACCGAGTGGTGGGACATCGGTATGTAGGACCATAGTCTCCGAGGATCTTTGCCCACCGACTGAGTTTAGCTTAGCGGTGTGTCGGGCTTGATCCGCTACGGCCCGCCGATTGTGCGCATCAATGGTGTGTAGGGTCGTAAGTCCCCCCTTGTAAAGGGGATCACGGTCCACCGACTGGGCGCGTCAGCGGTGTGTCGGATCGTGGTCCGACGTTGAGTTCGTCAGTGGTTCTCAATGGGTTGGTTGCGATCAACTCCCCTCGTACTGCGGTACTGAGGTAGGGTGCTGCGGGGCCGTGTTAATGCTATAGGCACTAACCCTCATGTTCGGGGCATGCGATTGGTCCCGTGACGCCATCGATGATTATGTGATATGAATGATGATTGGATGATAATGTGGATTGGAATTGAGAAGTGGCTTGTGACTGTAAATGCGTATTGTAACACCCCAGATTTTCGAGATATTTAAAACTTATAAAATAAAGGTGAGATCTCATTAAATCCCAAACAGAGTACGAGTGTACGGGGTGCTATGCCACACCTGAGCTAGAGAACTCAGGTGCACAGGCTAACTAACTAATGTCTCAATGATGTGAATGCATAAACATGGCACGCAGGCCGAAAGGGAAACTAACTACTTATATGTTCCAAGCTCTAGCGCACTCCAGTGACTTAATCTTCTGTGCCTGAAAGCCAAATATATCTGTTCAGCGAGAGATGCTGGTAACCCACTCCAACGCATTGAAATACATTACATATAGAGATATATATAGATATACGAAAACCATTTTGAAGCATGAAGATATATCCTACGAGACTCTAGCTTTTAAAACCGGGAATGACTCGACGGATAAGGCTAGACACAAGCAACAGTTATAACAAGCGTATACAATCCACAACAGGCAAGACAGATAAAGCTGAGCATAATTAATAATCATAACCCAACATAAACAATCCCCAGCATAAATCCCTTAGTCACATCCCCCAATATACTCATAAACACAACTCCTCCATATCTCATCACATAGCACACTTTGTTGGCGCCACAGGACCAATCGCATGCCCATACATGAGGGTCAGTGCATATAGCTCTGACACGGCCCCGCAGCACCCTGCCCCGTCTCACATTACGGAGGAGCCGATCACAACCGACTGATGGACCTTTGTCCTACATAATATTTATATACCTGACCGATCTTTACCAGCCTGGTTAACAGTTGGGATGGTTCTCAGCCCATTCAACTGCCCATATAGTGGACCTTTGTCCTATATAATATTTATATACCTGACCGGTCTTTACCAGCCTGGTTAACAGCCGGTATGGTTCTCAGCCCATCCGACTGCCGGTATAGTGGAACTTAGTCCTATATAATATTTATATACCTGACCGGTCTCTACCAGCCTCGTTACCGCCGGTATGGTTCTCAGCCCACTCGACTGCCCGTATAGCCCGATTGATCTCAACCAATTCGGGGTGACATGCACACATAACACGTAGCAAGCACATGCAACCCACATTAACACATTGGGAAGGGGGAGAAAACGTATAACAAAACCTATGCGTGATCCTTCACATACTAAGAATATCCCTAAGGGGATCATGCTTCTTTCACCTAGGTCAACGAGATACCAATTCAACTAGCATGAAATATATAAGACTCATACGACCTACGAACGGTACCCGAAATACCAAACTAGACATAGGCACGATAGACGGAGTCCGTTGGGACACCTCGGGGGTCGGGGAAACATCAAACGGGGAGCCAAAATCCCCAATTGGGGTGCAAACCAGCGGGTAGCCGGTGGGTGAGGGATCACCGGCCGGCTGCCCGCCGGCGGTAACAAAACCGGGCAGCGGGTGCCCGGCGGGCAGCTGCCCGCTGCCGACGTTGCCCAAGGAGGCCGCGGGTAGGTGGCGGGTCCCCTACCCCCACCTACCCCCCACTGACTCTTTTCATCAAGAAACGCCCCGGGAACGTTTGTGGCACCCGAAACCATGCTTGGACACTTTCAAACGCAATTGATAACACACGTAGACAATTAACGGATCAAAATCAGGGAACAATTGGCACATAACCTATCATGCTTTTCTAAACATAATAAACACCCAATCATGCGAATTCCCACCCAATATACCAAGAATAATTCCAAACGATACAACCTAGGGTTCTAATCACTTTTATGCCAACAAGAATACGATTCGTCTTCTAATTACAAGATTTGGTACAAATAACACATAAGTATCAAGAACGCCATACAATTATCAAGAACAACATATAATTATCAAGAACTCCACGTAATCGTTACGAACACCATAATTATCAAGAATCTCCCGATATCAAGATCACCCATGGAATTATCCCATCAGTCATCAATAATAACATCACAGATCATCAACACACAATAATATGGGGAAATCCTACAGGGGAAATCATAGCTATGAAAATAGGTTTTGTTGAGACATGGGTTACCTCTTAGCCTTAATTAATTCCTTGGCTATGAAGGGTCTTTCTTTAAGCTTTCTTGCTTTCTTGATTTCTTCTAGGGGGATTCTTGGAGCTCTTTGGGGAGGTGGGGCGTTATTCTTGTGGGGAGGGGGGGGGGGGGGGGGGGGTTTCTAGGTGCCTCTTAAGTCCCCTATTTATATATTTAGGAGTCCTAGTTGGGAACTAATATTATGAGCTTGCTAATTCTATTTCTTTTGGGACTAAGGGTTGGGTTTAGGGATAAGGGCCCGTGGACTATGGTGGGCCTTTCCTAATTAATTATTGTATTTTAATTCTTTCTTTTGGGTAATTGATTAAATGATTTAATTGATCTTAGGGGTCGTAACACGGGGTGTTACACTCTCCCCCCCTTATGAGGGGCTTCGTCCCCGAAGCCCGATGTGTTAATCCACTCTTTCACCCCCCAGGCATCCCGCATCTTGGCCTCCTGGTTAGGAATGTGGCCCCACGTTTTTGCATTAGTTGGGGTAGACTGGATATCTGGTGGTTTGTGATAGAAGGGTTTTAGGTCTACCTTGGTCTCCTGCTCCTGAGCTGGATGCCCCGCGAGTGCCCAAGGTGGCCTCGATCGCTGCCACCCTCTGATCTAGTGCGCGTGTCGTACGGATCAGGGATGAGAATCCTTCCTCCATGATTTGGTTTTGTCGGTTGAGCTGCGCGAGTATGCGTTCATTGATTGAGCCCTCGTTTTTCTCCCTTGGATTTCCTCCCGATCGTGGTTGCACTGTTGGGTTGGGCTCGTCCTCCACCTCCTGGTCCTCATTTCCCTCCAGAATTCCGCAATCTTGCATTGCCCGTTTGAGCTTCTTGTTAGAGATGTCTAGTTGGTCGACCAATTCTCTTCGCTCATCCTCGGGTTTTTGGCAAACTTCTTCGAGGGTGAGGTAATGTCCTCCCCCGGTGTAGTAAATGTCATTGCGGCGTAGGTTTTGGGCGTTAAAGACCATGCCATTTGCGGTCTTGACCTCGGTGTGGCTTAGGTCCACCCCCTTTTTCTCCATGATCCAACTTAGGATCATCCCGTAGGGTAGGCTAAGACGGTTGTTTGTCTTGCAAAACTCCATGTGTTTTAGCATGAGTGCCGGCAGGTTGAACTTGATTTTATGTTTCAATAGATAGGCAAAGGTGCACTCTAAGCTCCCTACGTCCTTGCTCTTATTATTGGTGGGCAAGAGGCTATCGGTTACAAACATAACCAATATCTTTTGCTCCGCCGATAGCCACTTCCGGTTGGGTCGCGTGGCCGAGGTGAACCCGTCCTCTTTCCCGAGTAGGTACCCGAGGTAGTCCTTGTACCCCGTGTGTTGGGTATCAATCCACCCCTTTCGGTCGTAGTTTGACACACCCGTGGTGGTCAGTTTCAAGAGTTTGGCCAAACGGCCTTCGGAGAGCACAATTTCTTTGCCGCGGACCTTGGTGGTGATTTCTAGTTTGTCACCCCGTTTGGTGGCTACAAGATGTTGATAGAATTCTTTCACCAATTCGGGGTATGTATCCCCCTTGATGGTGAGATATATTTCTAAAAGCCCTTGGTGTTTAAGCATATCAACCAATTCCGGAGAGAATTGGTCGGGTTCAAGGGCTTTACCTCCGATCACGGTGTAATCGGCGTTGCTCCATTCCGGGGTGCGGGTTCTGAGGGGTTTCTTCGGCATTTTCTTTTCCTTTCAAGTGGCGTTTTCCGGCGAGTGCTCCGGTGGTGTGGCTTTTCCGGCGACTTTTCCGGTGGGGTTCCGGTGGTGCGTTTTTCCGTGCGGCAAGGTGGGCGGCGGTGAGCTGTGCTCCGGTGGTGGCCTGGCGAGGGGAGGAGGTGGCTCGGCGAGGGTGGTGATGGGTGCTTGGGCGAAGAGTGGCAGCGGGCGGCGGTTGGGTATTCGCCGGGCGAAGGTGGCGGGGTGCTGGTGCGGCGGCGTGGGACCGACGGGGAGAGGTTGATCGGCGGCGGCGTTAGGCTTGGTGGGGATGTCGAGCGGTTGGGGGGTTCCTCCGGTGGGGTGCGGCGAGGGGCGTGAGGGAGAGTAGGGAAGGAAGTGGAGAAGGAGAAGGAGAAAGAGAAAGGGAAGAAGAAGAAGGGTTTTTGATTTGGGGATTTTGTGGGGTTTTAAGGATTGTAGGGGCTTTAACAAGGGAGGGTTCCCTTGAGGTTTCAAGAAACACCTTTAGTGTAGTGGTCAAGACCTTGGTCTTGTAAGTAGGGGGTTAAGAGTTCAATTCTCATTGGTAACACTAGGTTTTTTGATGATGGGGCCCTTGTCTTTTTCGTTATTTCGGCTTCTAGTGGTGAGGTTTGGCTAGTTTGCAAATAGAACCGAATTATGAACTAATCTTTTATTTATAATATTTCCAAGTAATTAAGCTAAGTAAGTAATTCTACCACGAAGGTGATTACAAGAAATTGCCAACCTAACCTAGGCAGAATTCGTCTTCTTGGCTTTCTCCCACGGGGTTTGCGTGATCCTCGTCTTCTAGGCTTAGGTTCCCTTCCTCGAGATTGCCCTCGTTCCCGAGGTCGGCTTGAGTGCGGCTCATGACGAATATTTTTCCGGGAGTGCCGTAGTTTCCTTGATGAGTGGTGCCCTCATGTTGTCCCATGGTGGTAGTGCGTGGCCTTTGGGGTTGGGTGCAAAGGAAGGCCTTGTGTCCTTCTTCTCCGCAGTTGAAGCATCGCAAGGGTTTGCCCATGCAATCCTTGCCTCTATGGTTCTTGTTGCATTTCGGGCAAGGAAAGCCCCTGGCGCTAGCGTCGTTGTTCTCCCGAGGTGGCCTTTGGTTGGTCGGGTTGCCGGGTCTCGTGTTGGTGTCGCTTCTTGTTCTTTTTACTGGTGGCGCCCCTCCTCCGGGGTTCCTCTTCCGCATTTGCTCCTGAACCCCGCGTTGGAGTAGTTGGATTCGATAGAGATTAGCGGCACTGGAGTAAGCCTCGTTGAGAGTCCGAGGTCTGCTTACCACTAGTGCTTTTCGGGCTTCAAAGTTGAGGCCCGATGCGAATCTCTCTATTTTGGTTACCTCGGTGGGGATAAGTTCGGGTGCGAAGCGTGCTAGTTCAAGGAATCGTTTGTGGTATTCCATAACGGTAGCTGTCCCTTGTTTCAGATGGAGAAACTCCTCGTACATGGACGCTCTCACGTGTGTTGGGTAGAACCTCTCTCGTAGTCGTGTTTTGAGTTGTTCCCAGTTGAACCCCGGTTCTTGTTGGTAAGTGGGACCCTCGTGGATCCACCAGAGATCGGCCTCGTGTCCGAAGTAGAACGAGGCTATCTCCACGCGGCGTTCTTATGGGCATTCCACTAACCCGAGGATTTTGTCAAGGGTTCGGATCCATTCTTCCAGAATTACGGGATCCTCCTCTCCTGAGAATGTGGGTGGTCGGTGGTTAGAGACTTGTCGGGCGAAGTCGGCGTTCGCGTTCGACGGAGGTGGTGGGGGCCTGTCGCTGCGGAGAGCTACGTTGCTTAGTGCTTGGGCGACTTGTGTTAGTTGTTGTAGTGTTTGGGTTAGGGGGTCGTGCGCGGCGGGTTCTGGAGTCCTTGATTGTCTTCTGTTGGGTGCCATGATGTCGTCTTCCTGGGTCAATGTTTATAAGAACGTTAACTTGAGGCTTGGTGTCCTTCTTTGTGATAATGGGGAAAGTTTTCTCCAGGTAAGGAAGGTTATGTGTAGGTTCCACAATCTCACCGCGTGTCCTAAGTTTCCTGAATCTTATGTTCCTAGATACTTAGAGTTCGAGCCTATTGTCCTAAAGTCTGGTCTTAAGAGTCTTATCCTAGGGTCAAACTTAGGCTCTGATACCAACTGTAACACCCCAGATTTTCGAGATATTTAAAACTTATAAAATAAAGTTGAGATCTCATTATATCCCAAACAGAGTACGAGTGTACGGGGTGCTATGCCACACCTGAGCTAGAGAACTCAGGTGCACAGGCTAACTAACTAATGTCTCAATGATGTGAATGCATAAACATGGCACGCAGGCCGAAAGGGAAACTAACTACTTCTATGTTCCAAGCTCTAGCGCACTCCACTGACTTAATCTTCTGTGCCTGAAAGCGAAATATATCTGTTCAGCGAGAGATGCTGGTAACCCACTCCAACGCGTTGAAATACATTACATATAGAGATATATATAGATATACGAAAACCATTTTGAAGCATGAAGATATATCCTACGAGACTCTAGCTTTTAAAACCGGGAATGACTCGACGGATAAGGCTAGACACAAGCAACAATTATAACAAGCGTATACAATCCACAACAGGCAAGACAGATAAAGCTGAGCATAATTAATAATCATAACCCAACATAAACAATCCCCAACATAAATCCCTTAGTCACATCCCCCAATATACTCATAAACACAACTCCTCCATATCTCATCACATAGCACACTTTGTTGGCGCCACAGGACCAATCGCATGCCCATACATGAGGGTCAGCGCATATAGCTTTGACACGGCCCCGCAGCACCCTGCCCCGTCTCACATTACGGAGGAGCCGATCGCAACCGACTGATGGACCTTTGTCCTACATAATATTTATATACCTGACCGGTCTTTACCAGCCTGGTTAACAGTTGGGATGGTTCTCAGCCCATTCAACTGCCCGTATAGTAGACCTTTGTCCTATATAATATTTATATACCTGACGGGTCTTTACCAGCCTGGTTAACAGCCAGTATGGTTCTCAGCCCATCCGACTGCCCGTATAGTGGAACTTAGTCCTATATAATATTTATATACCTGACCGGTCTCTACCAGCCTGGTTAACCGCCGGTATGGTTCTCAGCCCACCCGACTGCCCGTATAGCCCGATTGATCTCAACCAATTCGGGGTGACATGCACACATAACACGTAGCAAGCACATGCAACCCACATTAACACATTGGGAAGGGGGAGAAAACGTATTACAAAACCTATGCGTGATCCTTCACATACTAAGAATATCCCTAAGGGGATCATGCTTCTTTCACCTAGGTCAACGGGATACCAATTCAACTAGCATGCAATATATAAGACTCATACGACCTACGAACGGTACCCGAAATATCAAACTAGACATAGGCACGATAGACGGAGTCCGTTGGGACACCTCGGGGGTCGGGGAAACATCAAACGGGGAGCCAAAATCCCCAATTGGGGTGCAAACCAGCGGGTAGCCGGCGGTAACAAAACCGGGCAGCGGGTGCCCGGCGGGCAGCTGCCCGCCCGCCGGCTGCCCGCTGCAGGCGTTGCCCAAGGAGGCCGCGGGTAGGTGGCAGGTCCCCTACCCCCACCTACCCCCCACTGACTCTTTTCATCAAGAAACGTCCCGGGAACCTTTGTGGCACCCGAAACCATGCTTGGACACTTTCAAACGCAATTGATAACACACGTAGACAATTAACGGATCAAAATCAGGGAACAATTGGCACATAACCTATCATGCTTTTCAAAACATAATAAATACCCAATCATGCGAATTCCCACCCAATATACCAAGAATAATTCCAAACGATACAACCTAGGGTTCTAATCACTTTTATGCCAACAAGAATACGATTCGTCTTCTAATTACAAGATTCGGTACAAATAACACATAAGTATCAAGAATGCCATACAATTATCAAGAACAACATATAATTATCAAGAACTCCACGTAATCGTTACGAACACCATAATTATCAAGAATCTCCCGATATCAAGATCACCCATGGAATTATCCCATCAGTCATCAATAATAACATCACAGATCATCAACACACAATAATATGGGGAAATCCTACGGGGGAAATCATAGCTATGAAAATAGGTTTTGTTGAGACATGGGTTACCTCTTAGCCTTAATTAATTCCTTGGCTATGAAGGGTCTTTCTTTAAGCTTTCTTACTTTCTTGATTTCTTCTAGGGGGATTCTTGGAGCTCTTTGGGGAGGTGGGGCGTTATTCTTGTGGGGGGGGGGGGGGGGGGGGTTTCTAGGTGCCTCTTAAGTCCCCTATTTATATATTTAGGAGTCCTAGTTGGGAACTAATATTATGAGCTTGCTAATTCTATTTCTTTTGGGACTAAGGGTTGGGTTTAGGGATAAGGGCCCGTGGACTATGGTGGGCCTTTCCTTATTAATTATTGTGTTTTAATTCTTTCTTTTGGGTAATTGATTAAATGATTTAATTGATCTTAGGGGTCGTAACACGGGGTGTTACACGTATTCCTTATAATGTTATTATTGTTGTCTGATGTGCTTATCCCTATTTGCTGAGTCTATTCCTGGTTTTAAAACTAGTGTCTCTTAAGTATATATCTTCCTGCTTCGAAATGATTTTTGTATATATATATATATATATATATATATATATATATATATATATATATATATATATATATATATATATATATATATATATATATATATATATATATATATGTACTATATTTCAACGCGTTGGAGTGGGTTACCAGCATCTCTCGCTGAACAGATATATTTGGCTTTCAGGCACAGAGGAGTAGACACTGGAGCGCGCTAGAAATTTGGAGCGTAGAGTGGATAGTTTCCCTTTCGGCTTGCGTTCCATGCTCATGTATTTACATTATTGAGGATATTAGTTAATTAGCCTGTGCACCTGAGTTCTCTAGCTCAGGTGTGGCATAGCACCCCGTACTCTATTATATTATGTTTTGGGATTTAATGTGAATTTACCTTTATTATATAAGTCTTAAAAGTTTCAAAATTTCGGGGTGTTACAACTTTCCCCTTCACAGCCCTCCTAACAGCATTCCTGGGCTACTATCAAGTCGTCCCGGCACAAATTTGCCCGAACGCTCACAGGATGATAGCTTGCTTCCCCCAGATATGCGCTCGGCACGAAGTGGCCTGCACAATGGAGCTTTTTAACTTCGTGTACCAAGTGAAGGTCCTCGCAGCCTCATATGGGGGCGGGTTCTTAATGACCCAATCCCGAGCCGAGATGTGCTCGATTGAGAGTCTACCCGGGAACAATCGGGGGTGGAAGAACAGGATCTTCTCGGTCAAGTATGACCCCTGGATCCTCCCGGTCGAGAGGGCTTGGAGCACTCATTTCTGAAAGCAAGTCACACCGGTCGAGACCCGAGCTCTCCGGGATGCGGTCACAAAGATCTCGGGCGAGATCTACGAATAAAAGATCTTTCGAACGGCCGAGAGTTACGAGGCAGCCCAATTACCCGCACCGATCTACGACCTGACCGAGAAATATAAGCCCGAGCCGATGGGCGTAACGATCGCAAGGGCGCCCGCTCGGGTCAAGCGGAAGGATAAAGGTCTAACACTAACCAATCATCCCCGACCCTAACACCCCGAATGCTCTTTATTCCCGGCCTAACCAACTTGTTTGTTTGCAGGAATGGCCGCGAGAGGACTCGACGATGAAGGCGCGAAGTCGCCCCCCCGGGCAAAAATATCGCTCGGGAAGAACAAGACCCCGACTGGGTTGTCGGGAGGGGAGCAGATACCGACTGCCCGACCCCTGGGCTCGACCACCACAATCACCACAGCAGAGGGGGGTGTGGTCGATGCATCTGACACCCTGATCACTCGGGTGGGTACCCGCAAGGGTAAGGAGAAGGCGGTCGAGAAGGGCGCCGGAGAAACCGCCCCGCAAAAATGCCAAAGGAGGCAAAACAGCCCCGAGGTCGGGGCAATTGCGGCCGACGCCTCTGTCCTGACGCGGATCGGTAACCTCATGCCGCTCCTATCTGAGGTGTCGAAGATGACCACGACCCAACTGGCCGAGAAGCTCAGCCGCGACTTGGTCGAGGTATGTAGAAGTTGTCATCTTGCTTTAATTGCTTAACTGCTGCTGCTCGGGCTAAATCACTCGGTTTTGCAGGCTTCCTAGGTGGGTCTAGCTCTTCAACGCCATGCGTTATTGGCCAATGAGGCCACGAGGTTAAAGAAGGTCGCCGAGCGGCGGCTAAAGGAGGTTGGCGATCTGTCGGCCGAGCTCAAAAAGGCCAAGGCAGACCGGGCTTCGGCGGAGAAGACGACGCAAAAGGTGCTCAAAGAAGCCGCCGACCTGAAGGCCCGAATGGAGAACCCGGCCGAGATGGCTAAGTTCTTCTTCCGAGATGTCGAGACGGGCATCAAGTTCGTCCGGGAGATGCGGAAGAACCTGGTTGGGGATGAACTTATTTGGGAGTTCGGCCGATGGGCCTTCAAGGCCGGACAACGGAAAATGAGGGAGAAAACACAAAAGAACATGGAGGAGGCGCTCGAGGGCGAAGACCTCCGACTAGTCCTGACGACTCTCCCGACCCCGGTGAGGCCCCGTTCGGCCGAGAGGAGGGAGAGGTTGCTGAGCCGAGTGGGGCTGCTGCTGCCACGCCGAGCGAGGTTGATGCTGCGAAGAAGTAGATTAGTTTCTTCTTCGTTTTTTTGTTAAGTGAATTCGATCGGGAGCCCGGTCCCGCTTTTGTACCGGGCACATTTTCAAATCAATGAAATCTGTTTTACTTCCGTTTTACTTCTGTTTGCATGTACATTGATCGTCTCATGCCCGACCCCGCGGCCTTATGGCCTGATCGTGCACATTCCGACCGAATGGCCTACCGGCCCGCCGAGACATCGACATTTAGTGGCCTGCCCGCTCGGGGTGTTCCCGATCACTAGGCCTAGAGCACTTCCTTCATCCGAGCCCCAACACTATTGTGCGCTCGAGGCACGAGTGGGTGTAATAGTGGAAAGAAGTTGGACGGATCGAGGAATTCTGCCGTAGCTCTGGCTTTCCCGATCAGTGGCGTGACCCTGATGTCCGCCGAAGAGGAGCGTATTTAACCGGTCGATATATTCGCCCAGTCGAGTTACGATTGGCTATTAGAGCCAAAATATTGACGGCTATCAGAGCTTGATTGCACACCCCTATCAATAAGAACCGAGGGAGAGGTGTTCATGAAGCGTAGAGACCCCCTTCTTTGTTGATGTTGAATCTCGATCGGGTAGGTCACGAACGAGATAAATTACCATACTTCTAACCAAGGTAATAAGAAAACCGATCGAGCCGCCGTGTGCAAACGGTCGAGCAATCACCGATCGTATATACATTGAAATTTCCCGCTCGCAGGCTGTTAAGAAAACATTCACAATAATCAATTTACAAGCAAATGACGACCGAGGCCAACTCGTAGGTCGAGCCCCCACTTCACCTAAAAAATAGGCTAATGCCTAAACATAACAAGGTGCTCGGAATTCCAAGTGCCCTCGATCACTCGACCGGTCGTCGTCTCCAGTCGGTATGTTCCCGGCCGCACTACAGCGCTGATGACGTACGGCCCTTCTCAATTTTGAGCTAGCTTCCCGCCTTCCAAAGGTTGACTGGCTTCCCGTCGGCGTACATCCTTTGAACTCTTGACTCTCTTCTGATACTCGACCATACGTCGAGCGGCTAGCTCTCTCTTTTCCTCGACCCCGTCGAGATCCACGACCATTAAGTGTTCATTCTCTTCTGCATTGTAAGTTCGTTCTCGGGCGGTCGGGATCCATGCCTTGATCGGGAGTTGGGCTTCAGCTACATAGACAAGGGCAAACGGCGTCTCCAAAGTCGCTTCTCTCGAGGTCGTCCGATAAGTCCACAAAACATAGGGCAACTCATCGGCCCAACTACGACCAGCCGAGTGTAGCTTCTTTTTCAGACCTTCCAGGATTGTCTGATTGGCGTTCTCCACTTGTCCATTTCCCTGCGGGTAAGCCACCGACGACCGGACATGGGTTGTCCCGATCGTGGCCAAAAAATTCTGAAAATATTGGCTTACGAATTGGCGGCCGTTGTCGCTGATGAGATGCACGGGCACACCAAAGCGGGAAATCACATTGCGCCATAAGAACCGAGCACATTGTTGAGAGGTGATCGTGGCTAACGGCTCGGCCTCGATCCACTTGGAGAAGTAATCGATGACGACAATGACAAACTTTCTTCGGCCGGCAAGTTGAGGGAGCGGTCCCAAAATGTCCACCCCCCACCTTGCGAAAGGAATTGCAGTCGTGACCGGCTGGTAAAAGGTGGCCGGTCGTCCAGGCATCCGGGCAAATAATTGGCACGTCTCAGAATCTCGAGCGAGCTTCTCACAGTCCAGCTGAAGGGACGACCAATAATATCCGATCAACATGATTCGACGAGCTAACGATCGGCCTCCTTGATGTGACGAGCAGATGCCCGAGTGCAGTTCCTTCATAACAAGATCGGCCTCAAATGCGGTCAAGCAACGCATAAGAGGGCCTCCATATGAGCGCCTATAGAGACGACCGTCTAAGACTTGAAATCTCAGAGCTCTAAGCTTGGCCTTCCGAGCACGCTGAGGGTCGTCTGGGAGCCGACCATGCTCAAGGAATTCCTTTAGATCGGTGATCCAGTTGTCCTCTGCCGGTTGGATAGGAGCGACCGGCAATCGGTGAATGCTGTGTCTCGGGATCACCAAAATCCGAGCGATCTTTGACATGTGTTCCGGGGCGTCTTGGGCCAATTTGGACAAGATGTCTGCATCGGCATTATCCAATCGGGGTATGTGCCGGACGGTGTACCCCCGGAACAGGGCAAGCTTCTTCATTGCAAGGTCCCGGTATGATTGTAATCGTTCACCGTTCACTTCGTAGTCGCCGAGGACCTGCCCGACCACGAGCGCGGAATCTTTGAGCCCGGATATACTCACCCCCCAAATCTCGAGCACATTGCAAGCCGTTGACAAAGGCTTCGTACTCGGCTTCATTGTTGGTCGGATGAAACTGGTACATAAGGGCAAAGTACACCTTGAATCCCTCCGGGCTCGTAACTACCACTCCTCCTCCTGCCCCTTTCTTGCTGCTAAACCCATCAGTAGCCAGCGACCACCACTCGGCCTCGGGGTCTGCGACCTCCGGGGGTCGGGTATCCCGAGCGGTGCACTCGATCAAGAAATCCGCAAGAGCTTGACCTTTGATGGCTGGTCTTGGTTAGTATTCTATCGCGTATTGGGTCAGCATTAACGCCCATTTGACTAGGCGACCGGATGATGAAGCAGTGCGGAGGACTGGCCCGATCGGGTGATCGGTCATCACGCGAATTGCTCGACCCTGGAAATAAGGAGCCAACTTCTTCGCGGCAATGTATAAGACATAGACGACCTTCTCAAGCCGGGAGTACCGGAGCACGGGACCATGTAGCGTGTGGCTTACATAGTACACCGGTCGCTGGACCCCTTCCGGTTCAGTTCGGCACAATACTGCGCTTACTGCTCGATCGGATACGGCGAGGTACACGTCTAGCTCCTCCCCGAGCTCGGGCTTCGAGAGCACAATCGGTGACACGAGATACTCTTTTAGCTCGTCGAAGGCCGCTCGGCACTCATCGTTCCACACGAAACCATTCACTTTGCGCAATACCTTGAAGAATGGTAGAGCGCGCTTGGCTAACTTGGAGAGAAACCGGCTTAAAGCGGCCAACCGACCGATCAACTGCTGGACTTCCCGAACGGTTGTAGGTGGCTCCATGTCCAGAATTGGTTTGACCTTTGCCGGGTTGGGCTCGATCCCCCTCCTGGTCATCATATAACCGAGGAATTTCCCGGTTTGAACCGCAAATGTACACTTGGTTGGGTTCAACCTCAGCTGGTACCTCCTCATGATCTGAAAGCATTCCCGGAGGTCCCGAGTGTGGTCGGATCGGTCCCGACTCTTGACCAGCATATCATCAATACATGCCTCCATCGTTCGGCCTAACAAATCGGTGAATAGCATATTGACCATCCGCTGATAGGTGGCTCCTGCGTTGCGTAGGCCGAACGGCATCACTCGGTAGCAGTACAGCCCGTCCGGGGTCACGAAGGCTGTTTTGCTCTCGTCTTCATGGTGCATCATTATTTGATGATAACCCTTGAATGCATCCATGAAGCTCATCAACTCGGCCCCAGCCGTCTAGACGATCATCTGGTGGATACTCGGTAGCGGATACGGGTCGAGCGGATAGGCCTTGTTGAGGTCGGTGAAATCAATGCACATCCTCCATGCTGGGGGCTTAGGAACAAGGACAATATTGGCCACCCACTCGGGATAGATTACCGGTCGGATGTGCTCGATCGCCACTATTTTCTTGACCTCCTCTCTGACGAACTCGCGGCGATCGGATGAAAGGTGCCGGGTCTTCTGCACGACCGGCTTAGCTGCGGGATCGACGGCCAGCTTGTGACAAATGACCGTTCGGTCGATCCCGGACATGTCTTCGGGCCCCCATGCGAAGATATCGGCATACTCCCGGAGGATTGCCAGAATTTCTGCTCGGAGCTCGGGGGTGAGGGCCCGGCCAATCTTGATCTTCCTGTCCGGTCGGTCCTCGGACAGGAGAACTTCTTCTATTTCCTCGGAAGGCTCGGATTGCTCCTTCCGGTCATTGGAAACCTCCTTGGCGATCGTGTTCACCCGGGAAGACGTACCAGAATCACGCCTGTTGACTGCTCGGGTGTAACACTTCCGGGCGGATTGAACATCGCCGCGGACCACACCGACCCCATTGGGGGTGGGGAATTTCATGCACAGGCGGGGCATTGAAATTATCCCACCAATCTTCATAATCGCGGGTCGTCCCAAGATGATGTTGTGGACGCAGTGTAGGTTGATCACAACGAATTCCATCTCGGTCTTGATCGACATCGGCGGGGTGCCGATCTCAACTGGGAGCACAATTTTCCCTTCGGGGTAAATGAGAGCCCCAGTAAATCCCGACAAGGGTACACCGACCGGAGTCAGTTCGCGCTTGTCGATCTTGAGCTTTTCGAACACGTCCAAATAAAGGACGTTGACACTGTTCCCAGTGTCTACCATAACCCTCTGGACGTCCGTCCCATTCACGTTAATAGTGACCACGAGAGCCTCCATGCCGTGGTCACCGCTGCTAGGTTGATCTTCGAGGGAGAAGGTTATGGGCTCCATTTTTTGTCTCTTCCCGGTGTCTCGGGAATCTACAATGGCGACCGGGCAGTTCTCCCTCGGTCGGGAAGCGTCATCCACTCCACCAAAGATTACGTGGATGGTCGGCATGCCTGCCGGTCGGCTGTTAGATCAGGGGTCAGGGTCCCATCGGTTATCCCGACGGTCATCTCTGCGGTCGTGACCCGACTGATCGGAACTTCCATCACGATCAGAGCGATCGGAACGATGATGAGAGCGCATATTGTCCCTCCGATCGGTATTCTTCTTCGTTTCCTCTCTTTTCCCCACACACTTGTCCAACTTTCCAAGGTTGAGCAGATCTTCCAATAGTTGGCGCAAGTGGGTACACTCCTCAGTGTCATGCCCGACACAACGATGATAAGCACAATGCTTATTCTTGTCAGGGCCATCTTGTCCGGGATGGGGGAGTTTGATAAGATTGCAGGATTGTGCGTACTGCATGGCCTCCGCTGCGGATCGATTCAGGGCCATAAACTCACCAGGCCTGGTGCGGGATCGGGGATGGTCATCACCCGATCGATGTTCCGCCCGCCCGGCCGGTTTACGGGATGAAGACCCGACCTCCTGCGAGCGTTTCACGGTGTTTGCTTCGCCGGCATTGGCATAATCTGTGACCCTTCGGAGGGCCTCTTCATACGTGGTCGGGGGGTGGAGGATGAAATCTTGATAGAGATAACCCGCCCGGAGAGAAATGTGGAGCATGTGGGTGGCGGTGGCATCATCCATCGGCTCGACCTCCCTGACCGCGGCCTTCCACTTTACAAGGAAGTCGGTCAAGCTCTCCCCTTCAAGCTGCTTGGCCTTTTCCAAATACATATAGGGCTTCCTCACCACCTTGGAGGTGATGAACTTTCGCACGAACTTGATCGCCAGGGCGTTAAAATCAGTAATAGAGCCCGGCTGCAACATTCGGAACCACTCCGCCGCCCGACCGGAAAGCGTGGAGTAAAAATCCCTACACATCACGGCATCTGACACGCTCATCATCATCATATTGCCGTAGTAATCGTTGACGTGGACCTCAGGGTCCGTACGGCCATCGTAACTTTTAATTCCCTAGACCTGTAAATCGAGCGGGTATAGTTGGGCCATTATCTCCGCTGTAAAAGGTGTCTTCAACAGGGATGATTGCTCGACCGGGGGCCTCACAGCGTGCTCGTTCCGGAATCGAGCGAATTCCGCCTAGAGGTTATAGAGCAGTCCTCGGGTCTCGTTGAGCTCGGCCGTCTGGGCCTGGGTTGTTTCCCGAGCGCGTCGTCGACGTTGAGATCTCGACCCACTGTGCCCGGATGAAGCCTCCTTGCTGGCCTCCTGCATCTGTACATCTCCCGAATGTCGGCTCGGGTCTTGTGGTCCCAAACGTTGTCGCATCGCCTGTCGGAGACGGTCGAAAGCTACCGCCTGGTTGATATCTTCGGGGTCCGCCGCTTGGGCTTGAACCTCCGGTTGTACTTGAGGAGCCTGCCGTGGTTCCTCCATCGCTTCAGCACCCCCCGACCCCAAACGCGAACCAGCCGAGCGTCTAGCCCGGGAGGTGGGCTGATGCTCCGCTCTACTTGAGCAGTCGGGTATATCGGAGAGGCGGCGGCTGGAGCCGTGTACGCAGGCGTGTAAGGGGGATAGCCGGTCGGTGGTGTGTAGAACATAGGTTAACCGGGCCAATTCCGTATGGAGGAGGTGGGACCGGGTAAGGATACTGCCCGGGGAACTGGGGCTGCTGACCTGGTGTTGGATATCTCGGCTGGATGTAATTGACCGGCTGTTGGGCGGCCGGATACTGAACTGGTGGATGGGGTGGTGAGAGGTTGAGATTAAGGTCAACGGTTTGACCTTGATACTGGGTCGGCTGATGATCAGATGAGCTCGCCGCATCCGCTTGATCGTCGCCGAAGAGGTTGTATGCGAATGGATACATGATGAAAGAAAGGACGGGTGCTCGTCAAACAATGGCTTGCTTGCACGGACCCCCACGGACAGCGCCAAAATGATAGTGTTAATTGCCACGTGGTGCGGTAATTAAAGAACACTCGACCAATTAAAGCAAATAAAGAACTTTTATTGATCAAGGTGAAGGTCCTAATTACAATCTCCCATGCCTATTTCGAGGGCCGACTGACTGCGGTCGGGATGCTCTGAGAATAGCATATCGATCGTCCAAAAGTCCCCCACACTGTTGCTATTGCGGGTATTTATAACCACGAGGCCGGAGACACAAGTCCGGCCGTCCGGCATGCTTCCCACGTAGCAACTACGTGTCGTCCTCCCGGGTGCCCTGCCTGTCAGCACGTAGCGCTGCCACGTGTCTCTTCTCAGCTTTCTCGCCTAAGGGCTACCGCTCGGTGGTCGACGACGCCGGTCGGGTGATGTCCGGTCGGGAACCGACCGGGTTCTTCTAAAAGTCTGACCTGTAACCTACAAAAACAAGAACAAAAGGAGAAAGGCATGTCGGTCGGGGTATTCCCTACCAGTTATGTTATATGCATGTGTTAAGGCTTTTTATAGAATGTGTTTTGGGGGGGTGTTATAGCGATGGTTTTCAGATCTGAAGTGATAGGGAAATTTTTTAGTGGTTTTCCGCGGCACCCACG
The DNA here is from genome assembly GCF_001879475.1 of Ipomoea nil. Taxonomy (NCBI): domain Eukaryota; kingdom Viridiplantae; phylum Streptophyta; class Magnoliopsida; order Solanales; family Convolvulaceae; genus Ipomoea; species Ipomoea nil. The sequence continues at coordinate 1,934,068 of NW_017619471.1, forward strand.
TGACTGGTGCCGCGGATATTGTATTATTATTATAATAATATGGGAATCCGCGGCGCCGGCCTACGAAGGTGCCGCAGATTCCAATATTATTATTATTATTATTATAATATTATATCCGCGGTACCAGCCTATGAGGGTGCTGCGGGTTCCAATATTATTATTATAATAATATTATATCCGTGGCACCCTTTTCCTGTAGGTGCCGCGGATTTGCATATTATTATTATAATATTATTATATTCGCGGCACCCTTTTCCTGTGGCTGCCTCGGAAAGTTCTCCCTTTTTCTTTCCAAGACACCTTCACCCTGAAGGTGTAGTGGATAGTACTACTTATATTTCTAATTCTTTAGTTGTGAATGTAAACATGTGCTACGTGGGATGAGGCAGTAGTGGGGTACGTGCGAGAACTACAAAGTGCTGTGATGGATTATGCTGAGTCAAGTCCTTTGCATCATTTGTGGGGAAGCATGGAATTGAGCCACCATTTATTTTTCTAACCATCTCCACCTTGGATCAAATCCATTGTGAAATCAACAACTGGAACAACCAACTACTTGGACGAGTTGACACAGGAAATAGCCTTAGAATAGCAAGATGGATCACCGTCAACCTCCAGTGCAACTGAAAGAGCATAAGCAACCAAGTTGGTTTCATCATCACTAGCATACCTAGCATGTTTTTTAATTGTCGTCCTAGGACGGAATACTCTCGTTGTGGCTCGACGAGAGGTGCGATACTATTAGATGCATCATCTTTAGTATTACCATCAGTGGTAGTAATACGATCAATAGGCCTGAACTCAAACTCCACCTTCTCACCAGTACTCTGCGTCTCACTTGTACTGGGAGCTTTTCCAGAAGAAAGTAATGCATTTTCATCAAAAGTGATATCTTGACTCAGAATGATTTTCTGAGAATCAGGAGACCATAGACGATACCCTTTTGACTCAAAAGCATAACCAAGGAAAATGCATTTGACAGATCTTATTAGAGCACTAATCACTATTGTTAAGAGTTAGTTAGGCTTCAAACAGTTGTCAAGTTTTGTTAGGAACTGTTAGAGCAGTTTGAACCTTCCTTAGCAGTTAAAAAGCTCTTTGTAACCTCTCAGAATTGAATCTTCTCTTTCAATGAAACAATGTTCTTTCTTTCTTTTGCTCCTTCATTCGTGTTATGGTATCAGAGCATTGAAACATGGCTTGGAATGGAGCAACAAGTTCATTCAGACCTCCCGGGTTCAATCAGACTGCAGTTCCGGCAGCAGCCGCTCCGACGATCGGTACAAATGCGATTTTCGACCCGAATGACTCTGCAAGTCCCTATTTCTTGCATCCTAGCGAAAATCCAGCGTTGATTCTCGTCTCCGCAACCCTAGATGGACGAAATTATCACCCCTGGGCCAGGGCAATGGAAATGGCCCTCTTCTCCAAGAACAAGTTGGGGTTCTTGGATGGAACCCTAGCAACACCGGACGTAAACGACGTCAGATTCCGCTACTGGAAAAGGTGCAACAACATGGTTGCAACCTGGATTATGTGTGCACTTTCACCAGAAATTGCTCAGACTGTTCTTTGGCTAGGAACAGTTGAAAGAATCTGGAAAACTCTGAAATCACGATTCGGAGAAGCTGATATATTCCGGATCTCAGATTTACATGCCGAAATTCATCAGGTTCGATAGGGAGACCTCAGTGTGGGTGCTTACTTTGCAAAATTGAGGGTCTTGTGGGACGAACTACAAGTTATAAGACCTTTACCTACTTGCAATTGTGCTCGGAGATGCGACTGTGGATTGCTGGATAAACTCTAATTATATCTTGACAGTGACAACTTGTCTGTGTTCTTGAGAGGATTAAACGATAGCTATGCTTCAGTTCAGTTGCAGGTTATGATGATGAAGCCTTTGCCCTCTGTTAATGAGGCATTCTTGATAGTCCAGCAGCAGGAAAGGAGATTCAATATTGGGATAGGTTATGCACCACAAGCAGTAGACAATTTGAGTGCAGGTAGTGTTCTTTAATCCCAAGCTACATGGAGCAATTCAGGCACCAAGAAATTCTATCCCAATGGAAACAAAAAACCTGTCTGCACCTACTGTGGCTACACTGGTCACACAATTGAGAAGTGCTATAAGAAGCACGGATACCCTCCCGATTGGAAGCCAAGAAACAAGAACATGGGGACAGTGAATTAAGTACAGATAACTACTCAAATGCCTTCAGAGGACAATGTTTCTCTCTCCCAGAATGAGTATATGTTGTTCAAGCAGATGTTGCAAAGGGAAAACAGTGCTTACAGTCAGAACTCTCCTCTGGACTTGGAAACCAGACCACATGCAAATTTGATTTCTGCAAATTTTGTTCCCAACACTCAGCTAGAAGGTAACTCTCTGCCCTTATCTAGTGATAACGTGCCTTGGATCTTGGACAGTGGTGCCACACATCACATTGTTTGTAGTAGGCACATTCTAACAGAGGCCAACAATGTTGAAGGTTTGCATGTTGTACTTCCTAATGGAAGCAAGACTGTCATCACACACATAGAGACAATAGCTTTTTCAAATGACTTAATATTGAAGAATGTTTTCTGTGTGCCTGAGTTTCATTTCAACCTGATATCAGTCAGTCAGTTAATCAAGGGTTCAAAATGTAAATTGGTGTTATACTCTGACACATGTATCATACAGGATCAAGCCCTTGGGAGGATGATTGGACAGGCTAGGTTGGAAAGAGGTCTATATCACTTAGTGGAACCTGATTCTTTTGCTTCTTTTGATTCTTTGCAAAGCATTAGAATAAATGTATGTAATACAGATAGATTATGGCATGCCAGACTAGGGCACATTTCCTATTCAAAAATGAAAGTGTTGCAATTGTATAAACCTGGTTTGATGTCAAATAAAGATACATCTTGTAATATATGCCATTTGGCTAAGCAAAAAAGGTTTCCTTTCCCTGTTAGTACTACTATTTCTCTTAATTGTTTTGATCTTGTCCATGTTGACATATGGGGGCCATATGGTGTGCATACCATATATGGTCATCAATACTTCTTGACTATTGTGGATGATTATAGCAGACTAACTTGGGTATTCTTGATGAGGGGCAAACATGAGGCTAGAAGCTTGTTCAAGATTTCTGTGTCTTAATTCACACACAGTTTGGGAAGAAGGTCAAGTGTGTTAGATCAGATAATGGGCAGGAATTCAAGATGGATAAGTTTTACCAAGAGAGAGGGATAATTCATCAGACATCCTGTACTTACACACCTCAGCAGAACAGTGTGGTAGAAAGGAAGCATGGGCATATTTTATGTGTTGCAAGAGCCCTGAAGTTTCAAGCAAGCCTACTAGAGTGTTTTTGGGGAGACTGTATTCTGCAAGCTGTCTACATCATTAACAGAATACCCTCAGATGCTTTGCAAGGTAGAATTCCATATCAAATGCTTTTTGGAAGTTCTCCTCAGTTTAACCACATTAAAGTCTTTGGTTGTTTAGCCTATGCTGCTAATCTCAGTGGATACAAGACTAAATTTGCCCCAAGGGCAAGGAAGTGTGTGTTTCTAGGTTATCCTAATGGTGTGAAGGGATACAAGTTGTATAATTTACATACTAGGGAAGTCCTGGTGTCCAGGGATGTAGTGTTTTATGAAGAAAACTTCCCTTATGAAGCTCAACACAGTTCAGGTAGCCAGGGGATTAACATTCCTATTGTTCTACCTAATACTAGCCCTACAACAGATGAACATCTACCAAAACCTCTCCCAGATCTTAATGTTACCCCACCATCCATTCCAAATGACATCCCTCTACCCACTAATTCCCAAGATGACAATATGCCAACCCATAACTCTGAGAACCCTGCACCACACAATCTTGAAGTCCCCACCATTGAGCCACACCAGCAACAAGCCAGAAGATCTACCAGACAAGTATCTAGGCCAACATATCTCCAAGATTATGATTGCCAACTTCCCAGTAGAAAAACCACCCCTCATACCTTAACTACTGTCCTAACCTATGAGAAACTTTCTCCTAAATTCAGGACCTTTGCCTTGAATGTGCTTGATGTAGCTGAACCCAAAAACTACAATGAAGTTATTCAACATAACTGCTGGAAACTGGCTATGCAAGCAGAATTAGATGCACTTCAAGCCAACCAGACTTGGGAACTCACTACTCTCCCCCCTTCCAAATAAGCTATTGGTTGCAGGTGGGTCTACAAAGTGAAGTATAAATCAGATGGAACTGTAGAAAGATGCAAAGCCAGATTAGTAGCTAAAGGGTACACACAAACCTGTGGATTGGACTATATTGACACTTTCAATCCAGTAGCAAAGATCACATCCATAAAAACCCTACTTGCTGTGGTAGCTGCCAAAGGATTGCAACTACATCAGCTAGATGTGAACAATTCATTCCTCCATGGTGATCTTCATGAGGAGGTATACATGCAACTTCCATCAGGCTTTGTGGCACAACATTCAAGACAAGTGTGCAAACTGATAAAGGCACTTTATGGGCTCAAACAAGCTACTAGGCAGTGGAACTCTAAACTCACAGCTGAACTGATTTCTTTGGGTTTTAAACAAGTTGTTTGTGACAACTCCCTATTCACAAAAGGTTCTGGTGATAACCTGGTAGCTCTACTTGTATATGTTGATGATGTCATTTTGGAAAGTAATGACGGAAACCAGATCCAACAGATCAAGGACCATCTCCAGGCTGCTTTCCAGATTAAAGATTTTGGGAATTTAAGGTTTTTTCTTGGTCTGGAGGTGGCTAGAACACACAAAGGCATTGCAATTAATCAGGGGAAGTATGCTCTGGATTTGCTAACAGAAACCGGCTTCTTGGGTAGCAAACCTGTGAAGACTCCCATGACTCAGACATTAAAACTGTCCCAAACTGATGATACACCATTGGAAAACAACACACAGTTCAGAAGACTTATTGGTAAGTTTTATACTTGTTGCTAGAAAGAAGGGACATCAACGTAATGTGTTTGTTCTATTTTCTGTGTGTTCTTCTTCAGTGCTACACTTAGATATATATACTACCACAATGGACTATTTTACAACTCTTCACTTCCTAGTCTATTTAATTCTATGCCTTTCCATCTTCTATAACTGTTTATATCTAACACTCCCCCTCAAGCTGGAGCATAGATATTAATCATGCCCAGCTTGTTACAAATATACTGAACCCTGTCCCTGCTAAGCCCTTTGGTGAACACATCAGCTAGTTGATCGCCGCTACGAACATGAGCCATGGAAATGAGGCCTTGTCGAATCTTTTCACGCACAAAATGACAATCTACCTCAATATGTTTGGTACGCTCATGGAACACTGGATTGTTTAAAATATGTATCGCTGCTTGATTATCACACCATAAACGTATGGGCTTCATCACTTCCACGCCAACCTCCTTCAACATATTGTGCACCCAAGTTATTTCACACGTCACATGAGCCATCGCCCTATACTCAGATTCTGCACTAGACCGAGCCACAACAGTCTGTTTCTTGCTTTCCAAGAAACCAAATTACCTCCTACGAACACACAATACCCTGTTGTAGACTTCCTGTCACTTAACGAACCTGCCCAATCAGCATCCGAAAATGCCTCAACTCTGGCATGTCCATGATCAACATATAGAATGCCTTTACCCGGTGCATTCTTGAGATACTTTACAATTCGGACTACTGCCTCCCAATGAGTTCGCATGGGTGCTTGCATGAACTAACTTACCACACTGACTGGAAAAGCAATATCAGGACGCGTAATGGTGAGATAATTCAACTTTCCCACCAACTTCCTATATCTTTCTGGAGAATCAAAGGCCTCCCCTTCACCAGCCACAAGTCTCACACCCTGCTCCATAGGGGTCTCACATGGTTTTGATCCCAACAACCCAGTATCATCAAGCAGATCTAACACATATTTTCTTTGGGAGAGAAATATTCCTTTCCGAGAGCGAGCAACTTCAATCCCTAAAAAATACTTCAACACTCCCAAATCTTTCGTGTGAAACTTTTCTTTGAGGAAAGATTTAAGAGCTTCAATACCTACTGCATCATTACCTGTGATTACTATATCATCAACATAAACAATCAAGAGAATGCACCCAACATTAGTATGTTTGAAAAAGACAATATGATCACACTGACTCCTTTGCATACCAAACTCCATAATCACACTACTAAACCTCCCAAACCTAGCTCGTGGAGATTGCTTCAGGCCATATAGAGACTTTTTCAATTTACAAACCCTTTCAGACCCCCCCTGAGCAACAAACTCAGGAGGTTGCTCCATGTAGACTTCCTAAACCAAATCACCATGTAAAAAGGCATTTTTGACGTCAAGCTGATACAGAGGCCAGTGGTTAGATGCAGCTAAGGAAATAAAAATACGAACTGAAGCTATCTTAGCTACCGGGGAGAAAGTTTCTGTATAATCAACACCATAAGTCTGTGTATATCTCTTTGCTACTAGACGAGCTTTAAGTCTGGCCACAGACCCATCAGGGTTCATTTTCACAACATAAACCCACTTGCAACCAACTGCAGTCTTACCGACCGGGAGGGGTACCAAATCCCAAGTATGGTTTTCCTCAAGAGCAGTCATCTCATCCTCCATTGCATGTCTCCACCCATCATGTGCTAAAGCCTGACTCAAAGTGTTTGGAACTGACACAGAATCTAAACGTGATAGAAAGGTGCGAGATGATAATGGTAAATGATCATAAGACACAAAAGATGAAATAGGATTTTGAAAACGTCATTTACCTTTACGAAGGGCAATGGGAAGATCCAGATCATTTGACGAAGATTCTGGTATGGAAGAAGTATTCACTTGTGGTTTGGGTGGTGCCACTTCATCTCTCGGCCGCCGAGTATACACCTGTGTAATGGGAGGTCTAGAAATAGACTCGACAGGTATGGTAACAGTATATGTAAGAAAGTCATTGTCTTGAGTAAATCCATACCCAGACGACCCAACACCCCCAGTGAACACCATGATTTAAAAGAAAGTAACATCAGCTGACACTAAATACCTCCCCAAGTCAGGTGAATAGCATCTATAACCCTTCTGAGTATGCGAGTATCCCAGGAATATACACTTAGAGATTTTGGATCAAGTTTTCGGCGTTGTGGACGAACATTCTGGACAAAACAAGTACATCCAAATATTTTGGGTGGGAGATGAAAAAGAGGTTCAGTCGGATACACTAAAGAATAAGGAATTTGACCTTGAAGGACTGACGAAGGCATCCGATTGATCAGGAAACATGCTGTATGAACAGCATCAGACCAAAAGACTTTAGACACTTTCATTTGAAACAAAATTGCCCGAGTTATTTCTAACAAATGACGATTTTTCCTTTCTGTCACTCCATTCTGCTGAGGTGTATACGCACACGAGGATTGATGAACTATCCCATGTTGGCTCATATAAGTGGAAAAGGGTTTAGAGAAATATTCTTGTGCATTGTCACTTCGCACACACTTAATAGTTTTATTAAACTGGGTTTTGATCTCAGCACAAAACTACAAAAAATTGTAAACAACTCATCTCTAGATTTCATAAGATATAACCATGTACACCTAGAGAAGTCGTCCACAAAGGTTACGAAATATCTAAACCCATTCTTCCCTTTGACATGACAAGGACCCCAGACATCAAAATGAACAAGTTCAAATACAGATCGTACTCTTTTATTGACACGAGGAGGGTAGGAAACCCAACAATGCTTAGCAAACTCACACGACTCACACTGCAAAGTAGACAGTGATTCTAAGCTAGGGAAGAATTTCTTTAGGACTGACAGTGATGGGTGACCATATCGACAATGTAGCTGGAAAGGAGAGGTATCACTCAACAGGGCCTTGGACGGAGATATAGATTGTTCTAACACATACAGTCCTCCGACTTCCTTCCCCTTACCAATAATCTTCTTCGTCAAAAGATCCTGAAAGAAACAATAACCCGGAAAAAATGAGACAGAACAATTCAAAGACCGTGTGATCTGGCTAACAGAGAGCAAATTAAAGGGAAACTTTGGAAGATATAATATAGATGACAAGGGTAATGATGAGGCTGCACCAGCACTACCTCTTCCCAAAACTGGAATGGATGACCCATCTGCTAGAGTAACCATAACCCCAGGATTAGATGGAGAATATGTGGAAAAAACCTTAGAATTACATGTCATATGGTCACTAGCTCCAGAGTCAATGACCCACTGTGTAGACAAAGAAGACACACACGCAACAGGATTACCTGTTTGGACAAAGGTTGCAGAAGAAGATGGTTGACTGGATGGAAACTGGGATGGAGACTATATAGGAGAAGACATTTTCAGTTGATTGAACGCTGCT